>NC_073647.1:46719240-47022271 GCF_029407905.1 Bubalus kerabau | reverse complement strand
ATATATATATATATATGAAGTTTGCTTTTTAAAGAAAAAGGTGTCTTCTTTGGTTTTTTCTTTTTTTTTTTTTTTCAAAGTAATCGGTTATAAAAGTGAAAATTAAAGGAATATTAGAGGACTTAATTTTTTTTTTTTAATTTTTAGAAAAATAAAAAAAAAAGAAAGAAAGAATGATTGTTAAAATAGTAAAAATATATCTAGGAGTTTCTCTGTTTTTTTTTTGTGAGTATTGCAGGTTCAGTTCATTTTTGGCTAGCTCCTTGGTCCGACTTACATTTCTCAAGATCTATAAGCCCCTTCCTATGTAGTTGGTACTAACCACAGGGTTTTAATCTATTGCCTCTAGCTTTCAAGGCAGTTCCCTCTGTTATAACTTCTTCTGTTTGCTGGTCTGTTCAGTGTCTGGTTTCCGCCCTGATACAAACGGGACGTGGAGGACACTTTTTTTTTTTTTTGGCTCACTTATTCAGTCGTGCTGCGGGGAGGTAGGGAGGGATGCTGCAAACAAATAACACTGGCATGTGCTCGCAGTGCCTCAGCCACACTGGGTCTGCCCCCAGTTCACGGCACGTGTAGCCTCCCTGCCCACGCTGCTCAGGCTCTAGGTTGCTCCGCCGGGAACCATCCGTGGCCAGCCCTGGGCTGCCTGCACTTCCAGGTCCAAGCTGCTCAGATTCATGCACTCGGGTAGTCCTCAGAGGCCCAGAATCTCGGTTGGGCCTGTGTTTTGTGCCCTTCCCAAATCCGAGCAGCTCAATTGATGAGGTGTTTGATGCGCGTGATTGCTGCGACTTATCGCCTCTCCGCCGCTTGGTTATCTAGGTGTGCACCAGCGCACCTTCTCAGGCAGATGTTGACCATCCAGGCCCCCAAGAAGTTTTAGTTAGCAAAGAAGCCTGCTTACAGTTTTATAGATAATGTGTCTCTGGGGCTGCGATTGTCCCCTTCCAGCTCTGGCTGCCTATCACTGGAGGGGGATGGTCTTCCGCCGGCTATCTCTGTTCAGTCCTTTGTTCCGTGCGTAGGCCTGGTGGTATCTTATGTTAGGCCTGGCTTTTGGCGTGGTAGATATACCACAGTCTGGTTTGCTAGCCAAAATTATTTTGCTCAGATAGCGCTCGTGGTATTCAGGCCAGATACTTACAATGCAGCCTGCGCAGAGCCTCCCTACTCATGCCATGCCTCCCTGCCCAGCCCCCGCTTGTGAATGGAAGATGCAGGCGTCTGCACTGCTTCTCCGCGGGGGGAGTTACCGTAGGGCTTGCAATGTGCGGGTTTTAATTGTTTATTTATTTTTCCTCCCTGTTATGTTGCCCTCTGTGCTTCCAAGTCTCAGCACAGATTCAGCAATGAGAAGGTTTCCTGGTGTTTGGAAACTTCTCTCTTTTTAAGACTCCCTTCCTGGGATGGAACTCCATCCCTCCCCCTTTTGGCTTTTTTTTTTTGTTTTTTATACTTTTTCTTACCTCCTTTTAAAGACTTGGGTTGCTTTTCTGGGTGCCTGACGTCCTCTGTCGGCATTCAGAAGTTGTTTTGTGGAATTTAAAAGTTATTTTGATGAATTTGTGGGGGAGAAAGTGTTCTGCCCTTCCGACTCCATCTTAGCTCCTCCTCCTGCTTTAATCTTTTTGACTGATGCCTTTCCCACCTCAGATTTTGATTTCACATGCTTGCTTACCATTTGTACATCATTCTTTTCATTGTATTCCCAGGCATGCCAGTCAGCAGTGCTTATCTATATGCCCTTCCAACAGCTGCAACATGATTGCACGTGCCGCACATATTATTGCTAATATTTCAAACCCAACAAGAATGTCAAAGCTAGCCCACCTTGAGAACTACTTTGACAAACCTTAACCTCACAGTGATTCTTATTCTATTCACAATGTAACAGAGCAGAGTGAGCACAGCCATATGCAGCTAGCCATTGATGTGCTTCATTTCAACCCACCGTGTTCCTAGGCAACAGGTGTAACTCAGGCTTGCTTGGTGTCTCATATGGCCCCATTCACAAGCAGCCAACTGTCAATGAGTGACCATTCGTTGTCCTGCTCAGCTATTGATCAGCATCACAGGGGGCCCTGCCCACAGTTACTGTCAAGAAGGTAGTCTTGGGGAAGTGATTAAGTAAAGATGGTGTGGTGGTCATCAGCTGGAAAGTGAGAGAAGAGGAAGATTCAGCATTCTTTTGGTGGGCCTGGGTATCACCCAGCCTTGGGCCAGTGGGTGAACTGCAGGTGCCAGGGAAAAGACTGGGGACAACATCCTGTAGTGCTCCAGAGCCCTCACTAAGACCATGCAGTAGCCGTGGCCCAGGCCTTGAGGAGCAGTGAACCTCTCCCCCATCCCTGTCTCTGCAACCTACTAGCAGTGGCCATCTTCCTGGGCCTCAGTCTCTGAGAACTGGTCTCCTCACTTGGACAGCCTGAGGAGACAGGACATGTTGGGTTGGGTGCCTGGCTCCATCAAGAATGAGAGCTGGGCAGAATGTGGGAACCTTGCCCTGAAGGAGCTGCCAAATGAGATCTGTTTCTGCTTATCCAAGATGGAACATTTCAAGGTGAAAGTTCTGCCTTGAGACTTTGCCCTCTCTTGACAGGGCAAGAATGATAAAAAACAACATTCATCTGGTAGAGATATAAGGGAACATTATTACCTGTCCATGACCTAACTTTAAGCGCAAAGGATGTGACACCAAGAATTCTGTAACAACTTACCTCAGCTCTCTCTGACATTTATTTTAAATGTACTTAACTGAAAACGTTCAGTAACTTTGAGTTCTTAGGGCAAGAGCCACCCATATCCTTGTATGAATCTGTAAAAAACTTTTCCCTGTTTCAAACTCTGACATTTTGTTTTGATGGGGCTCATTCTGCATCAAGCACATGGATTTGCAATTTTGATAACAACCATACTGTGGAAAGGCTGACTTGGCCTCTATTAAACAACAGCAGAGACTGGCCATGTGCTCACAATCATCCATAACATACCCACTGACTAGGCTTGGCTAAACTTTAGCCATGCTTCTCTCCTCTGAACTTCAGCTTTCCTCCACGCTAGAGCAAGCGCTGAGAGTCAGACATTTCTGACTCCTTTAACAGCTTCTTCAAAGAATCAGCTCACTACAGAAAGAAACACTTCCTGTCAAACTGCTCCATCTTGCTGTCTGTTCATCCATCCCACGTCTTTTCCCATCTCACTCACACAGACACACTCACACACACACACATATATACACAAACTTACACACACACACATAGTTGCTGCACACCCTCCTTATCTTCCATGTTAACAAAATATATTTTTCTGTTCCATTTTAAGGCACTTTAAGACCTTGTGTTCAAAGCTTTCTCCCTATTGCAATCAGTTCATTTTATTTGTTCAGTTGTGTCCGACTGTGTGCAACCCCATGGACTACAGCACACCAGGATTCCTTGTTCATCACCAATTCCCAGAACTTGCTGAAACTCAAGTCCATGGAATACCCGATGCCATTCAAACATTTCATCCTCTAGCATTCCCTTCTCCTTGGCCTTTATTTCTTCCTAGCATCAGGATCTTTTCCAACGACACAGTACTTTGCATCAGGTGGACAAAGTACTGGAGTTGCAGCTTAAGTGTCAGTCCTTCTAGTCAATAATGAGGACTGATACCACACATCCATGGAGTGGTGGCTGCATGGGCATAGGAGGGACTGGAGGAGCTGCTCCACGTTCAAGGTCAGGAGTGGTGGCAGTGAGGAGATATACCTCGTCCAAGGTAAGGAGCAGTGGCTGCACTTTGCTGGAGCAGCCGTAAAGTGATACCCCATGTCCAAGGTAAGGAGAAACCCACGTAAGATGGTAGGTGTTGCAAGACGGCATCAGAGGGCAGAAACATTGAAACCATAATCACAGAAATCTAGTCAATTGAATCACACTAGAACCACAGCCTTGTCTAACTCAATGAAACTAAGCCCGGCTCTGTGGGATCTCCCAAGTTGGGCGGGTCATGGTGGAGAGGTCTGACAGAATGTGGTCCACTGGAGAAGGGAAGGGCAAACCACTTCAGTATTCTTGCCTTGAGATCTGCATGAACAGTATGAAACAGCAAAATGATAGGATACTGAAAGAGGAACTCCCCAGGTCACTAGGTGCCCAATATGCTACTGGAAATCGGTGGAGAAATAACTCCAGAAAGAATGAAAGGATTGAGCTAAAGGACAAACAATACCCATTTGTTGATGTGGCTGGTGACAAAAGAAAGGTCCAGTGCTAGAAAGAGCAATACAGCATAGGAACCTGGAATGCTAAGTCCATGAATCAAGGCAAATTGGAAGTGGTCAAACAGGAGATGGCAAGAGTGAACGTCAACATTCTAGGGATCAGTGAACTAAAATGGAATGGAATGGGTGAATTTAACTCAGATGACCATTATATCTACTACAGCGGGCAGGAATACCTCAGAAGAAATGCAGTAGCCATCAGGTCAACAAAAGAGTCCAAAATGCAGTAGCTGGATGCAATCTCAAAAACTATAGAATGATCTCTGTTTGTTTCCAAGGCAAACCATTCAGTATCACAGTAATCCAAGTCTATGCCCCAACAAGTAATGATGAAGAAGCTGAAGTTGAACAGTTCTATGAAGACCGACAAGACCTTTTAGAACTAACACCCAAAAAAGATGTCCTTTACGTTATAGTGGACTGGAATGCAAAAGTAGGAAGTCAAGAAACACATGGAGTAACAGGAAAATTTGGCTCTGGTGTATGGAATGAAGCAGTGCAAAGGCTTATAGAGTTTTGCAAAGAGAACACACTGGTCATAGCAGACACCCTCTGCCAACAACACAAGAAAAGACTCTACACATGGACATCACCAGATGGTCAACACTGAAATCAGATTGATTATATCGTTTGCAGCCAAAGATGGAGAAGGTCTATAGAGTCAGCAAAACAAGACTGGGAGCTGCCTCTGGCATAGATCATGAGCTCCTTATTGGCAAATTCAGATTTAAATTGAAGAAAGTATGGAAAACCACTAGACCATTCAGGTATGACATAAATCCAATCCCTTATGATTATACAGTGGAAGTGAGAAATAGATTTAAGCGACTAGACCTGACAGATAGAGTGCCTGATGAACTATGGACGGAAGTTCGTGACATTGTACAGGAGACAGGAATCAAGACCATCCCGATGGAAAAGAAATTCCAAAAAGCAAAAGGGCTGTGTGGGGAGGCTTTACAAATAGTTGTGAAAAGAAGAGAAGCGAAAAGCACAGGAAAAAATGAAGGATATAAGCATCTGAATGCAGAGTTCCAAAGAATAGCAAGAAGAGATAAGAAAGCTTTCCTCAGTGATCAATGCAAAGAAGTAGAGGAAAACAACAGAATGGAAAAGATTAGATATCTCTTCAAGAAAATTCCAGGTACCAAGGGAATATTTCATGCAAAGATGGGCTCGATAAAGGACAGATATGGTATGGACCTAACAGAAGCAGAAGATATTAAGAAGAACTGCTAAGAATACCAAGAAGAACTGTAGAAAAAATAATCTTCATGACCCAGATAATCATGATGGTGTGATCACACACCTATGCCCAGACATCCTGGAATGTGAAGTCAAGTGGGCCTTAGAAAGCATCACTACGAACAAAGCTAGTGGAGTTGATGGCGTTCCAGTTGAGCTATTTCAAATCCTGAAAGATGATGCAGTGAAAGTGCTGCACTCAATATGCCAGCTCATTTGTTCAACTCAGCAGTAGCCACAGGACTGGAAAAGGTCAGTTTTCACTCCAATCCCCAAGAAAGGCACCGCCAAAGAATGCTCAATCTACCACACAATATCACTCATCTCACATGCCAGTCAAGTAATTCTATAATTCTCCAAAGAAGGCTTCAGCAATATGTGAATCATGAACTTCCAGATGTTCAAGCTGGTTATAGAAAAGGGAGAGGAATCAAAGATCAAATTGCCAACATCCGCTGGATCATGGAAAAAGCAAGAGTTTTCCAAAAAATATCTATTTCTGTTTTATTGACTATGCCAAAGCCTTTGACTCTGTAGATCACAGGAAACTGAAAAATTTTTAAAGAGATGGGAATACCAGACCACCTGACCTGCCTCTTGAGAAACATCTATGCAGGTCAGGAAGCAACAGTTAGACCTGGACATGGAACAACAGACTGGTTCCAAGTAGAAAAAAGAGTACATCAAGGCTGTATATTGTCACTCTGCTTATTTAATTTATATACAGGGTGCATCATGAGAAACGCTGGGCTGGAGGAAGCACAAGCTGGAATCAAGATTGCCGGGAATAATATCAATAAGCTCAGATATGCAGATGACACGACCATTATGGCAGAAAGTGAAAAAGAACTGAAGAGCCTCTTGATGAAAATAAAAGAAGAGAGTGAAAAAGTTGGCTTAAAGCTCAACATTCAGAAAGCGAAGATCATGGCATCTGGTCCCATCACTTCATGGGAAGTATATGGGGAAATAGTGGAAACAATGGCTGAGTTTATTGTTCTGGGCTCCAAAATTACTGCAGAATGGTGACTGCAGGCATGAAATTAAAGGGAGCTTACTCCTTGGAAGTAGAGTTATGACTAACATAGACAGCATATAAAAAAGCAATGACTCTGTGGGAAAGGTTGGGTTGATTAGGGATAATGGCATTGAAACATGTATAATATCATATATGAAACGAATCACTAGTCGTGGTTCGATGCATGATACAGGAAGCTTGGGGCTGGTGCACTGGGATGACCCAGAGGGATGGTATGGGGAGGAAGGTAGGAGGAGGGTACAGGATGGGGAACACATGTACACCTGTGGCTGCTTCATATGGATATATGGCAAAATCAATACCATATGTAAAGTAATTAACCTCCCATTAAAATAAATCAATTTAAATTAAAAATAAAAAATAAAAAGCAGAGACATTACTTTGGCAACAAATTTCTGTCTAGTCAAGGCTATGGTTTTTCCAGTGGTCAGGTATGGATTGAGAGTTGGACTATAAAAAAGCTGAGTGCCAAACAATTGATGCTTTTGAACTGTGGTGTTGGAGAAGACTCTTGAAAGTCCCTAGGACTGCAAGGAGATCCAACCAGTTAATCTTAAAGGAGATCAGTCCTGAGTGTTCATTGGAAAGACTGATGTTGAAACTGAAACTCCAATATTTTGGCCACCTGATGCAAAGAGCTGACTCATTGTTAAGACTCTGATGCTGGAAATATTGAGAGCAGGAGGAGAAGGGGACGACAGAGGAAGAGATGGTTAGATGGCATCACCAACTTAATGGACATAGGTTGGGGTGGACGCCGTGAGTTGGTGATGTACAGGGAGGCCTGGTGTGCTGCGGTTTATGGTGTCGCAAAGAATCAGACACGACTGAAAAACTGAACTGACTTCCTCTCAGTCTTTCAGGGGACACCAGTACTTCTGTCTTCCCATTTGTCTCTGCCTTTCTGCATTTAAGTGCATGAATTACCTATTATGGTCTTGAAGGTGTGATCTTGAGGGGGAGCATCACTGTACAGCCTGTACCATAGTCAGCCTGGGGTGGGGTGGTGGTGGGGCTGGATTTGATGGACTAAAAGTCACATCTTTCCTTAGGGTGTGCCAGCACCTATGGCTGGGAAGTTCAGTGGAACCACGTCTGAAGCCAGATGTGAGGCAGAGACTTCCTTTTCCTCAATGGCTTTCCTGTCCTATTGGGGGAAGGGTGGGATGCCAAATTTCTGGAGCAGAAGCCCTGAAAGTCAGGCCAGATCTGGCTGTGTTACCTCAGGTATGTACGCTCCCCTCTCCCAGCACTGCAACCCTTGCCACAGATGGAAAAGAGGAGCATGTTCTGGTTAGAAAAATAACAAAAGGAGCAAATCTTCAGGCTGGCTGTTTACGGAGACCCAGGATACCTCCAACGTGCCATCTGTGCCATCACCATCAGTAGCGTCTCCTGCCCTGCTTAAACATACCTTCTGGTCTGAGACCACTTGGTTCCTCACAGCTGATCACTTCCCCCAGGTTCTGCTATACCTGCCCTGTTGCAGAGGGGTGCTATTGGGCAGGTGAGGCCCTCTTGGGCTCTGGGCACCTACTGCGTCATCAGCTGTTTCAGTTTGGCCTTTATAAGAGATCAGGAGTTCTCATGATACGCTGCCTATGTAAGTGCCCTTCATGAGCATGACCTGGGCTCTTCCACCAACATTCTGCCCTGGGCCAGATGCAACTCTCTTTCCCACATCCCAGCTGTCAGCCTGGTCATGGCAGCCCCTGCTCCAGTGCGGATCAGCCACACAAGTAAGCAGGGCCTGTTTAAGTGTAGGCAGTTGTTGGGAAAACCGGCATCCACAAATTCGGTCTCAATCTGTCCTCTTCATTGTGGCTTGGGAGCAAGCCCCTGAGCACATGCTCCTGGACGGGGAGTCCAGGCTTCCCACAGACCTCCTGTTAGTCCACATAGCCCTGCAACCATTTAAGGGTGTTTCACTTCCCTGTGTTAGACCCCATGACTTGTGTGTCCAAAATATGGCTCGAAACACTCACACCCAGGGCATATCTCCAATCATGTAATCTCCCTCATTTTCTGAGTCCACTCCCATGGACACACGTCAGGACTTGAATCATCCTTTTCCCTTCATACCCTGTTCCCTGTGGATCTTTCTTTGAGAGTAAGTTTGGGAATCTTTCTGCATTTTACAGTCAGTTTTTGGAGCTAATTGTTCTACATGTTGATGGATTCTTTTTTTTTTTTTTTTTTTTTTTTGCATTCCAGGATATTTGATTTACCATGTTGTGTTTCAGGTTTCGAGCAAAGTGATTCGGCTTTACATATACATATATTTGGGCTTCCCACTTAGCTCAGTTGTTAAAGAATCACCCTGCAATGAAGGAGATTTGGGTTCAATGCCTGGGTAGTGAAGATATGCTCAGAGGGACATGACGAGCCTCTTCAGTATTCTTGCCTGGAGGATGTCATGGACAGAGGAGCCTAGCAGGCTGCAGTCCATAGGGTCACAAAGAGCAGGGCACATCTATATAAACTGAGCTTGTACAGGCACACATCCATATATCTATTCTTTACAAATTCTTTTTCCATTAATGTTGTTACAGAATTTCTAGCAGAGTTGTCTGTGGTTTTGTAGTAGGTGCTTGTTGGTTATCTATTTTATATATAGTGGTGTCTATATATATGTTAATCCCCAACTCCCAATTCCTCCCCTCGCCCCAACTTGCCAGTTGGTAACCATCAGCATAGCTTCTATTTAGATGTGTTTTTGATGTTCTTTGGGGGAGACAGTTTAATCGTTTGAAATCGTCCTACTTTTCTATTTTTGCTTTTGTTGCTTATGCTTTCGGTTTCACATACATAAAATCACTTCTAAAACCAATGTTTACAACTTCTCCAGGATGTTTTCTTCTAGTTGATTTATAGTTTCAGATCTTGCATTTAAGCCTTTAATCAACTCTGAGTTTAGTTTTTTATGTGGTATAAGGTAAGGGTCCTATTTCGATCTTTTGCTTTCAGATTTCTTGTTGCCCATGGCAGGTAATTGAAGAGATGGTGAGGGGAAACTTAATCATGATCATCTCAAGACAGTAATGAGTGACAAGCCTGTAGGAAAGGCACTGGAGTGAGGGACTTGACCAGGAGTATGTAAAGATTGGGGACTCCCACTTGATTCCCGCTTATCCGTAGATGTGATCCTGGGCAGATACGTTCTGATCCTAGGCACATAGAATTGCTCTTGACCTCTGCCAATCAAGAGAAGCCTCTGGGCCAGCAGGATTGTGCACTCATCATGAGTCCATGGACACTGATTTGCCTTTTGCATTTGGTGTCATGTAAATGGGTGGTCTTAATACAAAGACATAGAGTTCCTCTTGACTACTGAAAAAATAAGCTTCTCATTTAAGTTCTTTGACTTCTGATCCACTTTCTAGTTCATGGTTTTTACTATATTTTCAAACAGATTCTTGGACATACTTGGCAGAAGAGAGGGATTCTCTCCCTTACAGTCTTAGATAATCCAACTTCTGATAATATTTTATATCAACACCCTTTTGATTTCTAATCCGTTTACCTCTCTGGCATGCATTTCTGATAAGATACATACTCAAAAATCTATCCTACAAACTGCATGTAATGAACTACAAGTGATTAGAGAACGTGAAAATACTAATACAAAAGAGAATGATTAAGAACATTTCCTTGGGAGGTGACCATTCGGCTGGCCTCAGATCATTGCTAGTTTTTGAGTCACAAAATATAGGATGGACACAGGCATAGAGGAAAGTAGAAGGTCTTAGGGAAATTATTGTATCAATCAATAGAGGTTTTATGGCCACAGCTAGAGAAGTAAGTTGGAATCTCTTCATAGCGAACCTGTATAAGTGGAAGTATAAATAGTTTCTACTACTCTTTGTGAGTGCTAATGAGCAAACCCCCCACCCCCATACAACACAGCGTTTGCAAGAGGACTTGTCATGTTTGAATCACAATATACTGTCCTTTTCCAGGAAAGCTACAGACGTCTGATATTGATTTCTTGTTGTTGATCTAAATGGATATACCCTTTCTCAACTCATGACTTAGTGTTTATGTTTTTCTCTTTTAACCCTAAGAGTCTTTGAATCCTTTTTAAACTTTATGCATTGTCAATTCTTTCTGCAAGGTAGCAGTATATCCACGGATATTAAATATATACCAGCGCTACATTAGGGAAACAAGGCTCTCTAACCTCCACTTTTGGTACACCTCAGGATTTTCCTGATAGCTAAGTTGGGAAAGATTATGCCTTCAAAATTGTAGACATCAGTTCAATTCCTGGGTAGGGAAGCTCTGCTGGAGAAGGGATTAGCTACCCACCCTAGCGTTCTTTGGCTTACTTGGTGGCTCAGCTGGTGAAGAATCCGCCTTCAATGTGGGATGCCTGGGCTTAATCCCTGGGTGGGAAGATCCTCTGGAGTAAGGAAAGGCTACCCACTCCAGTATTCTGGCCTGGAGAATTCCATGGATTGTATAGTCCATGGGGTCACCAACCGTCAGACACGACTGAGCAACTTTCACTTTCAGCTCTTCAGGCCTAGTAATCTTTTACCTTCCCCTAACAGCAAGTATTTCAGTCAGTCCTACAACAGGGCATTAAAGTGTGATAGTGTTAAATAGTGATAATATATACAGATCTAGAATCACAGCACCCACCTATCAGGGCTCTCTGTCCATATCATCCTGGTAGCTGCTTATGTGACTAATTTTCACAGGCAGAGTTGATAGTTCTCCCACTTCCTTTGAAAGGACAACAAACCCAGGGTCTCCTTCACTCTTAATGATTTTAAATCACATTCAGTGACTCACTTTGAATCATCAACTGTGACTCTCAGGAGTTAAAGTGCCAGAAAGATTTAACTAGGGAGCTGCAGTCCAGATAAAAGATACCATAGCATTTACTTAAAATCTGAACTCAGCTCTTTTGATGCTAATGGTGAATCTCTGTTTTAATTGTTTCTAAAATGTTTTCTGAAAACACACGGGCTTCCTCTGGTAGAGACTCGGCTTTATATATCTCCATATTGGATTGACTACTCCTTAAAACTATTCAAACACTTCAAAATTAAAGTTAACACCAATTAAAATTTCGATACTCTTCTTTTTAAACCACAAAATTGTTAAAACTTGGAATAACAAAAAAATTTATTTGAAAGAATGTTTTATGACTGTAGTTATTTAGAAATACCAGGGGATGGTGATAAATATAAGACCAGCTTTTACACGGTCTTATATTAATCCTTTTATCAAAAGTCTCTGTCCTGACTTCTCTGGCTGTCCAGTGCTTAGGACTCCATGCTTTCACTAGAAGGGGAACTGGTTCAATCCCTGGTCAGGGAACTAAGATCCCACAAACTGCATGGTGCCCCCCACCCAAAAACATTATCTGTGTGTCGTGATCCTGTTAGTCATCTGCACCAGGATTGGGCCACATCCACTGCCCTGCCCTTGGGAACACACTGCTCCCTCAAATTTCTTAGGATAACAGTGGCCTAATTGATATTTAGTCTGATCCCTTCAAACATTATTTTAAGCTTTGGGAGTGCTAATTGTGGGTTTTAGTTGTATCAGCATTTTATGCCTCCTGTGCACCTTGAGCTGACAACTTAGGCGAGTGATGCAACAAAGCCCGTCATGATGTAAGTGGCCAGGAGATGATTTCTGCCTCCCTCACTCAGGGGAAGTATGACATTCACCATCACCATGTGAAGCCCTCTTCCCATCTGGGTTCTGGCTATCTAGACCCTAATGTCACTCCACACCCCAAACAATGGCAGGAACTCTGCACCACTACTCCTTGCCCCTGAGATCAATTGTAAAGCAGGGTTATTCACCTTCAGTGCAGACTCCTGACCCAGTCGAGACCTCTACTCTCTGGCTACCTGGGGACCTGAGGGTCTGTTCCCTCAGCTCTTGGCATCCCGCATACCTCCCCACTCAGGTGCCCACCTCTTGGCTTCCTTCCCTCCCTTCCCATTAGAAAATTCACACACACACAAATATCATATTTTCACCATTTGATGTGTATTTTAATCGCATCCATCAGTTTCCTATGTTAGTGTGAGAGTCAGTCTTTTCCTGGTTGGCCATTTCTAAGAAAGCAGACCTCTGGAGACAAAATTCTAAACTGTCTTATCTTTTCTATTCATTTACTGGCTGCCCAGCTTGTACTTCTCCAGGGTCTCTCATTCTGGGGTGGCTGAGCTTACCTTCTCTTTTGATTATGCCTCCTTCTTTGACTCTGCCTCATTTTTTGGTACCCTTTTCGGCTTTGATTCAGTTTCTTACATGCAGAGGAACAGAAAAAAACAGTTTGGTTTTATTCTTTTCTTCACCTTCTTCGACTGAGTGGCATATGATCCGATTTTCTTGCTCAAGGTTCACTTTAGAGGTCTTCTGACCCTCATGGTCATATTCTGTTACTTGAAAGACAAGAGAAGGGTATTAGTTTTGAGGAAAGGGCATAACATCTGAGTTGGAAAGAAGATTTCATGAAAAGGGATGTGGTCTAATGAGGGCTTTTGTGGCAGGCAAGGGCAATGTGAAGGACTTAGGCAGCAAGTCAATGGAGAAGGTTGGGAGCATAGATGGAATCATCTTACCTTCACACTGCCTCTGTATCTCTGTGGACAAAGGGTCTTCTTCCGTCCTTTCACCCTTGAAGTACACCGCATTGGAATTATTCTTGGCTGCCGTGGCTTCCTAGTTACCTTATGATAATAGCATGAAATGGCCTAACCCAGAATCTCTGCCTCTGACCTCCCTATATATATCTTCTTAGGACAATGAGGAGCCACAGACTTCAATCTGATTGGTCAGCTAGGCACTCCTCCCCCAATGGCGGCTTTGGGGTCTTAGATATCACATTGTTCCACTGTGCCCATTAACATGGTTAGTGGGTGATGAGGGAGGCCATGGTGCAATTTTCTAACCCCTGACATGTCTGTTTGCCTGATTCTGGGGAGTGGTGATTCAGGGGCATGGTGTTTCTTCTCATGACCCTCAGACTTTCCTTCAGTGCCCTTTATTCTTTGACTTATATGTCCAACTTCAACACTCCTGCTTCTACCATCCCTGTATTAACCTCTACCAAACACTTTTCACTCCAAATCTGTTCCGCAGAGTTGTCTAGTCATTTCATCTTTCGACCACCCTCTTCCTAGAGGGGTTTCTTGAGGGACTTAAAGAACTTAAGAGCAAGCATTTAACATTGAAAAAGGTAATGAAGAACAGGTTGGATGATTTTGCTACTCCAATGAGCTTTAGAGACCCCAAGACTTGGTGAATCCTCAGTCTGTTGCCCCAAGGTCTATACACCGTCTCCATAAAATTACACATCAGAGCCAAGAAAGTCATAAATGTCTCCTCCATTAATATTTTTGGGCACACTTCAGCTCTCATATTGAGTAGGGAAACTCAACTTGCCCCATCTACCAGAAATACATTCCCGATTAAAAAAAAAAAATGTAATGTGCTCAAAGGCAAGAGTCAGATGACCAATGCACAATTGTCTCTTGACTGAATCACTTCCCCAGTGGTCCCTCATTGACAGTTATCATCTGGTAGGGCCCAGTGTGGAGCTGAACAATAGCTGAGCAGGAGAAGTACCAGTAGGTATCTCACTGATAGTTGGTTGCTTATTGGCAGGGCTGAGCGATGCACTGTCCAATTGCTGGGCAACACCTGTTCCTTAGTAACAGGATGGGGAGTAATACAGCAAAGCAAAGGCTACCTGCTAATGACTGTGCTCATGCTGCTCTGTTCCATAAGGATACGTTGGGTCCAGTGTGCTTTAATCTTTTTGACTGACTCCTTTTCGAGGCAGATTTTGATTTCACATGCTTGTTTAACTCTTGTACATCATTCTTTTCATTGTATTCCCAGGAATGCCATTCAGCAGTGCTTATCTATATGCCCCTCCAACATTTTCCACATGATTTCATGTACCACATTTATTTTAGCTAATATGTCAAAACCAACAAGAATGTCAAAGCCAGCCCACCTTGAGAACTACTTTGAAAAATCTTAACCTCACAGTGATTCTTATTCTATTCACAATGTAACAGAGAAGCGTGAGCACAGCCCTATGCAGTAAGCCATTGATATTCTTCATTTCAACCCACCCTGTTTCTAGGCAACAGGTGTAGCTCAGCCTTGCTTGGTGCCTCAGATGGCCCCATTCAAAAGCAGCCAACTCTCAATGAGTGACCATTCGTTGTCCTGCTCAGCTATTGATCAGCATCACAGTGGGCCCTGCCCCCCAGTTACTGTCAAGAAGGGAGTATTGGGGAAGTGATTAAGGAAGGGTGGTTTGGTGGTCATCTGCTTGAAAGTGAGAAGCAGCAGATTCAATCATTCTGTTGGAGGGCTTGGGGATCACCCAGCCTTGGGACTGTGGGTGAGCTGGAGGTCCCAGGGATTAGACTGGGGATGACATCCTGTAGTGCTCCAGAGCCCTCACTAAGGCCCTCCAGTAGCCTTTGCCCAGGCCTTGAGGAGCAGAGAACCTCTCCCCCATCACTGTCTCTGCAACCTACTAGCAGTGGCCATCTTTCTGGGCCTCAGTCTCTGAGAACTGTTCTCCTTACTTGGACAGCCTGAGGAGACAGGCCCTATTGGGTAGGGTGCCTGGCTCCATCAAGGATGAGAGCTGGGCAGAATGTAGGAACCTTGCCCTGAAGGAGCTGCCAAATGAGATCTGTTTCTGCTTATACAGGATGGGACATATCAAAGTGAAAGTTGTGATGAGAGACTTTGCCCTCTCTTGACAGGGCAAGAATGACAAAACTAACATTCATCTGGTAGAGATATAGAGGAACATTATTACCTGACAATTACCTAACATTAAGCAGAAAGGATGTGACACCAAGAAGTCTGTAACAACTTAACACTAATCTCGCTGACATTTTCTTTTAAATGTACTTAACTGAAAACGTTCAGTATCTTTGGGTTCTTAGGGAAAGAGCCACCCAAATCCTTGTATGAATCTGTAAAAAACCTTTCCCTGTTCCAAACTCTAACATTTCGTTTTGATGGGCCTCATTCTGCATCAAGCACATGGATTTGCAATTTCCATAACAATCATACTGTTGAAGGGCTGACTTGGCCTCTCTTAAACAACATCAGAGACTGGCCAAGTGCTCAGAGTCATCCATAACATACCCACTGACTAGGCTTGGATATACTTAAGCTGAACTCCTCTTCTCTGAACTTCAACTTTCTGCCACTCTTCAGCAAGCGCTAAGAGTCAGACATTTCTGACTCCTTTAACAGTTCATTCTAAGAATCAGACAGAAAGAAACACTTCCTGTCAAACTGCTCCATCATGCTGTCTGTTCATCCATCCCACCTCTTTCCCCATCTCACACACACACACACACACACACACACACACATAGGTGCTGCGCACCCTCCTTATCTTCCATGTTGATGAAATATATTTTTCTCTTCCATTTTGAGACACGTTAAGAACTTGTGTTCAAAGCATTCTCCCTGTTGCAATCAGTTCATTTCATTTGTTCAGTTGTGTCCGACTGTGTGCAACCCCATGGACTGCAGCACACCAGCATTCCTGTCCATCACCAATTCCCAGAGCTTGCTGAATCTCAAGTCCACCGAATCCCCAATGCCATCAAAACATCGCATCCTCTCTCATCCATTCTCTTTGGCTTTATTCTTTCCTAGCATCAGGATCTTTTTAAATGAGGCAGTTCTTTGCATCAGGTGGACAAAGTACTGGAGTTGCAGCTTCAGTGTCAGTCCTTCTAGTGAATAATCAGGACTGATACCACACGTCCATGGAGTGGTAGCTGCATGGGCACAGGAGGGACTAGAGGAGCTAATGCACGTTAAAGGTCAGGATAGGAGCAGTAATGAGATATACCTCGTCCAAGGTAAGGAGCAGTGGCTGCACTTTGCTGGAGCAGACGTGAAGAGATTATCCATGTCCAAGTTAAGAGATACTCACGAAATATGGTAGGTGTTGCAAGATGGCATCAGAGGGCAGACGCACTGAAACCAGAATAACAGAAATCTAGTCAATTGAATCACAATAGAACCACAGATTTGTCTAACTCAATGAAACGAAGCCAGGCCCTGTGGGGCCTCCAAAGTTGGGCGTGTCATGGTGGAGAGGTCTGACTGAATGTGGTCCACTGGAGAAGGCAAGGGCAATCCACTTCAGTATTTTTGCCTTGAGATCTGCATGAACTGTATGAAAAAGCAAAATAATAGAATACTGAAAGAGGAACTCCCCAGGTCACTAGGTGCCCAATATGCTCCTGGAGATCAATGGAGAAATAACTCCAGAAAGAATGAAGTGATTGAGCCAAAGCAAAAACAATACCCAGTTGTGGATATCACTGGTGACAGAAGAAAGGTCCAATTCTATAAAGAGCAATATAGCATAGGGACTTGGAAAGTTAAGTCCATAAATCAAGGCAAATTGGAAGTGGTCAAACAGGAGATGGCAAGAGTGAACGACAACATTCTAGGAATCAGTGAACTAAAATGGACTGGAATGGGTGAATTTAACTCAGATGACCATTATATCTTCTACGTCGGGCAGGAATCCCTCAGAAGAAATGGAGTAGCCATCATGGTCAAAAAAGAGTCCAAAATGCAGTAGCTGGATGCAATCTCAAAAACTATAGAATGATCTCTGTTCGTTTCCAAGGCAAACCATTTAATATCCCAGTAATCCAAGTATATGCCCCAAGAAGAAATGATGAAGAAGCTGAAGTTGAATGGTTCTATGCTGCCCGACAAGACCTTTTAGAACTAACACCCAAAAAGATGTCCTTTACATTATAGAGGACTGGAATGCAAAAGTAGGAAGTCCAGAAACACCTGGAGTAACAGGATAATTTCGCTCTGGAGTATGGAATGAAGCAGGGCAAAGGCTAATAGAGTTTTGCAAAGAGAACACACTGGTCATTGCAAACACCCTCTTCCAACAACACAAGAAAAGATCTACACATGGACATCACCAGTTGGTCAACACTTACAACAGATTGATTATATAGTTTGCAGCCAAAGATGGAGAATCTCTGTACAGTCAGCAAATCAAGACTGGGAGCTCACTGTGGCTCAGATCATGAGCTCCTTATTGCCGAATTCAGATTTAAATTGAAGAAAGTATGGAAAACAACTAGACCATTCAGGTATGACATATATCTAATCCCTTATGATTATACAGTGAAAGTGAGAAACAGATTTAAGAGACTAGACCTGACAGATAGTGTGCCTGATGAACTATGGATGGAGGTTCATGACATTGTACAGGAGACAGAGATCAAGACCATCCCCATGGAATAGAAATGCCAAAAAGCAAAAGGGCTGTCTGGGGAGGACTTACAAGTAGTTGTGAAAAGAAGAGAAGCAGAAAGCACACACAAAAAAGGAACGATATAAGCATCTGAATGCAGAGTTCCAAAGAATAGCAAGAAGAGATAAGAAAGCCTTCCTCAGTGATCAATGCAAAGAAATAGAGGAAAACAACGGAATGGGAAAGACTAGACACCTCTTCAAAAAAAATTGAGATACCAGGGAACATTTCATGCAAAGATGGGCTCGATAAAGGACAGAAATGTATGGACCCAAAAGAAGCAGAAGATATTAAGAAGAGGTGAAAAGAACACCCAGAAGAACTGTACAAAAAAAAATTTTCATGACCCAGATAATCTTGATGGTGTGATCACACATCTAGGGCCAGACATCCTGGAATGTGAAGTCAAGTGGGCCTTAGAAAGCATCACTATGAACAAATATAGTGGAGGTGATGGAATTTAATTTGAGCTATTTCAAATCTGGAAAGAAGATGCAGTGAATGTGTGGCCCTCAATATGCCAGCTAATTTGGAAAACTTAGAAGTGGCCACAGGTATGGAAAAGGTCAGTTTTCTCTCCAATCCCCATGAAAGGGAATGCCAAAGAATGTTCAAGCTACCGCACAATTGCATTGATCTCACATGCCAGTAAAGTAATTCTTAAAATTCTCCAAAGCAGGCTTCAGCAATATGTGAATCGTGAACTTCCAGATGTTCAAGCTGGTTATAGAAAAGGCAAAGGAATCAGAGATCAAATTGCCACCATCTGCTGGATCATGGAAAAAGCAAGAGAGTTCCATAAAAATAACTATTTCTGCTTTATTGACTATGCCAAGCCTTTGACTGTGTGGCTCACAGTACACTGTGGAAAATTCTGAAAGAGTTGGGAATATCAGACCACCTGACCTGCCTCTTGAAAAATCTCTACGCAGGTCAGGAAGCCACAGATAGAACTGGACATGGAACAGCAGACTGGTTCCATGTAGGAAAAAGAGTACATCAAGGCTGTATATTGTCACTCTGCTTATTTAATTTATACACAGAGTGCATCATGAGAAACGCTGGGCTGGAGGAAGCACAAGCTGGAATCAAGATTGCCAGGAGAAATATCAATAAGCTCAGATATGCAGATGACACCACTGTAATGGCAGAAAGTGAAGAAGAACTAAAGAGCCTCTTGATGAAAGTGAAAGAAGAGAGTGAAAAAGTTGGCTTAAAGCTCAACATTTAAAAAGCGAAGATCATGGCATCTTGTCCCATCACTGCATGGGGAGTAGATGGGGAAACAGTGGCTGAGTTTATTTTTCTGGGCTCCAAAATAACTGCAGATGGTGATTGCAGCCATGAAATTGAAGGAAGCTTACGCCTTGGGAGTAGAGTTATGCCTAACCTAGACAGCATATTAAAAAGCAAAGACTTTGTGGGAGAGGGTGGGGTGATTTGGGAGAATGGCATTGAAACATGTATAATATCATATATGAAAAGAATCGCCAGTCCAGGTTCGATGCATGATACAGGATGCTTGGGGCTGGTGCACTGGGATGACCCAGAGGGATGGAATGGGGAGGGAGGTGGGAGGTGGGTACAGGATGGGGAACACATGTACACCTGTGGCAGGTTCATGTGGATTTACGGCAAACCAATACCATATGTAAAGTAATTAACCTCCCATTAAAATAAATAAATTTATATTAAAAATAAAAAATAAAAGGCAGAAACATTACTTTGGCAAAAAAGGTCTGTCTAGTCAAGGCTATGGTTTTTCCAGTGGTCAGGTATGGATTGAGAGTTGGACTATAAAAAAGCTGAGTGCAAAGTAATGATCCTTTTGAACTGTAGTGTTGGAGAAGACTCTTGATAGTCCCTTGGACTGCAAGGAGATCCAACGAGTCCATCCGAAAGAATATCAGTCCTGAGTGTTCATTGGAAAGACTGATGTTGAAAATGAAACTCCACTATTTTGGTCACCTGATGCAAAGAGATGACTCATTGGTAAAGACCCTGATGCTGGGAAATATTGAGGGCAGGAGGAGAAGGGGACGACAGAGGAAGAAATGGTTAGATGGCATCACCACCTCAATGGACATGGGCTTGGATGGACTCCGTGAGTTGGTGATGGACAGGGAGGCCTGGTGTGCTGTGGTTCATGGTGTCGCAAAGAATCAGACACGACTGACAAACTGAACTGACATCCTCTTAGGCTTTCAGTGGAGCCCAGTCCTTCTGTTTTCCCATTTGTCTCTGCCTCTCTGAATTTAACTGCATCACTTATCTATTATGATCTTAAAGGGGTGATCTTGTGGGGGAGCATCACTGTACAGTCTGTACCATAGTCAGCAGTGGGAGGGGGTGAGGTGGGGCTGGATTTGATGGACCACAGTCACATTTTTCCTTAGTGTGTGCCAGCACCTATGGCTGGGAAGTTCAGGGGTACCAGGTCTGAGGCCAGATGTGAGGCAGAGACTTCCTTTTCCTCATTGGCTTTCACTGTCCTATTGGAGGCAGGGTGGGATCCCAAGTTTCTGGAGCAGAAGCCCTGAATATCAGCCCAGATCTGGCTGTGTTCCCTCAAGTATGTATACTCCCCTCTGCCAGCACTGCAACCCTTGCCACAGAGGGACAAGAGGAGCATGTTCTGGTTGGAAAAATAACAAAAGGAGCAAATCTCCAGGCTGGCTGCTTACAGAGATCCAGGCTACCTCCAACGTGCCATCTGTGCCATCACCATCAGTAGCGTCTCTTCCCCTGTTTAAACATACCTTTTGTACTGAGACCTTTAGTCCCTCACAGCTGATCACTTTCCCCAGCTTCTGCAATCCCTGCCCTGTTGCAGAGGGGTGCTATTGGGCAGGTGAGGCACTCATGGGCTCATGGCACATACCGGGTCATCTGCTGTGGCAGTCTGTCCTCCCTCAGAGATCAGGACTTCTGATACGCTGCCTATGTAAATCCCCTCCATGAGCATGACCCTGGCTCTTCCACCCACATGCCGTCTTGGGCCAGATGCACCTCTGTTTCCCACATTGAAGCTGTCTGCCTGGTCATGGCAGCCCCTGCTCCAGTTCAGATTGGCCACACGGAGTAAGCAGGGCGTGTGTAAGTGTGGGCAGTTGTTGGGAAAACAGGCATCCACAAATGTGGTCTCAAACTGTCCTCTTCACTGTGGCTTGGGAGCAAGCCTCTGATCACCTGCCCCTGGAAAGGGGAGTCCCGGCTTCCCACAGACCTCCCTTTAGTCCACATAGCCCTGCAACCATCTAAGGGTGTTTCTCATCCCTGTGTCAGACCACAGGACTTGTGTGTCCAATACATGGCTGGAACCACTCACACCCAGGGCATATCTCCAACCATGTAATCTCCCTTATATTCTGAGTCCTCTCCCATGGGCACAAGTCAGGACTTGAATCATCCTTTTCCCTTCATACCCTGTTACCTGTGGATCTTTCATTGAGCGTATGTTTGGGAATCTTTCTGCATTTTCCAATTAGTTTTTTGAGCTAATTGTTCTACATGTTGATGGATTCTTTTTTTTTTTTTTTTTTTTTTCCATTCGAGTATATTTGATTTACTATATTGTGTTTCAGGTGAACAGCAAAGTGATTGAGCTTTACATATGCATATATTTGGGCTTCCCACTTGGCTCAGTTGTTAAAGAATCACTCTGCAATGAAGGAGATTTGGGTTCAATGCCTGGGTTGGGAAGATATGCTCAGAGGGACATGACGAGCCTCTCCAGGATTCTTGCCTGGAGAATCTCATGGACAGAGGAGCCTAGTACGCTACAGTCCATAGAGTCACAAAGAGTAGGGCACATCTGAATCAAATGAGCTTGCACAGGCACAAATCCATATATCTATTCCTTTACAAATTCTTTTTTCCATTTATGTTGTTACAGAATTTCTAGCTGAGTTGCCTATGGTTTTGTAGTAGATCTTTGTTGGTTATCTATATTATATTGTGGTGTCTATATATATGTTAATCCCCAACTCCCAATTCCTCCCCCCGCCCCAACTTGCCATTTGGCAACGATCACCTTGGCTTCTATGTAGATGTGATTTTGATGTTCTTTGTGGGAAGCAGTTTAATCGTTTGAAGTCATCCTACTTTTCTCTTTTTGCTTTTGCTGCCTATGCTTTTGGTGTCACATATATAAAATTACTTCTAAGACCAATGCTTACAACTTCTCCAGGATATTTTCTTCTAGTTGATTTATAGTTTCAGAACTTGCATTTACATCTTTAATCAACTTTGAGTTTAGATATTTTATTTGGTATAAAATAAGGGTCCTATTTCAATCTTTTGCATTCAGATTTCTAGATGCCCACAGCAGTTAAATGAAGAGATGGTGAGGTGAAACTTAATCATGATCATCTCAAGGCAGTAAAGAGTGACAAGCCTGTAGGAAAGGCACTGGAGTGAGGGACATGGCCAGGAGCATGTAAAGTTTGGAGACTCCCACTTGATTCCCGCTGATACATGGATGTCATCCCGGGCAGATGAGTTCTGAACTAGGCACATAGACTTGCTCTTGACCTCTGTCAATCAAGACAAACCTCTGGGCCAGCAGGATTGTGCACTCACATGAGTCCATGGGCACTGCTTTGGCTTTTGCATTTGGTGACATGCAAATGTTTTTTTTTTTTTTTTTAATACAAAGACATAGAGCTCCTCTTGACTACTGATAAAATGACCTTCTCATTTAAGTTCATTTGACTTCTGATCCACTCTCTAGTTTATGGTTTTTACTATATTTTCAAACAGATTCTTGGACATACTTGGCAAAAGAGAGTGATTCTCTCCCTTACAGTCTTAGATAATCCAATTTCTGATAATATTTTGTATCACCAAACTGTTGATTTCTATTCCGTTTTCCTCTCTGGCATGCATTTCTGATAAGATACATAGTAAAAATCTATCCTACAAACTGCATGTAATGAACTACTAGTGATTAGAGAACATGAAAATATTAATACACAAGAGAATAATTAAAACATTTCCTTGGGAGGTGACCATTCGGCTGGACTCAGATGGTTGCTAATTTCTGAGTCACAGAAGATAGGATGGACACAGGAACAGAGTTAAGTAGAAGGTCTTAGGGAAATAAGTGTATCAACCAATAGAGGTTGTTATGGCCACAGCTAGAGGGGTCAGTTGGAATCTATTCATAGCGAACCTGTATAAGTGGAAGTATAAAGAGTTTCTACTACTCTTTGTGAGTGCTAATGAGCAAAAGCCCACCCCCATACAACACAGCGTTTGCAATAGGACTTGTCATGTTTGAATCACAATATGCTGTCCTTTTCCAGGAGAGCTATAGGCATCTAATATTGATCTATTGTTGTTGACCTAAATGGATATACCCTTTCTCACCTCATGACTTAGTGTTTATATTTTTCTCTTTTCACCCTAAGTGTCTTTGGATCCTTTTTAAACTCTATGTGACCTCAATTCTTTCGGTAAGGTGGCAGTATACCCACGGATATGAAACTAAATACCAGCGCTACTGTAGGGAAACAAGGCCCTCTAAACTTCACTTTTGGTCCACCTCAGGAATTTTCTGATAGCTCACTTGGGAAAGATCTGCCTGCAAAGCTGTAGACATCAGTTCAGTTCCTGGGTGGGGAAGCTCTGCTGGAGAAAGGATAAGCTACCCACTCTAGTATTTTTTGGCTTCCCTGGTGGCTCAGCTGGTGAAGAATCCGCCTTCAATATGGGATGCCTGGGCTTGATCCCTGGGATGGGAAGACCCCTGGAGTAAGGAAAGGCTACCCACTGCAGTATTCTGGCCTGGAGCATTCCATGGACTGTATAGTCCATGGGGTCATCAACCTTCAGACACGACTGAGCAACTTTCAATTTCAGCTCTTCAGGCCTAGTAATCTGTTACCTTCCCCTAACAGCAGGTATATCAGTCAATCATCCAGCAATGCATTAAAGTGTGATAGTGTTAAATGGTGATAATATATACAGATCTGGAATCAAAGCACCCACCTATCAGAGCTCTCTGTCCATATCATCCTGGTGCTGCTTTCCTGACTGATTTTCACAGGCAGAGTTCATAGTTCTCCCACTTCCTTTGAAAGGACAACAAACCAAGGGTCTCCTTCACTCTTAATGATTTTAAATCACATTCAGTCACTGACTTTGAATCATCAACTGTGTCTCTCAGGAGTTAAAGTGCCAGAAAGATTTAACTAGGGAGCTGCAGTCCAGATAAAAGATACAGTAGCACTGACTTCAAATCTGAACTCAACTCTTTTGATGCTGATGGTGAAACTCTGTTTTAATTGTTTCTAAAATATTCTCTGAAAAGACACGGGATTCCTTTAATAGAGACTCTGCCTTATATATCTCCATATTTGATTGACTACTCCTTGAAACTCTTCAAACACTTCAAAATTAAAGTTAACACCAAATTAAATATTCGATACTTTTCTTTTTAAACCACGAAAACTTTTAGAATCTGGAATCACAAAAGATTATATTGGGGAAGAATATTTTACGATGTTAGTTATTTAGAAATACTAGGGGATGGTGATAGATATAAGACCAGATTTTACCCACTTTTATATTAATACTTTTTTTTAAATTTTATTTTATTTTTAAACTTTACATAACTGTATTAGTTTTGCCAAATATCAAAATGAATCTGCCACAGGTATACATGTGTTCCCCATCCTGAACCCTCCTCCCTCCTCCCTCCCAATTCCATCCCTCTGGGTCGTCCCAGTGCACCAGCCCCAAGCATCCAGTATCATGCATCGAACCTGGACTGGCAACTCATTTCATACATGATATTTTACATGTTTCAATGCCATTCTCCCAAATCTTCCCACCCTCTCCCTCTCCACAGAGTCCATAAGACTGTTCTATACATCAGTGTCTCTTTAATCAAAAGTCTCTGTCCTGACTTCTCTGGCTGTCCAGTGGTTAGGACTCCATGCTTTCACTAGAAGCAGAACCGGTTCAATCCCTGGTCAGGGAACTAAGATCCCACAAACTTCATGGTGCCCCCAAACCAAAAAAATTATTTGTGTGTCGTGATCCTGTTAGTCAATTGCACCAGGATTGGGCCACATCCTCTGCCCTGCCCTTGGGAACACACTGCTTCCACAATTTTGTTAGGATAACAGTGGCCTAATTGATATTTGATCTGATCCCTCCAAACATTATTTTAAACTTTGGGAGTGTTAATTTTGGGTTACTTTTATCAGCATTTTGTGACTCATGTGCACCTTTAGCTTATAGCATAGGTGAATGATGCAACAAAGCCCGTTATGACGTAAGTGGCCAGGAGGTGATTTCTGCCTGCCTTACTCAGGGTAACTATGACATTCACCATCCCCATGTGAAGGACTCTTCCCATCTGGGTTCTGGCAATCTAGACCCTAATGTCACTCCACACCACAAACAATGGCAGTAACACCGCACCACTACTCCTTGCCGCTGAGATCAATTGTTAAGCAGGGTTATTCACCTTCAGTGCAGACTCCTGACCCAGTCGAGACCTGTAATCTCTGGCTAACTGGGGACCTGAGGGTCTGTTCCCTCAGCTCTTGGGACCGCATATCCCTCCACACTCAGGTGCCCACCTCATTGCTTCCTTCCCTCCCTTATCATCAGAAAATTCACACACACACAAATATCATCTTTTCACCATTTGATGTGTGTTTTAATCGCAGCCATCAGTTTCCTATGTTAGTGTGAGAGTCAATCTTTGCCTGGTTTGCCATTTCTAAGAAAGCAGACCTCTGGAGTCACTATTCTAAATGTCTGACCTTCTATTCAGTTTCTGTCTGCCCAGCTTCTACTTCTCCAGAGACTCTCATTCTGGGGTGGCTGAGCTTACCTTGTCTTTTGATTCTGCCTCCTTCTTTGATTCTGCCTCATATTTTGGTACGCTTTTCAGCTTTGATTCAGTTTCTTACATGCACAGGAACAGAAAAAAAAGTTTGGTTTTCTTGTTTTCTTTACCTTCTTCGACTGAGTGGCATATTATCCGATTTTCTTTCTCAAGGTTCCTTTTAGAGGTCTTCTGCCCCTCAAGGTCATATTCCGTGCCTTGAAAGACAAGAGAAGGGTATTAGATTTGATGAAAGGGTATAAAATCTGAGTTTCAAGGGAGATTTCATGAAAAGGGATGTCGGCTGATGAGGGCTTTTGTGGCAGGCAAAGGCAGTGTAGAAGTCTTTGGCAGCAAAGTCAATGGAGAAAGTGGGGAGCATAGATGGAATTATGTTACCTTCACACTGCCTCTGTATCTCTGTGGACAAAGAGCCTTCTTTCGTACTTTCACCCTTGAAGCACACAGCATTGGAACTCTTCTTGGCTTCCGTGGCTTCTGGGTTACCTTATAATGATAGCATGAAATGCCCTAACCCAAAATCTCTGCCTCTGACCTCCCTATATATACCTTCTCAGGACAATGAGAAGCCACACCCTTCAAACTGATTGGTCAGCTAGGTACTCCCCCAGCCAATGGTGGCTTTGGGGTCTTAGACATCACAATGTACCACTGTGCCCATCAACATGGGTTAGTGGGTGCTGAGGGAGGCCATGATACAACTTTCTCACCCCGATACCTCTGTGTGTCTGATTCTGGGGAGTGGTGATTCAGGGGCATGGTGTTTCTTCTCATGACCCTCAGACTTTCCTTCAGTGCCCTTTATTCTTTGACTTATATGTCCAACTTCAACACTCCTGCCTCCTCCATCCCCGTATTTACCTCTACCAAACACTTTTCACTCCAAATCTTTTCCTCAGAGTCATCTAGTCCTTTCATCTTTCGACAACCCTCTTCCTTGTGGGGGTTCTTGAGGGGCTTAAGGAACTTAAGAGCAAACACTTAACATATAAAAAGGTAATTAAGAACAGGTTGAATGTTTTTGCTACTCCAATGAGCTTTAGAGACACCAAGACTTGGTGAATTCTCAGTCTGTTGCCACAAGGTCTGTACACCGTCTCCTTGAAATTACACATCAGAGCCAAGAAAGTCATAAAAGTCTCCTCCTTAAATATTTTTGGGCACACTTCAGCTCTCATATTGAGTAGGGAAACTCAACTTGCCCCATCTACCAGAAATACATTACCGATTTAAAAAAAAAAAAAAAAAGTAATTTGCCCAAAGGCAAGAGTCAGATGACCAATGCACCACTGTCTCTTGACTGAATCACTTCCCCAGTGGTCCCTCATTGACAGTTATCATCAGGTAGGGCCCAATGTGGAGCTGAACAATAGCTGAGCAGGAGAAGTACAAGTAGGTATCTCACTGATAGTTGGTTGCATATTGGCAGGGCTGAGTGATGCACTGTCCAATTGCTGGGCTAGACCTGTTGCTTAGTAACACGATGTGGAGTAATAAGGCAAATCAATGGGTAACTGCTAATGGCTGTGCTCATGCTGCTCTGTTCCATAAGGATACGTTGGGTCCAGTGTGCTTTAGTCTTTTTGACTGACTCTTTTCCCACCGCAGATTTTGATTTCACAGGCTTGTTTAACTTTTGTACATCATTCTTTCATTGTATTGCCAGGCATGCCAGGCAGCAGTGCTTATCTATATGCCCCTCCAACAGCTGTCACATGATTGCATGTGCCACATATATTATAGCAAAAATTTCAAAGCCAACAAGAATGTCAAAGCCAGCCCACCTTGAGAACTACTTTGACAAACCTTAACCTCACAGTGATTCTTATTCTATTCACAATGTAAGAGAGCAGAGTGAGCACAGCCCTGTGCAGTTAGCCATTGATGTGCTACATTTCACCCCACCCTGTTCCTAGGCAACAGGTGTAGCTCAGCCTTGCTTGGTGCCTCAGATGGCCCCATTCACAAGAACCAACTGTCAATGAGTGACCATTCCTTGTCCTGCTCAGCTATTGATCAGCACCACAGTGGGCCCTGCCCCTCAGTTACTCTCAAGAATGGAGTATTGGGGAAGTGATTAAGTAAGGGTGGTGTGATGGTCATCATCAGGAACGTGAGAGAAGAGACAGATTCAGGTATTCTTTTGCAGGGCTTGAAGGATTACGTGACTGGTATGTGAGATGAATGGAATATTGTGGTATTTTGAGCATTCTTTGGCGTTGCCTTTCTTGGGGATAGGAGTGAAAACTGACCTTTTCCAGTCCTGTGGCCACTGCTGAGTTTTCCAAATTAGCTGGCATATTGAGTGCAGCACTTTCACTGCATCATCTTTCAGGATTTGAAATAGCTCAACTGGAACTCCATCACCTCCAAAAGCTTTGGTCGTTGTCATGCTTTCTAAGGCCCACTTGACTTCACATTCTAGGAAGACTGGTCCTAGGTGTGTGATCACACCATCATGATTATCTGGGTCATTAATTATTTTTTGTAAAGTTTTTCTGGATATTATTACCACCTCTTCTTAATATCTTCTGCTTCTGTTAGGTCCATAACATTTCTGTCATTTATCGAGTCCATCTTTGCATGAAATGTTCCCTTTTTATCTCAAATTTCCTTGAAGCGATATCTAGTCTTTCCCATTCTGTTGTTTTCCTCTGTTTCTTTGTATTGATCACTGAGGAAGCCTTTCTTATATCTTCTTGCTATTTTATAGAACTTTGCATTCAGATGCTTATATCTTTACTTTTCTCCTGTGCTTTTTGCTTCTATTCTTTTCACAACTATTTGTAAGGCATCTCCAGACAGCCCTTTTGCTTTTTGGCATTTATTTTAAATGGGGATGGTCTGGATCCCTGTCTCTTGTACACTGTCACCAACCTCCATCTATAGATCATCAGGCACTCTATCTGTCAGGTCTAGTCCCTTAAATCTATTTCTCATTTCCACCGTATAATCATAAGGGATTGGATTTGTCATACCTGAATGCTCTAGTGGTTTTCCCAACTTTCCTCAATTTAAATCTGAATTTGGCAATAAGGAGCTCATGACCTGAGCCACAGTCAGCTCCAAGTCTTGTTTTGCTGACTATATAGAGCTTCTCCATCTTTGGCTGCAAACGATGTAATCAATCTGATTTCAGTGTTGACCATCTGATGATGTCCATGTGTAGAGTCTTTTCTTTTGTTGTTGGAAGAGGGTGTTTGCTACAACCAGTGATTTCTATTTGCAGAACTCTATTAGCCTTTGCCCTGCTTCATTCCATACTCCAGGGCCAAATTTTCCTTTTACTCCAGGTGTTTCTTGACTTCCTACTTTTGCATTCCTTTTCACTATAACGTAAACGACATCTTTTTTGGGTGTTAGTTCTAAAAGGACTTGTCGGTCTTCATAGAACCAATCAACTTCAGCTTTTTCATCATTGCTTGTTGGGGCATAGACTTAGATTACTGTGATATTGAATGGTTTGCCTTGGAAACAAACAGAGATCATTCTATGGTTTTTGAGATTGCATCCAGCTACTGCATTTTGGACTCTTTTGTTGACCATGATGAATACTCCATTTCTTCTGATGGATTCCTGCCCACCGTAGTAGATATAATGGTCATCTGAGGTAAATTCACCCATTCCAGTCCATTTTAGTTCACTGATTCCTAGAATGTTGACATTCACTGTTGCCATCTCCTGTTTGACCACTTCCAATTTGCCTTGATTCATGGACTTAACATTTCATGTTCCTATGCTATATTGTTCTTTATAGCATTAGACCTTTCTTCTGTCACCAGTCACATGCACAACTGGTTGTTGTTTTTGCTTTGGCTCAATCCTGTCATTCTTTCTGGAATTATTTCTCCACCAATCTCCAGTAACATATTGGGCACCTACTGACCTGGGCAGTTCCTCTTTCAGTATCCTATCATTTTGCATTTTCATACTGTTCATGCAGATCTCAAGGCAAGAATACTGAAGGGAATTGCCCTTCCCTTCTACAGTGGATCAGATTCTGTCAGACCTTTCCACCATGACCCGCCCAACTTTGGAGGCCCCACAGGGCCTGGCTTAGTTTCATTGAGTTGTACAAGGCTGTGATTCTAGTGTGATTAGATTGACTAGATTTCTGTGATTATGGTTTCAGTTTGTCTGCCCTCTGGTGTCGTCTTGAAACACCTACCATCTTACGTGGTTTTCTCTTACCTGGATCTGTGGTATCTCTTCAAGGCTGCTCCAGCAAAGTGCAACCACTGCTCCTTACCTTGGGCGAGGTATATCTCGTCACTGACATCACTCCTGACCTTGAAATCCTCTAGTCCCTCCTGTGCCCATTCAGCCATCACTCCATGGATGTGTGGTATCAGTCCTATTTTTGCACTAAAAGGACTGTCGCTGAAGCTGCAACTCCAGTATTTTGTCCACCTGATGCAAAGAACTGTCTCATTGGAAAAGATCCTGATGCTTGGAAGGAATGAAGGCCAAGAAGAAGGGGATGAGAGAGGATGAGATGGTTGGATGGCATCGGGAATTCCATGGACGTGAGATTCAGCAAGCTCTGGGAGTTGGTGATGGACAAGGAGTCCTGGTGTGCTGCAGTCCATGGGGTTGCACACAGTCGGACACAACTGAACAAATGAAATGAACTGATTGCCATAGGGAGAATACTTTGAACACAAGTTCTTTACGTGTCTCAAAATTGAACAGAAAAAGATATTTCATTAACATGGAAGATAAGGAGGGTGTGTAGCAACTATGTGTGTGTGTGTGTAAGTTTGTGTATGTGTGTGTGTGTGTGTGATGGAAAAAAATGTGGGATGGATGAACAGACAGCATGATGGAGCATTTTGACAGGAAGCGTTTCTTTCTGTAGTGAGCTGAATCATCGTTGAGCTGTTAAAGGAGTCAGAAATGTCTGACTCTTAGCTCTTGCTCAAGCGTGGGGGAAAGCTGAAGTTCAGAGGACAGAAGCACAGCTAAAGTTTCGCCAAGCCTAGTCAGTGGGTATGTTATGGTTGACCGTGAGTACTTGAGCAGTCTCTGCTGTTGTTTCAGAGAGGCCAAGTCAGCCCTTTAACAGTATGGTTGTTATGAAAATTGCAAATTCATGTGCTTGATGCCGAAAGAGGCACATCAAAACTAAATGTTACAGTTTGGAACAGGGAAAGGATTTTTACAGATTCATACAAGGATGTGGGTGGCTCTTACCCTAAGAACTCAAAGTTACTGAACGTTTTCACTTAAGTACAATTAAAAACAAGTATCAGAGAGTGTTGTGGTAAGTTGTTTCAGATTTCTTGGTGTCTCATCCTTTGTGCTTAAAGTCAGGTCATGATCAGGTAATAATGTTCCTATATATCTCTACCAGATGAATGTTATTTTCTGTCTTTCTTGCACGGTCAAAAGAGGGCAAAGTTTCAAGGCACAACTTTCACCTTGAAATGTCCCATCTTGGATAAGCAGAAAAAGATCTCATTTGGCAGCTCCTTCAGAGCAAGGTGCCCACATTCTGCACAGCTCTCATCCTTGATGGAGCCAGGCACCCAACCGAACAGGTCCTGTCTCCTCAGGCTGTCCAAGTGAGGAGACCAGTTCTCAGAGACTGAGGCCCAGGAAGATGGCCACTGCTAGTAGGTTGCAGAGACAGGGATGGGGGAGAGGTTCACCGCTCCTCAAGGCCTGGACCAAGGCTACTGGACGGCCTTGGTGAGGGCTCTAGAGCACTACAGGACATCATCCCCAGTCTATTCACTGGGACCTCCAGCTCACCCACTGGCCCAAGGCTGGGTGATCTCCAAGCCCTCCAAAAGCATGCCTGAATCTTCCTCTTCGCTCACTTTCCAGCTGATGACCACCACACCATCCTTACTTAATCACTTCCCCAATACTCCCTTCTTGACAGTAACTGGGGGGCAAGGCCCACCGTGGTGCTGATCAATAGCTGAGCAGGACAACGTATGGTCACTTATTGACAGTTGGCTCCTTGTGAATGGGGCCATTTGAGGCACCAAGCAAGGCTGAGCTAAACCTCTTGCCTAGGAACAGGGTGGGTAGAAATGAAGCACATCAATGGCTAACTGCATAGGGCTGTGCTCACTCTGCTCTGTTACATTGTGAATAGAATAAGAATCTCTGTGAGGAAAATGTTTGTCAAAGTAGTTCTTTTTTTTTTTTTTATGCAATTTTTTTTAAATTTTGTTTTATTTTTAAACTTTACAATATTGTATTAGTTTTGCCAAACATCGAAATGAATCCGCCACATGTATACCTGTGTTCCCCATCCTGAACCCTCTTCCCTCCTCCCTCCCCATGTACTCCCTCTAGTTCGTCCCAGTGCACCAGCCCCAGCATCCAGTATCGTGCATCGAACCTGGACTCGTGACTCATTTCATACATGATATTATACATGTTTCAATGCCATTCTCCCAAATCTCCCCACCCTCTACCTCTCCCACAGAGTCCATTAGACTGATCTATGCATCAGTGTCTCTTTAGTTGTCTCGTACACAGGGTTATTGTTACCATCTTTCTAAATTCCATATATTTGCGTTAGTGTACTGTATTGGTATTTTACTTTCTGTCTTACTTCACTCTGTATAATAGGTTCCACTTTCATCCACCTCATTAGAACTGATTCAAATGTATTCCTTTTAAAGTAGTTCTAAATTTGGGCTGGCTTTGACATTCTTGTTGGCTTTGAAATATTAGCTATAATATATGTGGCACATGTAATCATGTGGCACCTGTTGGAGGGGAATATAGATAAGCACTGCTGACTGGCATGCCTGGGAATACAATGAAAAGAATGATGTGCAAAAGTTAAACAAGCCTGTGAAATCAAAATCTGAGGTGGTAAAGGAGTCAGTCAAAAAGACTAAAGCACACTGGACCCAACGTATCCTTATGCAATAGAGCAGCATGAGCACAGCCATTAGCAGGTAGCCATTGCTTTGCCGTATTTCTCCACATCCTGATACTAAGCAACAGGTCTTGCCCAGCAATTGGACAGTGCATCGATCGGCCCTGCCATTAAGCAACCTACTATCAGTGAGATACCTACTGGTACTTCTCCTGCTCAGCTATTGGTCAGCTCCACATTCGCCCTACCTGATGATAACTGTCAATGAGGAACTACTGGGGAAGTGATTCAGTCAAGAGACAGTGGTGCATTCGTCATCTGACTTTTGCCTTTGGGCACCTTACTTTTTTTTTTTTTTTTTTTTTAATCGGGAATGTATTTCTGGTAGATGGGGCAAGTTGACTTTCCCTACTCAATATGAGAGGTGAAGTGTCCCCAGCAATATTAGTGGTAGAGAAATTTATGATTTTCTTGGCTCTGATGTGTAATTTTATGAAGACGGTGTATAGACCTTGGGGCAACAGACTGAGAATTCACCAAGTCTTGGGGTCTCTAAAGCTCATTGGAGAAGCAATAACATCCAACCTGTTCTTAATTACCTTTTTCCATGTTAAGTGCTTGCTCTTAAGTTCCTTAAGCCTCTCAAGAAACCCCACAAGGAAGAGGGTGGTCGAAAGATGAAATGACTAGATGACTCTGAGGAACAGGTTTGGAGTGAAAAGTGTTTGATTGAGGTTCATACAGGGATGGAGGAGGCAGGAGTGTTGAAGAGACATATAAGTCAAAGAATAAAGAGCACTGAAGGAAAATCTGAAGGTCATGAGAAGAAACACCATGCCCCTGAATCACCACTCCCCCAAATCAAACACACAGAGGTGTCAGGGGTGAGAACTCTGTATCATAGCCTCCCTCAGCACCCACTAACCCAGGTTGATAGGTACAGTAGGACACTGTGATGTCTAAGACCCCAAAGCCACCATTGGCTGTGGGAGTGCCTAGTTGACCAATCAGACTGAAGGGTGTGACTCCTCATTCTCCTGAGAAGGTATACATAGGGAAGTCAGAGGCAGAGATTCTGTGTTAGGCCATGTCATGCTATCATAATAAGGTAACCAGGAAGCCATGGTAGCCAAGAAGAGTTTCAATGTGGTGTGCTTCAAGGGCAAAAGGATGAAGGAAGACCCTTGTCAACAGAAATCCAGAGGTAGTGTGAAAGTAAGATGATTCCATATATGCTCCCCACATTCTCCATTGACTTTGCTGCCCAAGAACTCTACACTGCCCTTGCCTGCCACAAAAGCCCTCCTCATCCCACATCCCTTTTCATGAAATCTCCCTTCCAACTTAGACGTTATAACCTTTCCTCAAAACTAAAACCCTTCTCTTGCCTTTCAAGGCACGGAATATGACCATGAGGGTCAGAACCTCTAAAATTAACCTTGAGAAAAAAAATCTGATCATGTGCCACTCAGTCGAAGAAGGTGAAGAAAACAGGAAATCCAAACAGTTTTTTTCTATTCCTGTGCACGTAGGAAACTGAATCAAAGCCGAGAAGGGTACCAAAATATGAGGCAGAGTCAAAGAAGGAGTCAGAATTAAAAGAGAAGATAAGTTCAGCCACCCAAGAATGAGAGACCCTGGAGAAGTAGAACCTGGGCATCCAGGAACTGAATAGAAAAGGTTAGACAGTTTAGAGTTGTGTCTCCAGAGGTCTGCTTTCTTAGAAATGGCCAAGCTGGAAAAGACTGACTCTCACACTAACATAGTAAACTGATGGCTGTGAGTAAAATACACATCAAATGGTGAAAAGAAGATATTTGTGTGTGTATGAGTTTTCTGATGGAAAAAGAGGGAAGGAAGCAAAGAGGTGGGCACCTGAGTGGGGAGGGATGTGGGGTCCCAAGAGCTGAGGGAACAGATCCTCAGGTCCCCAGGTAGTGTGAGAGTAGAGGTCTTGACTGGTTCAGGAGTCTGCACTGAAGGTGAATAACCCTGCTTAACAATTGATCTCAGCGGCAAGGAGTAGTGGTGCGGTGTTCCTGCCATTGTTTGGGGTGTGGAGTGACATTAGGGTCTAGATTGCCAGAACCCAGATGGGAAGAGGGCTTCACATGTGGATGGTGAATGTCATCCTTCCCCTGAGTGAGGCAGGCAGAAATCACCTCCTGGCCACTTACGTCATAATGGGTTTTGTTACATCACTGAGCTATGCTGTCAGCTAAAGGTGCTCAGGCGGCACAAATTGCTGATACAACTAAAACCCACAATTGGCACTCCCAAAGATTAAAATAATGTTTGGAGGGATCAGACCACATATCAATTAGGCCACTGTTGTCCTAAGAAATTTGTGGGAGCAGTGTGTTCCCAAAGGCAGAGCAGTGGAGGTGGCCACATCCTGGTGCAGATGACTAACAGGATCACGACACACAGATATTGTTCTTGTGTTGGGGGCACCAATCAGTTTGTGGGATCTTAGTTCCCTGACCAGGGATTGAACCGGTTCCCCTTCTAGTGAAAAATTGGGTCCTAACCACTGGACAGCCAGAGAAGTCAGGACAGACTTTTGATAAAAGTATTAAGATTAGAATGTGCAAAACTGGTCTTATATTTATCACCATCATCTAGTATTTTTAAATAACTACAGTTGTAAAATATTCTTCTCCAATAAACTCTTTTGTTAGTCCACGTTCTACATGTTTTCATGGTTTAAAAAGAAGAGTATCGAATATTTAATTTGGTGTTAAATTTAATTTTGAAGTGTTTGAAGACTTTCAAGCAGTAGTCAATCGAATACGGAGATATATAAGGCAAAGTCTCTACAAGAGGAATGCCGAGTGTTTTCAGAAAACATTTTAGAAATAATTAAAACAGAGTTTCACCATCAGCATCAAAAGAGCTGAGACCAGATTTTAAGTCAATGCTACGGTATTTTTTATCTGGACTGCAGTTCCCTAGTAAAATCTTTCTGGCACTTTAACTCCTGAGAGACACAGTGGATGATTCAAAGTCAGTGACTGAATGTGATTTAAAATCATTAAGAGTGAAGGAGACCCTGGGTTTGTTGCCCTTTCAAAGGAAGTGGGAGAACTATCAACTCTGCCTCTGAAAATTAGTCAGCTATGCCACTGCCAGGATGTTATGGACAGAGAGCCCTGATCGGTGGGTGCTGTGATTCTAGATCTGTATATATTATCACCATTTAACACTATCACACTTTAATGCCCTGTTGGAGGACTGACTGAAATACTTGCTGTTAGGGGAAGGTAACAGATTACTAGGCCTGAAGAGCTGAAAGTGAAAGTTGCTCAGTCTTGTCCGAAGTTTGGTGAACCATGGACTATACAGTCCATGGAATTCTCCAGGCCAGAAGACTAGAGTGAGTAGCCTTTCCTTCCTCCAGGGGATCTTCCCAACCCAGGGATCAATCCCAGGCATCCCACATTGAAGGTGGATTCTTCACCAGCTGAGACACAAGGCCAGCCAAAGAATGCTTGAGTGGGTAGATTATGCCTTCTCCACCAGAGCTTCCCTGCCCAGGAATTGAACTGATGTCTACAGCTTTTCAGGCAGAATCTTTCCCAAGTGAGCTATCAGGAAAGTCCTGAGGTGGACCAAAAGTGGAGGTTAGAGGGCCCTGTTTCCTTAAAATCTTGCTGGTATATATTATAATATCCATGGATATACTGCCACCTTGCAGAAAGAACTGAGGATGCATAGAGTTTAAAAAGGATCCAAAGTCTCTTAGGGATAAAAGAGAAAAACAAACACTAAGACATGAGTTGAGAAAGGGTATATCCATTTAAATCAACAACAATGAATCCATATCAGACGCCTGTAGCTCTCCTGGACAAGGATAGTATATTGTGTTTCAAACATGACTAGTCCTATTGCAAACATTGTGTTGTATGGGGGCGCGGAGTTTGCTCATTAGCACTCACAAAGAGTAGTAGAAACTCTTTATACTTCCACTTATACAGGATCGCTATGAATAGATTCCAACTGACCCCTCTAGCTGTGGGCATAACAACCTCTATTGACTGATACAATGATTTCCCTAAAAACATCTACTTTCCTCTATGCCTGTGTCCATACTATCTTCTGTGATTCAGAAAACAGCAACCATCTGAGGCCAGCCTAATGGTCACCTCCCAAGGAAATGTCCTCAATCATTCTCCGGTGTATAAATATTTTCACGTTCTCTAATCACTTGCAGTTCATAACATGCAGTTTGTAGGATAGATTTAGGAGTATATATCTTATCAGAAATCCATGCCAGAGAGGTAAACAGATTAGAAATCAACAGTGTGGTGATGTAAAATATTATCAGAAGTTCGATTATCTAAGACTTTAATGGAGAGAATCACTCTCTTCTGCCAAGTACGTCCAAGAATCTGTTTGAAAATATAGTAAAACCCATAAACCAGAGAGTGGATCAGAAGTCAAATGAACTTAAATGTGAAGCTTATTTTATCAGTAGTCAAGAGAAACTATATGTCTTTGTACAAAGTCCACCCATTTACATGACACCAAATGCCAAAGCCAAAGCAGTGCCCATGGACTCATGATGAGTGCACAATACTGCTGGCCCAGAGGCTTCTCTTGATTGACAGAGGTCAAGAGGAAGTCTATGTGCCTAGGGTCAGAATGCATCTGCCCAGGATCACATCCACGTATCAGCGGAAATCAAGTGGGAGTCTCCAAACTTTACATGCTCCTGGCCAAGTCCCTCACTCCAGTGCCTTTCCTACAGGCTTGTCACTCATTACTGCCTTGAGATGATCATGATTAAGTTTGACCTCACCATCTCTTCAATTAACTGTCGTGGGCAACTAGATATCTGAATGCAAAAGAGTGAAATAGGATCCTTACCTTATACCACATAAAAAACTAAACTGAGAGTTCATTAGAGATTTAAATGCAAGATCTGAAACTATAAATCAACTAGAAGAAAACATCGTGGAGAAATTGTAAACATTGGTCTTAGAAGTGATTTTATGTATGTGACACCAAAAGCATAGTCACCAAAAGCAACAAGAGAAAAGAAGGACGACTTCAAACGATTAAACTTCCTCTCCCAAAGAACATCAAAAACACATCTACATAGAAGCCAAGTTGATGGTTACCAAATGGCAAGTTGGGGCGGGGGTATGAATTGGGAGTTGGGGATTAAAATATATATAGACTCCACTATATATAAAATAGATAACCAAAAAGGACCTACTACAAAACCACAGGCAACTCTGCTAGAAATTCTGTAACAACCTAAATGGAGAAAGAATTTGTAGAGGAATAGATATATGTATATGTGCCAGTGCAAGCTCAGTTGATTTAGATGTGCCCTACTCTTTGTGACCCTATGGACTGTAGCCTGCTAGGCTCCTCTGTCCATGAGATTTTCCAGGAAAGAATATTGGAGAGGCTCATCATATCCCTCTGGACATATTTTCCAAACCCAGGGATTGAACCCAAATCTCCTTCATTGAAGGGTGATTCTTTAACACCTGGGCCAAGTGGGAAGCCCAAATACATGTATATGTAAAGCTGAATCACTTTGCTGGACACCTGAAACACACCAGGGTAAATCAAATATACTCGAATGAAAAAAAATATAATAATCGATCAACATGTAGAACAATTAGCTCAATAAACTAACTGGAAAATGCAGAAAGATTCCCAAACGTACTCTCAAAGAAAGATCCACAGAGAACAGGGTATGAAGGGAAAAGGATGATTCAAGTCCTGACGTGTGCCCATGGGAGAGGACTCAGAATATAAGGGAGATTACATGGTTGGAGATATGCCCTGGGTGTGAGTGGTTCCAGCCATGTATTGGACACACAGATCCTGGGGTCTGACACAGGGAAGAGAAAAACCCTTAGATGGTAGCAGGGCTATGTGGACTAACAGGAGGTCTGTAGGAAGCCCGGAGTCCCCCCTCCAGGTGCATGTGCTAAGGGGCTTGCTCCCAAGCCACAATGAAGAGGACAGATTGAGACTGCATTCTTGGATGCCTGTTTACTCAACAACTGCCCACCCTTACACATGCCCTGCTTACTCCATGTGGCCGATCTGCACTGGAGCAGGGGCTGCCATGACCAGCCAGACAGCTAGGATGTGGGAAACAGAGGTGCATCTGGGCTAGGGCGGCATGGGTGTGGAATAGCCGCGTGATGCTCATGGAGGGCACTTATATAGGCAGCATATCAGGAGAAGTCCTGATCTCTGATGGAGGCAAGATTGCCACAGCAGAAGACCCACTATGTGCTCAGAGCCCACAAGGGCCTCAGCTGCCCAATAGCACCCCTCTTTCATAGTGCAAGGAGAGCTGAAGCAGGGGGAAGTGATCAGCTGTGAGGGACCAAGAGTTCTCAGACCAGAAGGTATGTTTAAGCAGGGCAGTAGACGCTACTGATGGTGATGGTACAGATGGCACGTTGGAGGTAGCCTGGATCTCTGTAAGCAGCCAGCCTGGAGATTTGCTCCTTTTGCTATTTTTCTAACCAGAACATGCTCCTCTTGGCCCTCTGTGGCAAGGGTTGCAGTGCTGGGAAAGTGGAGTGTACATCCTTGAGGGATCACAGCCAGATCTGGCCTGACATTCAGGGCTTCTGCTCAAGAAACTTGGGATCCCACCCTGTCCCCAATAGGACAGTGAAAGCCAATGAGGAAAAGGAAGTCTCTGCCTCACATCTGGCTTCAGACCAGGTACCACTGAACTTCCCAGCCACAGGTGCTGGCACATCCTATGGAAAGATGTGATTTGTGGTCCATCAAATCCAGCCCCACCTCACCCCCACTCCCCACTGACTATAGTACAGACTGTACAGTGATGCTCCCCCACAAGATCACCCCTTCAAGACCATGATAGATAATTGATGCACTTAAATTCGGAGAGGCAGAGACAAATGGGAAGACAGAAGTACTGGTCTCCACTGATACACCGAGAGAAAGTCAGTTCAGTTTGTCAGTCATGTCTGATTATTTGCGATACGGAACCGCAGCACACCAGGCCTCCCTATCCATCAACAACTTGGAAAGTCCCCCCAAACTCATGTCCATTAAGTTGGTGATGCCATCTAACCATCTCTTCCTCTGTCGTCCCCTTCTCGTCCTCTCTCAATATTTCCCAGCATCAGGGTCTTTCCAATGAGTCAGCTCTTTGCATCAGGTGGCCAAAATATTGGAGTTTCAGTTTCAACATCAGTCTTTCCAATGAACACTCAGGACTGATATCCTTTCGGATGGACTGGTTGGATCTCCTTGCAGTCCATGGGACTCTCAAAAGTGTTCCCCAACACCACAGTTCAAAAGCATCAATTCTTTGGCGCTCAGCGTTTTTATAGTCCAACTTTCAATCCATACCTGACCACTGGAAAAACCATAGCCTTGACTAGAAAGACCTTTGTTGCCAAAGTAATGTCTCTGCTTTTTTTTTTTAATATAAATTTATTTATTTTAATAGGAGGTTAATTACTTTACATATGGTATTGGTTTTGCCATACCTCAACATGAACCTGCTTCAGGTGTACATGTGTTCCCCTTCATGTACCCCCCTCCCACCTCCATCCTCGTACCATCCCTCTGGTTCACCCCAGTGTACCAGCCCCAAGCATCCTGTATCATGCATCGAACCTGGACTGGAGATTCGTTTCATATATGATACTATACATGTTTCAATGCCATTCTCCCAAATCACCCCACCCTCTCCCACAGAGGCTCTGCTTTTTAATATGCTGTCTAGGTTAGTCATAACTCTACTTCCAAGGAGTAAGTTTCCTTTAATTTCATGGTTGCAGTCACCATCAGCAGTGATTTTGGAGCCCAGAAAAATAAACTCAGCCACTGTTTCCACTGTTTTCCCATCTACTTCCCATGAAGGGATGGGACCAGATTCCATGATCTTTGCTTTCTGAATGTTGATCTCTAAGCCAACTTTTTCACTCTCTTCTTTCAGTTTCATCAAGAGGCTCTTTAGTTCTTCTTCACTTTCTGCCATAACGGTGGTGTCATCTGCATATCTGAGCTTATTAATATTTCTCCCGGCAATCTTGATTCCAGCTTGTGCTTCCTCCAGCCCAGCGTTTCTCATGATGCAGCCTGCATATAATTTACATAAGCAGAGTGAAAATATACAGCCTTGATGTTCTCTTTTTCCTACTTGGAACCAGTCTGTTGTTCCATGTTCAGTTTTAACTGTTGCTTCCTGACATGCATAGAGGTTTCCCAAGAGGCAGGTTAGGTAGTCTGGTATTCCCATCTCTTTCAGAATTTTCCACAGTTTACTGTGAACCACAGTGTCAAAGGCTTTTGCATAGTCATAAAAGAAATAAATAGATAATTTTATGGAACTCTCTTGCTTTTTCCATGATCCAGCGGATGTTGGCAATTTGATCTCTGATTCCTCTGCCTTTTCTATAAGCAGCTTGAACATCTGGAAGTTCATGATTCACATATTGCTGAAGCCTGCTTTGGAGAATTTTAAGAATTACTTGACTGGCATGTGAGATGAGTGCAATTGTGCAGTAGTTTGAGCATTCTTTGGCATTGCGTTTCTTGGGGATTGGAGTGAAAACTGACTTTTTCCAGTCCCGTGGCCACTGCTGAGTTTCCAAATGAGCTGGCATATTGAATGCAGCACTTTCAAGGCATCGTCTTTCAGGATTTGAAGTATCTCAACTGGAATTCCATCACCTCTACTAGCTTTGTTCATAGTGATGCTTTCTAAGGCCCACTTGACTTCACATTCCAGGATGTCTGGCCCTAGGTGAGTGATCACACCATCATGATTAGCTCGGTCATGAATTTTTTTTTTTTTTTTTTTTTTGTACAGTGCTTCTGGGTATTCTTACAACCTCTTCTTAATATCTTCTGCTTCTGTTAGGTCCATACGATTTCTGTCCTTTATCGAGCCCATCTTTGCATGAAATATTCCTTTGCTATCTCAAATTTTCTTGAAAAGATGTCTAGTTTTTCCCATTTCATTGTTTTCTTCTATTTCTTTGCATTGATCACTGAGGAAGGCTTTCTTATCTCTTCTTGCTATTCTTTGGAACTCTGCATTCAGATGCTTATATCTTTCCTTTTCTCCTGTGCTTTTCACTTCTTTTCTTTTCACAACTATTTGTAAGGCCTCCCCAGACAGCCCTTTTGCTTTTTGGCATTTCTTTTCCATGGGGATGGTCTGGATCCCTGTCTCCTGTACAATGTCATGAAGTATATCTCGTCACTGCCATCACTCCTAACTTTGAATGTGAAGTAGTTCCTCTAATCCCTCCTGAGCCCATGCAGCCAGCATTCCATGGACGTGTGGTATCAGTCCTGATTATTCACTAGAAGGACTGACGCTGAAGCTGCAGCTCCAGTACTTTGTCCACCTGATGCAAAGAACTGTCTCATTGGAAAAGATCCTGATGCTAGGAAGGAATGAAGGCCAAGGAGAAGGGGATGAGAGAGGATGAGATGTTTGGATGGCATCGGGGATTCAATGGACTTGAGTTTCAGCAAGCTCTGGTAGTTGGTGATGGACAAGGAATCCTGGTGTGCTGCAGTCCATGGGGTAGCATACAGTCGGACACAACTGAACAAATCAAATGAACTGAAGGCTATAGGGAGAATGCTTTGAACACAATTTCTTAACATGTCTCAAAATGGAACAGAAAAAGATATTTCATTAACATAGAAGAAAATGAGGGTGCACAGCAACTATGTGTATGTTTGTAAGCTTGTGTGTGTGGGTGTGAGAGAGAGAGAGAGAGAGAGAGAGAAAGAGAGAGAGAGAGAGAGATGGGGAAATAGGTAGGGATGGATGAACAGCCAGCATGATGGAGCAGTTTGAAAAGAAGGGTTTCTGTAGTGAGCTGATTTTTAGAATGAGCTGTTAAAGGAGTCAGAATTGTCTGACTCTTTCCACTTGCTCAAACGTGAGGGAAAGCTAAAGTTCAGAGGAGAGAAGGATGGCTAAAGTTTAGCCAAGCCTAGTCATTGGGTATGTTATGGATGACTGTGAGCACATGGCCAGTCTCTGCTCTTGTTTTAGAGAGGCCAAGTCAGCCCTTCGAGAGTATGGTTGTTATCAAAATTGCAAATCCATGTGTTTGATGCAGAATGAGGCCAATCAAAACTAAATATTAGAGTTTGGAACAGGGACAGGTTTATTACAGATTCATACGAGGATGTGGGTGGCTCTTTCCCTAAGAACCCAAAGTTACTTAAAGTTTTCAGTTAGGTACATTTAAAAGCAAATTTTAGAGAGTGTTGTGGTTAGTTGTTACAGATTTCTTGGTGTTTCATTCTTTGTGCTTAAAGTTAGATCATGGCCAGGTAATAATGTTCCTATATATTTCTACCAAATGAATGATATTCATTTGGACGAAATTCATTAGAACGAAAGAAGACCCTTTGTCCACAGAGATACAGAGGCAGTGTGAATGTAAAATGATTCCATCTATGCTCCCCACGTTCTCGTTGACTTTGCTGCCCAAGACCTCTACACTGCCCTTGCCTGCCCCAAAAGCCTGCATCAGCCCCCATCCCTTTTCATAAAATCTCCCTTCCAACTCAGATGTTATACCCTTTCCTCAAAACTAATACCCTTCTCTTGTCTTTCAAGGCATGGAATATGACCATGAGGGTCAGAAGACCTCTAAAAGGAACCTTGAGAAAGAAAATCCGATCATATGCCACTCAGTCGAAGAAGGTGAAGGAAAAAAGAAAACCAAACTGTTTTTTCTGCTCATGTGCACGTAAGAAACTGAATCAAAGCCGAAAAGGGTACCAAAATATGAGGCAGAGTCAAAGAACGAGGTAGAATCAAAAGAGAAGGTAAGTTCATCCACCCCAGAATGAGAGACCCTAGAGAAGTACAAGCTGGGCAGCCTGTAACTGAATAGAAAAGGTCAGACAGTTTAAAATTGTGTCTTCAGAGGTCTGCTTTCTTAGAAATGGCCAACCAGAAAAATACTGACTCTCACAGTAACATGGTAAACTGATGGCTGCGAATAAAGTACACATCAAATGGTGAAAAGATGATATTTGTGTGTGTGTGAATTTTCTGATGGGAAGGGAGGGAAGGAAGAAAAGATGTGGACACATGAGTGGAGAGGACTGTGGGGTACCAAGAGCTGAGGGAACAGACCCTCAGGTCCCCAGGTAGCCAGAGAGTAGTGGTCTCGACTGGGTCAGGAGTCTGCACTGAAGGTGAAGAACCCTGCTTAACAATTGATCTCAGTGGTAAGGAGTAGTGGTGCAGTGTTCCTGCCATTGTTTGGGGTGTGGAGTGACATTAGGGTCTAGATTGCCAGAACCCAGATGGGAAGAGGGCTTCACATGCGGATGGTGAATGTCATACTTCCCCTGAGTGAGGCAGGCAGAAATCATCTCCTGGCCACTTAGGTCATAACGGGCTTTGTTGCATCATTTACCTATGCTGTCAGCTAAAGGTGCTGAGAAGGCACAAAATGCTGGTACAACTAAAACCCACCATTAGCACTCCTAAAGATTAAAATAATGTTTGGAGGGATCAGACCAAATATCAATTAGGCCCCTGTTATCCTAAGAAATTTGTGGAAGCAGTGTGTTCCCAAGGGCAGGGCAGTGGAGGTGGCCCAGTCCCGGTGCAGATGACTAACAGGATCACGACACACAGATAATGTTTTGGGTGGGGGACACCATGCAGTTTGTGGGATCTTAGTTCCCTGACCAGGGATTGAACTGGTTCCCTTTCTAGTGAGAGCATGGAGTCCAAAACACTGGACATCCAGAGAACTCAGGACAGAGACTTTTGAAAAAGTATTAATATAAGAGTGTGTAAAAGCTGGTCTTATATTTATCACCATACTCTAGTATTTCGAAATAACCACTGTCATAAAACATTCCTCCCGAATAAACTCTTTTGTTAGTCCAAGTTCTACAATTTCCGTGGTTTAAAAAGAAGAGTATCAAATATTTAATTTGATGTTAACTTTAGTTTTTTTTTTTTATATATGTTTTTTAATTTTATTTTATTTTTAAACCTGAAACACTGTATTAGTTTTGCCAAATTTCAAAACGAATCTGCCACAGGTATACGAAGATTTTGATTAGTTTCAAAGTGTAGTCAATCAAATATGGAGTTATATATGGCAGAGTTTCTTCCAGAGGAATTTCGTGTGTTTTCAGAAAGCATTTTTGAAACAATCAAAACAGAGTTTCACAATCAGCATCAAAAGAGTTGAGTTCAGATTTTAAGTCAATGCTATGATATCTTTTATCTGGACTGCAGCTCCCTGCTTAAACGTTTTTTTTTTTTTTTTTAAACTTTACAATATTGTATTAGTTTTACCAAATATCGAAATGAATCCGCCACAGGTATACTTGTGTTCCCCATCCTGAACCCTCCTCCCTCTTCCCTTCCCATACCCTCCCTCTGGGTCTTCCCTGTGCACCAGCCCCAAGCATCAGTTTCGTGCATCGATCCTGGACTGGCGACTCGTTTCATACATGATATTATACATGTTTCACTGCCATTCTCCCAAATCTTCCCACCTTCTCCCTCTCCCAAAGAGTCCATAAGACTGATCTATACATCAGTGTCTCTTTAGCTGTCTCGTACACAGGGTTACTGTTACCATCTTTCTACATTCCATATATATGCGTTAGTATACTGTATTGGTGATTTTCTTTCTGGCTTACTTCACTCTGTATAATAGGCTCCAGTTTCATCCACCTCATTAGAACTGATTCAAATGTAATCTTTTTAATGGCTGAGTAATACTCCATTGTGTATATGTACCACAGCTTTCTTATCCAGTCATCTGCTGATGGACATCTAGGTTGCTTCCATGTCCTGGCTATTATAAACTCTGCTGCGATGAATATTGCGATACATGTGTCTCTTTCCCTTCTGGTTTCCTCAGTGTGTATGCCCAGCAGTGGGATTGCTGTATCATAAGGCAGTTCTATTTCCAGTTTCTTAAGGAATCTCCACACTGTTCTCCATAGTGGCTGTGCTAGTTTGCATTCCCACCAACAGTGTAAGAGGGTTCCCTTTTCTCCACACCCTCTCCAGCATTTATTGCTTGTAGACTTTTGGATCGCAGCCATTCTGACTGGCGTGAAATGCTACCTCATAGTGGTTTTGATTTGCATTTCTCTGATAATGAGTGATGTTGAGCATCTTTTCATGTGTTTGTCAGCCATCTGTATGTCTTCTTTGGAGAAATGTCTATTTAGCTCTTTGGCCCAGTTTTTGATTGGGTCCTTTATTTTTCTGGAATTGAGCTGTATGTGTTGCTTGTATAATTTCGAGATTAGTTGTTTGTCAGTTGCTTCATTTGCTATTATTTTCTCCCATTCTGAAAGCTGTCTTTTCACCTTGCTAATAGTTTCCTTTGTTGTGCAGAAGCTTTTAAGGTTAATTAGGTCCCATTTGTTTATTTTTGCTTTTATTTCCAATTTCTAGGAAGTGGGTCATAGAGGAACCTGCTGTGATGTATATCGGAGGGTGTTTTGCCTATGTTCTCCTCTAGGAGTTTTATAGTTTCTGGTCTTATGTTTAGATCTTTAATCCATTTTGAGTTTAGTTTTGTGTATGGTGTTAGAAAGTGTTCTAGTTTCATTCTTTTACAAGTGGTTGACCAGTTTTCCCAGCACCACTTGTTAAAGAGATTGTCTTTAATCCATTGTATAATCTTACCTCCTTTGTCAAAGATAAGTTGTCCATATGTGTGTGGATTTATCTCTGGGCTTTCTATTTTGTTCCATTGATCAATATTTCTGTCTTTGTGCCAGTACCCTACTGTCTTGATAACTGTGGCTTTGTAATAGAGCCTGAAGTCAGGTAGGTTGATTCCTCCAGTTCCATTCTTCTTTCTCAAGATAGCTTTGGCTATTCTAGGTTTTTCGTATTTCCATACAAATTGTGAAATTATTTGTTCTAGCTCTGTGAAGAATGCCGTTGGTAGCTTGATGGGGATTGCATTGAATGTATAAACTGCTTTGGGTAGTATATTCATTTTCACTATATTGATTCTTCCAATCCATGAACATGGTATATTTCTCCATCTATTAGTGTCCTCTTTGATTTCTTTCACCAGTATTTTATAGTTTTCTATGTATAGGTCTTTAGTTTCTTTAGGTGGATATATTCCTAATTTTTTTATTCTTTCAGTTACAATGGTGAATGGAATTGTTTGCTTAATTTCTCTTTCTGTTTTCTCATTATTAGTGTATAGGGATGCAAGGAATTGCTGTGTGTTGATTTTATATCCTGCAACTTTACTATAATCATTGATTAGTTCTAGTAATTTTCTGGTGGAGTCTTTAGGGTTTTCTATGTAGAGGATCATGTCATCTGCAAATAGTGAGAGTTTTATTTATTCTTTTCCAATTTGGATTCCTTTTATTTCTTTTTCTGCTCTCATTGCTGTGGCCCAAACTTCCAAAACTATGTTGAATAGTAATGGTGAAAGTGGGCACCCTTGTCTTGTTCCTGACTTTAGAGGAAATGCTTTCAATTTTTCACCACTGAGGATAATGTTTGCTGTGGGTTTGTCATATATAGCTTTTATTATGTTGAGGTATGTTCCTTCTATTCCTGCTTTCTCGAGAGTTTTTATCATAAATGGATGTTGAATTTTGTCAAAGGCTTTCTCTGCATCTATTGAGATAATCATATGGTTTTTATTTTTCAGTTTGTTTATGTGGTGTATTACATTGATTGATTTGCAGATATTGAAGAATCCTTGCATCCCTGGGATAAAGCCCACTTGGTCCTGGTGTATGATCTTTTTAAATGTGTTGTTGGATTCTGACTGCTAGAATTTTGTTAAGGATTTTGCATCTATGTTCATCAGTGATATTGGCCTGTAGTTTGCTTCTTTTGTGGGATCTTTGTCAGGTTTAGGTATTAGGGTGATGGTGGCCTCATAGAATGAGTTTGGAAGTTTACCTTCCTCTGCAATTTTCTGGAAGAGTTTGAGCAGGATAGGTGTTAGCTCTTCTCTAAATTTTTGGTAGAATTTAGCTGTGAAGCTCTCTGGACCTAGACTTTTGTTTGCTGGAAGATTTTTGATTACAGTTTCAATTTCCGTGCTTTTGATGGGTCTGTTAAGATTTTCTATTTCTTCCTGGTTGAGTTTTGGAAAGTTGTACTTTTCGAAGAATTTGTCCATTTCTTCCTCGTTGTCCATTTTATTGGCATGTAATTGTTGATAGTAGTCTCTTATGATCCTTTGTATTTCTGTGTTGTCTGTTGTGATCTCTCCATTTTCATTTCTGATTTTATTGATTTGATTTTTCTCCCTTTGTTTCTTGATGTGTCTGGCTAATGGTTTGTCAGTTTTATTTATCCTTTCAAAGAACCAGCTTGTGGCTTTGTTGATTTTTGCTTTGGTCTGTTTTGTTTATTTTGCATTTATTTCTGCCCTAATTTTTAAGATTTCTTTCCTTCTACTAACCCTGGAGTTCTTCATTTCTTCCTTTTCTAGTTGCTTTAGGTGTAGGGTTAGGTTATTTATTTGACTTTTTACTTGTTTCTTGAGGTATGCCTGTATTGCTATGAACTTTCCCCTTAGGACTGCATTTAAAGTGTCCCATAGGTTTTGGGTTGTTGTGTTTTCATTTTCATTAGTTTCTATGCAAATTTTGATTTCTTTTTTGATTTCTTCTGTGATGTGTTGGTTATTCAGCAGCGTGTTGTTCAGCCTCCATATGTTGGAATTTTAGTAGTTTTTCTCCTGTAATTGAGATCTAATCATACTGCATTGTGGACAGAAAAGATGCTTGGAATTATTTATATTTTTTGAATTTACCAAGGCTAGTTTTATGGCCCAGGATGTGATCTATCCTGGAGAAGCTTCCATGTGCGCTGGAGAAAAAGGTGAAATTCATTGTTTTGGGATGAAATGTCTTATAGATATCAACTAGGTCTAACTGGTCTATTGTACCATTTAAAGTTTGTGTTTCCTTGTTAATTTTCTGTTTAGTTGATCTATCCATTGGTGTGATTGGGGTATTAAAGTCTCCCACTATTATTGTGTTATTGTTAATTTCTCCTTTCATATTTGTTAGCATTTGTCTTACATATTGCGACACTTACGTATTGGGTGCATATATATTTATAATTGTTCTATCTTCTTCTTGGATTGATCCTTTGATCAATACATAGTGACCATCTTTCTCTCTTTTCACAGCCTTTGTTTTAAAATCTATTTTATCTGATATAAGTATTGCTACTCTTGCTTTCTTTTGGTCCCTATTTGCATGGAGAAACTTTTTCCAGCCCTTCACTTTCAGTCTGTATGTGTCCCCTGTTTTGAGGTGGGTCTCTTGTAGACAACATATGTAGGGATCTTGTTTTTGTATCCATTCATCCAGTCTTTGTCTTTTGGTTTGGGCATTCAACCCATTTACGTTTAAGGTAATTACTGATAAGTATGATCCCATTGCTATTTACTTTATTGTTTTGGGTTCGATTTTATACACCATTTTTTGTTTCCTGTCTGGAGAATATCCTTTAGTATTTGTTGGAGAGCTGGATTGGTGGTGCTGAATTCGCTCAGCTTTTGCTTGTCTGAAAACCTTTTGATGTCTCCTTCATATTTGAATGAGATCCTTGCTGGGTACAACAATCTGGGCTGTAGGTTATTTTCTTTCATCACTTTAATTATGTTTTGCCATTTCCTCCTGGCTTGAAATGTTATTATTGAAAGATCAGCTGTTATCCTTATGGGAATTCCCTTGTGTGTTATTTGTTGTTTTCCCTCGCTGCTTTTAATATTTGTTCTTTGTGTTTGATCTTTGTTAATTCGATTAATATGTGTCTTGGGGTGTTTCGCCTTGGGTTTACCCTGTTTGGGACTGTCTGGGTTTCTTGGACTTGGGTGATTATCTCCTTTCCCATTTTAGGGAAGTTTTCAACAATTATCTCTTCAAGTATTTTCTCATGGTCTTTCTTTTAGTCTTCTTCTTCTGGGACCCCTATAATTCGAATGTTGTAGCATTTAATATTGTCCTGGAGGTCTCTGAGATTGTCCTCATTTCTTTTAATTCGTTTTTCTTTTATCCTCTCTGATTCTTTTATTTCTGCCATTCTATCTTCAAATTTGCTAATGCTATCTTCTGCTTCTGTTATTATACTATTTGTTGCCTCCAGAATGTTTTTAATTTCAATTATTGCATTTTTCATTATATATTGACTCTCTTTTATTTCTTCTAGGTCCTTGTTAAACCTTTCTTGCATCTTCTCAACGTTTCTCTCCAGGCTATTTATCTGTGATTCCATTTTGATTTCAAGATTTTGGATCAATTTCACTATCATTATTCGGAATTCTTTATCAGGTAGTTTCCCTATCTCTTCCTCTTTTGTTTGTTTTGGTGGGCATTTATCCTGTTCCTTTATGTGCTGGGTATTCGTCTGTCTCTTTGTCTTGTTTAAATTGCTGAGTTTGGGGTGTCCTTTCTGTATTCTGGCAGTTTGTGGATTTCTCTTTATTGTGTTGTTTCCTCGCTCTGTGTGGGTTTGTACAGGTGGCTTGTCAAGGTTTCCTGGTTAGGGAAGCTTGTGTCGGAGTTCTGGTGGGTGGAGCTGTATTTCTTCTCTCTGGAGTGCAATGAAATATCCAGTACTAAGTTATGGGATGTCTATGGTTTTGGGGTGACTTTGGGCTGCCTGTATCTTGGAGTTCAGGGCTGTGTTCCTTGTTGCTGGAGAATTTGCTTGGTATGTCTTGCCCTGAAACTTGTTGGCCCTTGTGTGGTGCTTGGTTTCAGTGCAGGTACAGAGGCATTTGATGAGCTCCTGTCAATTAATGTCCCTTGGAGTCAGGAGCTCCCTGGAGTCAGGGTTTGGACTTAAGCCTCCTGCTTCCAGTTATCAGTCTTATTTTTACAGTAGTTTCATAGCTTCTCCTTCTATACAGCACCATTGATAAAACATCTACATTAAAGATGAAAAGTTTCTCTACAGTGAGGGTCACCCAGAGAAGTTCACAGCATTATATGGAGCAAAGAAGAGGGAGGAGGGAGTTAGATGTCTCCCAAATGAGATGAGGTGGAATCAGTAGAGGAGAGAGTGGGCTATCCAGTAATCTCTTCCTTATGTGCACTCCACAACTGGACCGCTCAGAGTTGTTCATGGAGTTATACAGAGAAGAGAAGAAGCAGGAAGGTGACAGAGGTGGCCAGCAGGATAAAAGGGGGGAGTGAAAAGGAGGGAGACAGATTCAGCCAGTAATCAGTTCCCTAAGTGTTCTCCACCGTCTGGAACACACAGAAATTCACAGAGTTGGGTAGAGTAGAGAGGGGTTAGGGAGGAGACACAGGCGACCTGGTTTAGAAAAAGGAGAGTCCAAAGGGAGAGAGAGCAGTTATGCCAGTAATCTCGCTCCGTAGTGATAAATGGGTTCTGAAGTTTGGGTTCTTAAAGGTACAAAATTGGTAACAAATACATAAAAGCAAAAATTAAAAATCTAGGGTAGAGTTTGGAATTTCAAAAATACGATGTTAAAGAAAAGAAGAAGCAAAATAAAGAGAAAAAACGAACAAACAAAAACAAACAAGGTCATGAAAATTATAAAGAAAATATAGGTACAAAATTGATAACTAATACCCAAAAGCAAAAGTTAAAAACCTAGAGTAGAGTTTGGAATTTCAAAAATACAATGTTAAAAAAAGAAGAAGAAAAAGAAAGAGAGAGAGAAAAAAAACCAAATAAGAACAAACAAAGTCGCATAAATTATAAAGAAAATACAGGTACAAAATTGATAACAAATACCAAAAAGGATAAATTAAGAATCTACAGTAGAGTTTGGAATTTCAGGTATACAATGTTATTTAAAAGAAGAAGAGAAAGAAACAGAGAAAAAGAAAAAGAGAAAATAAAAAAGGGTCACAGAAATTATAAAAAAAAAAAAAAAAAAACTATAGGTAGAAAATAGATAACAAATACCAAAAGGCATAAATTAAAAATCTAGAGTAGAGTTTGGAATTTCAAAAATACAATGTTAAAGAAAAGAAGGAAAAAAAAAGTCAAAAAAATATATTTATGAAGTTTGCTTTAAAAAAAAGGGGGTCTTTTTTTTTTTTGTAAAGTATTCGGTTATAAAGAGAAAATTAAAGGAATAATAGAGGACTTAAAAAACATGTAAAATATCATGTATGAAACGAATTGCCAGTCCAGGTTCGATGCACAATGCTGGATGCTTCGGGCTGGTGCACTGGGACAACCCAGAGGGATGGAATGGTGAGGGAGGAGGGAGGAGGGTTCGGGATGGGGAACACATGTATACCTGTGGCGGATTCATTTGGATATTTGGCAAAACTAATACAATTATGTAAAGTTTAAAAATAAAATAAAATTTAAAAAAATTAAAAAAAAAGAATGATCATAAAAATAGTAAAAATATATCTATGACTTTCTCTGGTTTTGCTGTGAGTATTGCGGGTTCAGGTCATTTTTGGCTAGTTCCTTGGTCCGACTTACATTTCTCAAGATCTATAGGCCCATTCCTATGTAGTTGGTACTAACCACAGGGTTTTAATCTATTGACTGTAGCTTCCAAGGCAGTTCCCTCTGTTATAGCTTCTTCTGTTTGCTGATCTCTTCAGTGTCTGGTTTCCGCCCTGATACAAAGGGGATGGTGGAGGACACTTTTTTTTTTTTTAGGCTCACTTATTCAGTCACTCTGAGGGGAGGTAGGGAGTGATGCTGCAAACAAAAAACACTGGCGTGTGCTCCCAGTGCCTCAGCCACACTGGGTCTGCCCCCCGTTCACCGCGCGTGTAGCCTCCCTGCCCACACTGTTCAGGCTCTAGGTTGCTCCACCGGGAACCATCCGTGGCCAGCCCTGAGCTGCCTGCTCTTCCAGGTCCAAGCCGCTCAGGTTCAGGCACCCGGGTAGTCCTCAGAGGTGCAGACTCTCAGTTGGGCCTGCGTTTTGTGCCCTTCCCAGATCCGAGCAGCTCAGGTGATAAGGTGCTTGGCGTGTGGGAATGCTGCGACTTATCGCCTGCCCTCTGCTCGGTTATCTAAATGTGCACCGGCAAACCTTCTCAGGCAGATGTTGACCGTCCAGACACCCAAAAAGTTTTAGTTAGCAAAGACACCTGCTTACAGTTTTATAGATAATGTCTCTCCGGGGCTGTGATTGTCCTCTTCCAGCTCTGGCTGCCTATCACCAGGGGGGGATGGTCTGCCGCCGGCTATCTCTGTTCAGTCCTTTTTTCCATGCGCGGGCCTGCCGGTGCCTTAGGTTAGGGCTGGCTTTTTTCGAGGTAGATATCCCACAGTCTGGTTTGCTAGCCCAAATTATTTCACTCAGATAGCGCTCGGGGTATTCAGGCCAGATCCTTGCGATGCAGTCCGCACCGCGCCTCCCTGCCCACGCCATGCCTCCCTGCCCAGCAACCTCTTGCTAATGGCGGATGCAGTTGTCTGTGCTGCTTCTCCACTGGGGGAGTTATCGTAGGGCTCGCAATGTGCGGGTTTTAATTGTTTATTTATTTTTCCTCCATGTTATGTTGCCCTCTGTGCTTCCAAGGCTCAGCATAGATTCGGCAGTGAGAAGGTTTCCTGGTGTTTGGAAATTTGTCTCTAAAAGAGACTCCCTTCCCGGGACAGAACTCCGTCCCTCCCTCTATTGTTTCTTTCTTTGTTTTTTATATTTTTTCTCATCTCCTTTCGAAGACTTGGGTTGCTTTTCTGGGTGTCTGACGTCCTCTGCCGGCATTCAGAAGTTGTTTTGTGACATTTACTCGTCGTTTAAATGTTCTATTGATGAATTTGTGGGGGAGAAAGTGTTCTCCCCTTCCTACTCCTCCGCCATCTTAGCTCATCCTCCTGCTTTAATCTTTTTGACTGACTCCTTTCCCACCTCAGATTTTGATTTCACATGCTTGTTTAACTTTTGTACATCTTTCTTTTCATTGTATTCCCAGTCTTGCCAGTCAACAGTGCTTATCTATATGCCCCTCCAACAGCTGCCACTTGATTGCATGTGCCACATATATTTTAGCTAATATGTCAAAGCCAATAAGAATGTCAAAGCCAGCCCACCTTGAGAACTTCTTTGACAAACCTTATCCTTACAGTGATTCTTATACTCTTCACAATGTAACAGAGCAGAGTGAGCACAGCCCTATGCATTTAGCCATTGATGTGTTTCATTTCAACCCCCCCTGTTCCTAGGCAGCAGGTGTAGCTCAGCCTTGCCTGGTGCCTCAGTTGGCCCCATTAACAAGCAGCGAAATGTCAATGAGTGACATTCGTTGTCCTGCTCAGCTACGGATCAGCACCACAGTGGGCCCTAACCCCAATTAATGTCAAGAACGGAGTATTGGGGAAGTGATTAAGTAAGGGTGCTGTGCTGGTCATCAGCTGGAAAGAGAGAGAAGCGGCATTCTCAGGCATTCTTTTGGAGGGCCTGGAGATCAGCCAGCCTTGGGCCACTGGGTGAGCTGGAGGTCCCAGGGAATAGATAGGGGATGAAATCCTGTAGTGCTCCAGCGCCCTCACTATGGCCCTCCAGTAACCTTGGCCCAGGCCTTGAGGAGCGGTGAACCTCTCCCCCATCCCTGACTCTGCAACCTACTAGCAGTGGCCATCTTCCTGGGCCTCAGTCTCTGAGAACTGGTCTCCTCACTTGGACAGCCTGAGGAGACAGGACCTATTGGGTTGGGTGCCTGGCTCCATCAAGAACGAGAGCTGGGCAGAATGTGGGAACCTTGCCCTGAAGGACCTGCCAAATGAGATCTCTTTCTGCTTATCCAGGATGGGACATTTCAAGGTGAACGTTGTGCCTTGAGACTTTGCTCTCTCTTGACAGGGCAAGAATGACAGAAAATAATATTCATCTTGAAGAGATAGATAGGAACATTATTACCTGACCATGACCTAACTTTGAGCACAAGGGATGTGACACCAAGACGTCTGTAACAACTTACCACAACTCTCTCTGACATTTGCTTTTAAATATACTTAACTGATAAAGTTCAGTAACTTTGAGTTCTTAGGCAAGAGCCACGCACATCTTTGTATGAATCTGTAATAAACCTTTTCCTGTTCCAAACTCTAACATTTAGTTTTGATGGGCCTCATTCTGCATCAAGCACATGAATTTTCAATTTTGATAAAAACCATACTGTCGAAGGGCTGACTTGGCCACTCTTAAACAACAGCAGAGACTGGCCAAGTGCTCACAGTCATCCAAAACATACCCACTGACTAGGCTTGGTTAAACAATAGCCATGCTTCTCTGCTCTGAACTTCAGCTTTCCCCCATGCTTGAGCAAGCTCTAAGATTCAGACAGTTCTGACTCCTTTAACAGCTCATTCAAAAAATCAGCTCACTACAGAAAGAAACACTTCTTTTCAAACTGCTCCATCATGCTGTCTGTTCATCCATCCCCACCTCTTTCCCCATCTCACACACAAACACACACTCACACACACAAACTTACACACACACACACATAGTTGCTGTGCACACTTCTTATCTTCCATGTTAACGAAATATCTTTTTCTCTTCCATTTTGAGACACGTTAAGAACTTGTGTTCAAAGCATTCTCCCTATAGCCTTCAGTTCATTTCATTTGTTCAGTTGTGTCAGACTGTGTGCAACCCCATGGACTGCAGCACACCAGGATCCCTTGTCCATCACCAACTCCCAGAGCTTGCTGAAACTCAAGTCCATTGATTCCCCGATGCCATCCAATCATCTCATCCTCTCGGATCCCCTTCTCCTTGGCCTTCATTCCTTCCTAGCATCAGGATCTTTTCCAATGAGACAGTTCTTTGCATCAGGTGGACAAAGTACTGGAGTTGAAGCTTCAGCGCCAGTCCTTCTACTGAATAATCAGGACTGATACCACACGTCCATGGAGTGTTGGTTGTATGGGCTCAGGAGGGACTAGAGAAGCTACTCCATGTTCAGTGTCAGGAGTGGTGTCAGTGAGGAGATATACCTCGTCCAAGGTAAGTAGCAGAGGCTGCGCTTTGCTGGAGCAGCAATGAAGAGACACCCCACGTCCAAGGTAAGAGAAACCCACGTAAGATGGTAGGTATTGCAAGATGGCATCAGAGGGCAGACACATTGAAACCATAATCACAGAAATCTAGTCAATCTAATCACATTAGAACCACAGCCTTGTCTAAAACAATTAAACTAAGCCCAGATGTGTGGGGCCTCCCAAGTTGGGCGGCTCATGGTGGAGAGGTCTGACAGAATGTGGTCGACTGGAGAAGGGAAGGGCAATCCACTTCAGTATTCTTGCCTTGAGATCTGCAAGAACAGTATGAAAAGGCAAAATGATAGGATACTGAAAGAGGAACTCCCCAGGTCAGTAGGTGCACAATATGCTACTGGAGATCAGTGGAGAAATAACTCCAGAAAGAATGAAGGGATTGAGCCAAAGCAAAAACAATACCCAGTTGTGGATATGACTGGTGACAGAAGAAAGGTCCAATGCTATAAGGAGCAATATAGCATAGGAACCTGGAATGTTAAGTCCATGAATCAAGGCAAATTGGAAGTGGTGAAACAGGAGATGGCAAGAGTGAATGTCAACATTCTAGGAATCAGTGAACTAAAATGCACTGGAATGGGTGAATTTAACTCAGATGACCATTATATCTACTACGGCGGGCAGGAATCCTTCAGAAGAAATGCAGTAGCCATCATGGTCAACAAAAGAGTCCAAAATGCATTAGCTGGATGCAGTCTCAAAAACTATAGAATGATCTCAGTTCGTTTTCAAGGCAAACCATTCAATATCACAGGAATCCAAGTCTATGCCCCAACAAGTAACGATGAAGAAGCTGAAGTTGAATGGTTCTATGAAGCCTGAAAAGACCTTTTAGAACTAACACCCAAAAATGTCCTCTATGTTGTAATGATCTGCAAGGCAAAAGTAGGAAGTCAAGAAACACCTGGAGTAACAGGAAAATTTGGCTCTGGAGTATGGAATGAAGCAGAGCAAAGGCTAATAGAGTTTTTCAAAGAGAACACACTGGTCATAGCAAACACCCACTTCCAACAACACAAGAAAAGACTCTACACATGGACATCACCAGATGGTCAACACTGAAATCAGATTAATTAAATCCTTTGCAGCCAAAGATGGAGAATCTCTATACAGTCAGCAAAACAAGACTGGGAGCTGACTGTGGATCAGATCATGAGCTCCTTATTGCCAAATTCAGATTTAAATCGAAAAAAGAAGGGAAAACCACTAGCCCATTCAGGTATGACATAAATCCAATCCATTATGATTATACAGTGGAAGTTAGAAATAGATTGAAGGGACTAGACCTGACAGATAGAGTGCCTGATGAACTATGGACGGAGGTTCATGACATTGTACAGGAGACAGGGATCAATACCATCCCCATGGAAAAGATGTCCAAAAGCAAAAGGGCTGTCTGGGGAGGCGTTACAATTAGTTGTAAAAAGACGAGAAGCGAAAAGCACAGGGGAAAAGGAAAGATATAAGCATCTGAATGCACAGTTCCAAAGAATAGCAAAAAGAGATAAGAAAGCCTTCCTCAGTGATCAATGCCAAGAAATAGAGGAAAACAACGGAATTGGGAAAGACTAGAAATCTCTTCAAGAAAATTCCAGATAACAAGGGAACATTTCATGCAAAGATGGGCTCAATAAAGGACAGAAATCATATGGACCTAACAGAAGCAGAAGATATTAAGAAGAGGTGGTTAGAATACCCAGAAGAACTGTACAAAAAAAAAAAATCTTCATTACCCAGATAATCATGATTTTGTGATCATGCACCTAGGGCCAGACATCCTGGAATGCAAAGTCAAGGGGGGCCTTAGAAATCATCACTACAAACAAAGCTAGTGGAGGTGATGAAATTCCAGTTGAGCTATTTCAAATCCTGAAAAATGATGCCGTGAAAGTGCTGCACTCAATATGCCAACTAATTTGGAAAACTTAGCAGTGGCCACAGGACTGGAAAAGATAAGGTTTCACTCCAATCCCCAAGAAAGGCAATGCCAAAGAATGCTCAAACGACCGCACAATTGCACTCATCTCACAGGCCCGTCAAGTAATTCTTAAAATTCTACAAAGCAGGCTTCAGCAATATGTGAATCATGAACTTCCAGATGTTCAAGCTGGTTATAGAAAAGGCAGAGGAATCAGAGACACATTGTGAACATTCCGCTGGATCATGGAAAAAGCAAGAGAGTTCCATAAAAATATATATTTCTGCTTTATTGAGTATGTCAAAGCCTTTGACTCTGTGAATCACAGTAAACTATGGAAAATTCTGAAAGAGATGGGAATACCAGACCACCTGACCTGCATCTTGAGAAACCTCTATGCAGGTCAGGAAGCAACAGTTAGAACTGGACATGGAACAGGAGACTGGTTCCAAGTAGGAAAAAGAGTACATCAAGGCTGTATATTGTCACTCTGCTTATGTAATTTATATGCAGAGTGCATCATGAGAAACACGGGGCAGGAGGAAGCACAAGCTGGAATGAAGTTTGCCAGGAGAAATATCAATAAGCTCAGATATGCAGATGACACCACCTTTATGGCAAAAAGTGAAGAGGAACTAAACAGCCTCTGGATGAAAGTAAAAGAAGAGAGTAAAAAGTTGGCTTAAAGCTCAACATTAAGAAAGTGAAGATCACGGCATCTGGTCCCATCACTTCATGGGAAGTAGAATGGGAAACAGTGGAAACAGTGGCTGAGTTTAAATTTCTGGGCTCCAAAATCACTGCAGAGGGTGACTGCAGCCATGTAATTAAAGGGAGCTTACTGCTTGGAAGTAGAGTTTTGACTAACCTAGACAGCATATTAAAAAGCAGAGCCTCTGTGGGAGAGGGTGGGGTGATTTGGGAGAATGCAATTGAAACATGTATAATATCATATATGAAATGAATCGCCAGTTCAGGTTCAATGCATGATACAGGATGCTTGGGGCCGGTGCACTGGGATGACCTAGAGGGATGGTATGGTGAGGGAGGTGGGAGGTGGGTACAGGATGGGGAACACATGTACACCTGTGGCAGGTTCATGTGGATATATGGCAAAACCAATACCATACGTAAAGTAATTAACCTCCCAAAAAATAAATAAATTTATATTAAAAATAAAAAGCAGAGACATTACTTTGACAACAAAGGTTTCTCTAGTCAAGGCTATGGTTTTTCCAGTGGTCAGGTATGGATTGAGAGTTGGACTATAAAAAAGCTGAGAGCAAAAGAATTGATGCTTTTCATCTGTGTTGTTAGAGAAGACTTGTGAGAATCCCTAGGACTGCAAGGAGATCCAACCGGTCCATCCTAAAGGATATCAGTCCTGAGTGTTCATTGGAAAGACTGATGTTGAAACAGAAACTCCAATATTTTGGCCACCTGATGCAAAGAGCTGACTCATTGTTAAGACCCTGATGCTAGGAAATATTGAGGGCAGGAGGAGAAGGGGATGACAGAGGAAGAGATGGTTAAATGGCATCACCAACTCAATGGACATGGGTTTGGTTGCAATCCGCGAGTTGGTGATGGACAGGGAGGCCTGGTGTGCTGCGGTTCATGGTGTCACAAAGAATCAGACACGACTGACAAACTGAACTGACTTCCTCTCAGTCTTTCAGGGGACACCAGTCCTTCTGTCTTCCCATTAGTCTCTGCCTCTCTGAATTTAAGTGCATCAATTATGTATTATGGTCTTGAAGGGGTGATCTTGTGGGGGAGCATCACTGTACTGTCTGTACCAGTCAATTGGTGGTGGGGTGGGGGTGGGGCTGGATTTGATGGACTACAAGACACATATTTCCTTAGGGTGTGCCAGCACCTATGGTTGGGAAGTTCATGGTACCAGGTCTGAAGCCAGAAGTGAGGCAGAAACTTCCTTTTCCTCAGTGACTTTCACTGACTTATTGGGGGCAGAGTGGGATCCCAAGTTTCTGGAGCAGAAGCCCTCAATATCAGGTCAGATCTGGTTGTGTTACCTCAGGTATGTATGCTCCCCTCTCCCAGCACTGTAACCCTTGCCACAGAGGGAAAAGAGAAACATGTTCTAGTTAGAAAAATAACAAAAGTAACAAATCTTCAGGCTGGCTGCTTACAGAGATCCAGGCTACCTCCAACGTGCCATCTGTGCAATCATCATCAGTAGCGTTTCCTGCCCTGCTTAAACATACTTTCTGGTCTGTGACCTATTGGTCCCTAACAGCTGATCACTTCCCCCAGCTTCTGCTATCCCTGCCCTGTTGAAGAGGGGTGCTGTTAGGCAGGTGAGGCCCTCATGGGCTCTGGGCACATACTGGGTCATCTGCTGTGGCAGTCTGGCCTCTATCAGAGATCAGGACTTCTCCTGATATGCTGCCTATGTAAGGGCCCTCCATGAGCATGACCCCGACTCTTCCACCCACATGCCTCCCTGGGCCAGATGCACCTCTGTTTCCCACATGCCAGCTTTATGCCTGGTCATGGCAGCCCCTGCTCCAGTGCAGATCGGCCACACGGAGTAAGCAGGGCCTGTGTAAGTGTGGGCAGTTGTTGGGAAAACAGGCATCCACAAATGCGGTCTCAATCTGTCCACTTCATTGTGGCTTGGGAGCAAGCCCCTGAGCACATGCTCCTGGAGGGGGAGTCTGGGCTTCCCACAGACCTCCTGTTAGTCCACGTAGCCCTGCAACCATCTAAGGGTGTTTCTCTTCCCTGTGTCAGACCCCATGAATTGTGTGTCCAATATATGGCTCCAAACACTCACACCCAGGGCATATCTCCAACTGTATAATCTCCCTCATATTCTGAGTCCTCTCCCATGGCACAGGTCAGGACTTGAATCATCCTTTACCCTTCATACCCTGTTCCCTGTGTATCTCTCTTTGAGAGTAAGTTTGGGAATCTTTCTGCATTTTCCAATTAGTTTTTTGAGCTAATTGTTCTACATGTTGATGGATTCTTTTTATTTTTTTTTTCATTCAAGGATATTTGATTTACCATGTTGTGTTTCAGGTGGCCTGCAAAGTGATTCAGCTTTACATATACATGTATTTGGGCTTTCCACCTGGCTCAGTTGTTAAAGAATCACCCTGAAATGAAGGAGATTTGGATTCAATGCCTGGGTAGGGAAGATATGCTCAGAGGGACATGACGAGCCTCTCCAGTATTCTTGTCTGTAGAATCTCAAGGACAGAGGAGCCTAGCAGGCTACAGTCAATAGGGTCACAAACAGTAGGGCACATCTGAATCAACTGAGCTTGTACATGCACACATACATATATCTATTCCTTTACAAATTCTTTTTCCATTTATGTTTTTACAGAATTTCTAGCAGAGTTGCCTGTGGTTTTATAGTAGGTCCTTGTTGGTTATCTATTTTATATATAGTGGTGTCTATATATATGTTAATCCCCAACTCCCAATTCATCCCCCCGCCCCAACTTGCCATTTGGTAACCGTCAGCTTGGCTTCTATGTAGATGTGTTTTTGATGTTCTTTGGGGGAGGCAGTTTAATCATTTGAAGTTGTCCTACTTTTCTATTTCTGCTTTTGTGGCCTATGCTTTCAGTGTCACATACATAAAATCACTTCTAAGACCAATGTTTACAACTTCTCCAGGATGTTTTCTTCTAGTTGATTTATAGTTTCAGATCTTGCATTTAAATCTTTAATGAACCCTCAGTTTAAGTTTTTATGTGGTATAAAGTAAGGGTCGATTACAATCTTTTGCATTCAGATTTCTAGTTGCCAACGACAGTTAATTGAAGATATGGCGATGGGAAACTTAATTATGATCTTCTCATGGCAGTAATGAGTGAAAAACCTGTAGGAAAGACAATGGAGTGAGAGACTTGGCCAGGAGCCTGTAAAGTTTGGGGACTCCCACTTGATTCCCGCTGATCTGTGGATGTGATCCTGGCAGATGTGTTCTGACCTTAGGAACATAGACTTGCTTTTGACCTCTGCGAACCAAGAGAAGCCTCTGGGCCAGCAGTAGTGTGCACTCATCATGAGTCCATGGGCACTACTTTCGCTCGCATTTGGTGTCATGAAAATGGGTTTTGTTAATAAAAAGACATAGAGTTTTTCTTGACTACTGATAAAATAAGCTTCTCATAAGTTCCTTTGACTTCTGATCCACTCTCTAGTTTATGGTTTTTTCTGTATTTTCAAACAGATTCTTGGAGATACTTGGTAGAAGAGAGTGATTCTCTCCTTTACAGTCTTAGATAATCCAGCTTTTGATAATATTTTATATCACCACACTGTTGATTTCTAATCTGTTTCCCTCTCTGGCATGCATTTCTGATAAGATACATACTCCAAAACCTATCCTACAAACTGCATATAATCAACTGCAAGTGATTAAGAACATGAAAATATTAATACACAAGAGAATGTTTAAGAACATTTCCTTGGGAGGTGACCATTCGGCTGGCCTCAGATTGTTGCTAGTTTCTGAGTCCCAGAAGATAGGATGGACACAGGCATAGAGGAATGTAGAAGGTCTTAGGGAAATCATTGTGTCAATCAATACAGGTTGTTATGGCCACAGCTAGATGGGTCAGTTGGAATCTATTCATAGCGAAACTGTATAAGTGGAAATATAAAGAATTTCTACTACTCTTTGTGAGTGCTAATGAGCAAAACTCAAACCCCCATACAACATAGCATTTGCAATAGGACTTGTCCTGTTTGAATCACAATATACTGTCTTTTTCAGGAGAGCTACAGGCATCTGATATTGATTTATTGTTACTGATCTAAATGGATATACCCTTTCTCAACTCATGACTTAGTGTTTATGTTTTTCTCTTTTACCCCTAAGAGTCTTTGGATCCTTTTTAAACTCTATGCATCCTCAATTCTTTCTGCATTGTGGCAGTACACCCACGGATATTAACTAAATACCAGTGCTACTTTACGGAAACAAGGCCCTCTAAGCTCCACTTTTGGTCCACCGTAGGACTTTCCTGATAGCTCAGTTAGGAAAAATTCTGCCTGCAAAACCATAGATATCAGTTCAATTCTTGGGTATGGAAGCTCTGCTGGAGAAGGGATAAGCTACCAACCCTAGCATTCTTTAGCTTACCTGGTGGCTCAGCTGGTGAAGAATCCGCCTTCAATGTGGGATGCCTGGGCTTGATCCCTGGGTTGGGACAATCCCCTGGAGTAACGAAAGGCTACCCACTCAAGTATCTGGCCTGGAGAATTCCATGGACTGTATAGTCCATGGTTCACCAAACTTCGGAAAAGACTGAGCAACTTTCACTTTCAGCTCTTCAGTCCTAGTAATCTGTTACCTTCCCCTAACAGCAAGTATTTCAGTCAGTCCTACAACAGGGCATCAAAGTGTGGTAGTGTTAAATGGTGATAATATATACAGATCTGGAATCACAGCACCCACCGATCAGGGCTCTCTGTCCATAACATCCTGGTAGCTTCTTACCTGACTAATTTTCACAGGCAGGTTGATAGTTCTCCCACTTCCTTTGAAAGGACAACAAACCAAGGGTCTCCTTCACTCTTAATGATTTGAAATCACATTCAGTGACTGACTTTGAATTATCAATTGTGTCTCTCAGGAGTTAAACTGACAGAAAGATTTACCTAGGGAGCTGCAGTCCAGATGAAAAATACCTTAGCATTGACTTAAAATCTGATCCCAGCTCTTTTGATGCTGATGGTGAAACTCTGTTTTAATTGTTTCTAAAATGCTTTCAGAAAACACACGGGATTCCTCTGGTAGAGACTCTGCCTTATATATCTCCATATTTGTTGACTGCTCCTTGACACTATTCAAATACTTCAAAATTAAAGTTAACACCAAATTAAATATGTGGTATTCTTTTTTTAAACCATGAAAACTGGTAGAACTTGGACTAACAAAAAAGTTTATTGGGGAAGAATGTTTTACAACCATAGTTTAGAAATACTAGGGGATGGTGATAAATATAAGACCAGCTTTCATAAGGTCTTATATTAATACTTTTATCAAAAGTCTCTGTCCTGACTTCTCTGGCTGTCCAGTGATTAGGACTACATGCTTTCACTAGAAGGGGAACTGCTTCAATCCCTGGGCAGGGAACTAAGATCCGACAAGCTGCATGGTGCCCCCCACCAAGAAAATAATATCTGTTTGTCGTGATCCTGTTAGTCATCTGCACCAGGATAGGGCCACCTCCATTGACCTGCCCATGGGAACACACTGCTCCCACAAATTTCTTAGGATAACAGTGGCCTAATTGATATTTGGTCTGATCCCTCCAAACATTATTTTAATCTTTGGTAGTGCTAATTGTGGGTTTTAGTTGTATCAGCATTTTGTGCCTCCTGAGCACCTATAGCTGACAGCATAGGTGAGTGATGCAACAAAGCCCATTATGACGTAAATGGCCAGCAGGTGATTTCTGCCTGCCTCACTCAGGAGAAGTATGGCATTCACTATCCCCATGTGAAGACCTCTTCGCATCTGGGTTCTGGAAATCTAGACCCTAATGTCAGTCCACACCCCAAAAAAATGGCTGTAACACTGCACCACTACTCGTTGCCGCTGAGATCAGTTGTTAAGCAGTGTTATTCACCCTCAGGGCAAACTTCTGATCCATTCGTGAAGTCTACTCTCTGGCTAACTGGGGACCTGAGGGTTTGTTCCCTCAGCTCTTGGGAACCCACATCCCTCCCCACCAGTTACCCACCTATATTCTTCCTTCCTTCTCTTCCCATCAGAAAATTCACACACACAAAATATGATCTTTTCACCATTTGATGTGTATTTTAATCACAGCCATCAATTTACTATGTTAGTGTGAGTGTCAGTCTTTTCCTGGTTGGCTATTTCGAAGAAAGCAGACCTCTGGAGACACAATTCTAAACTGTCTGATCTTTTCTATTCAGTTCCTGCCTGCCCAGATTGTTCTTCTCCAGAGTATCACATTCTGGGGTGGCTGTACTTACCCTCTCTTTTGATTCTGCCTCGTTCTTTGACTGCCTCATATGTTTGTACCCTTTTCGGCTTTGATTCAGTTTCTTACGTGCAGATGAACAGGAAAAAAAAGTTTGGTTTTCTTGTTTCCTTTATCTACTTCGAATGAGTGGCATATGATCAGATTTTCTTTCTCGAGGTTCCTTTTAGAAGTCTTCTGACCCTAATGGTCATATTCCGTGCCTATAAAGACAAGAGAAGTGTATTAGTTTTGAGGGAAGGGTATAACCTCTGAGTTGGAAGGGAGATTTCATGAAAAGGGATGTCAGCTGATGAGGGCTTTTGTGGCAGGCAAGGGCAGTGTAGAGGTCTTGGGCAGCAAAGTCAATGGAGAACGTGGGGAGCATAGATGGAATCATCTTACCTTCACACTGCCTCTGTATCTCTGTGATCTTCTTTCGCCCTTTCACCCTTGAAGCACACCGCATTGGAACTCTTCTTGGCTGCCGTGGCTTCCGGGTTATCTTATAATGATAGCATGAAATGCCCTAACCCAGAATCTCTGCCTCTGACCTCCCTGTATATACCTTCTCAGGACAATAAGAAGCCACACCCTTCACTCTGATTGGTCAGCTAGGTACTCCCCTAGCCAATGGTGGCTTTGGAGTCTTAGACATCACAATGTAACACTGTGCCAATCAACATGGGTTAGTGGGTGCTGAGGGAGGTCATGATACAACTTTCTCACCCCGACACTTCTGTGTGTCTGATTCTGGGGAGTGGTTATTCAGGGGCATGGTGTTTCATCTCATGACCCTCAGACTTTCCTTCAGTGCCCTTTATTCTTTGACTTATATGTCCCCCTTCAACACTCCTGCCTCCCCCATCCCTGTATGAACCTCTACCAAACACTTTTCCCTCCAAATCTTTTCCTCAGAGTCATCTAGTCGTTTCATCTTTCGACAACACTCTTCCTAGTGGGGGTTCTTGAGGGGCTTAAGGAACTTAAGGGCAAGCACTTAACATGGAAAAAGGTAATTAAGAACAGTTTGAATGTTTTTACTACTCCAATGAGCTTTAGAGGCTACAAGACTTGGTGAATCCTCAGTCTGTTGCCCCAAGGTCTATACACCGTCTCCATAAAATTACACATCAGAGGCAAGAAAGTCATAAATGTCTCCTCCATTAATATTTTTGGGCACATTTCAGCTCTCATATTGAGTAGGGAAACTCAACTTGCCCCATCTACAAGAAATACATTCCCGATTAAAAAAAAAAAAAATGTAATGTGCCCAAAGGCAAGAGTCAGATGACCAATGCACCATTGTCTCTTGACTGAATCACTTCCCCAGTGGTCCCTCATTGACAGTTATCATCTGGTAGGGCCCAATGTGGAGCTGAACAATATCTGAGCAGGAGAAGTACCAGTAGGTATCTCACTGATAGTTGGTTGCTTATTGGCAGGGCCGAGCGATGCACTGTCCAATTGCTGGGCTAGACCTGTTGCTTAGTAACACGATGTGGAGTAATAGGGCAAAGCAATGGCTACCTGCTAACGGTTGTGCTCATGCTGCTCTGTTCCATAAGGATACGTTGGGTCCAGTGTGCTTTAGTCTTTTTGACTGACTCTTTTCCCACTGCAGATTTTTATTTCACAGGCTTGTTTAACTTTTGTACATCATTCTTTTCATTGTATTGCCAGGCATGCCAGGCAGCAGTGCTTATCTATATGCCCCTCCAACAGCTGTCACATGATTGCATGTGCCACATATATTATAGCAAAAATTTCAAAGCCAACAAGAATGTCAAAGCCAGCCCACCTTGAGAACTACTTTGACAAACCTTAACCTCACAGAGATTCTTATTCTATTCACAATGTAACAGAGCAGAGTGAGCACAGCCCTATGCAGTTAGCCATTGATGTGCTACATTTCACCCCACCCTGTTCCTAGGCAACAGGTGTAGCTCAGCCTTGCTTGGTGCCTCAGATGGCCCCATTCACAAGAGTCAACTGTCAATGAGTGACCATTCCTTGTCCTGCTCAACTATTGATCAGCACCACAGTGGGCCCTGCCCCTCAGTTACTCTCAAGAATGGAGTATTGGGGAAGTGATTAAGGGTGGTGTGATGGTCATCATCAGGAACGTGAGAGAAGAGACAGATTCAGGCATTCTTTTGCAGGGCTTGAAGGATTACGTGACTGGGATGTGAGATGAGTGGAATAGTGTGGTACTTTGAGCATTCTTTGGCGTTGCCTTTCTTGGGGATTGGAGTGAAAACTGACTTTTTCCAGTCCTGTGGCCACTGCTGAGTTTTCCAAATTAGCTGGCATATTGAGTGCAGCACTTTCACTGCATCATCTTTCAGGATTTGAAATATCTCAACTGGAATTCCATCACCTCCAAAAGCTTTGTTCGTTGTTATGCTTTCTAAGGTCCACTTGACTTCACATTCTACGATGTCTGATCCTAGGTGTGTGATCACACCATCATGATTATCTGGGTCATTAATAATTTTTTGTTAAGTTTTTCTTGGTATTATTATCACCTCTTCTTAATATCTTCTGCTTCTGTTAGGTCCATAATATTTCTGTCCTTTATCGAGCCCATCTTTGCGTGAAATATTCCCTTTTACCTCAAATTTCCTTGAAGAGATATCTAGTCTTTCACATTCTCTTGTTTTCCTCTATTTCTTTGCATGGATCACTGAGGAAGTCTTTATATATCTTCTTGCTATTATTTAGAAGTTTGCATTCAGATGCTTATATCTTTCCTTTTCTCCTGTGTTTTTCACTTCTATTCTTTTCACAACTATTTGTATGGCCTTCCCAGACAGCCCTTTTGCTTTTTGGCATTTCTTTTCCATGGGGATGGTCTGGATCCCTGTCTCTTGTACAATGTCATGAACCTCCATCCGTAGATCATCAGGCACTCTATCTGTCAGGTCTAGTCCCTTAAATCTATTTCTCATTTCCACCGTATAATCATAAGGGAATGGATTTGTCATACCTGAACGGTCTAGTGGTTTTCCAAACTTTCTTCAATTTAAATCTGAATTTGGCAATAGGGAGCTCATGACCTGAGCCACAGTCAGCTCCCAGTCTTGTTTTGCTGACTGTATAGAGCTTCTCCATCTTTGGCTGCAAACGATATAATCAATCTGATTTCAGTGTTGACCATCTGATGATGTCCATGTGTAGAGTCTTTTCTTGTGTTGTTGGAAGAGGGTGTTTGCTATGACCAGTGAGTTCTATTTGCAGAACTCTATTAGCCTTTGCCCTCCTTCATCATTCCATACTCCAGGGCCAAATTTTCCTGTTACTCCAGGTGTTTCTTGACTTCCTACTTTTGCATTCCTGTTCACTATAACGTAAAGGAGATCTTTTTTGGGTGTTAGTTCTAAAAGGTCTTGTCGGTCTTCATAGAACCAATCAACTTCAGCTTTTTCATCGTTACTTGTTGGGGCATAGACTTAGATTACTGTGATATTGAATGGTTTGCCTTGGAAACAAACAGAGATCATTCTATAGTTTTTGAGATTGCATCCAGCTACTGCATTTTGGACTCTTTTGTTGATGATGAATACTCCATTTCTTCTGATGGATTCCTGCCCGCCGTAGTAGATATAATGGTCATCTGAGTTAAATTCACCCATTCCACTCCATTTTAGTTCACTGATTCCTAAAATGTTGATATTCACTGTTGCCATCTCCTGTTTGACCACTTCCAATTTGCCTTGATTCATGAACTTAACATTCCAGGTTCCTATGCTATATTGCTCTTTATAGCCCTGGACCTTTCTTCTGTCAGCAGTCACATGCACAATTGGGTGTTGTTTTTGCTTTGGCTCAATCCAATCATTCTTTCTGGAATTATTTCTCCACCAATTTCCAGTAGCATATTAGCACCTACTGACCTGGGCAGTTCCTCTTTCAGTATCCTATCATTTTGCATTTTCATACTCTTCATGCGGATCTCAAGGCAAGAATACTGAAGTGGATTGCCCTTCCCTTCTGCAGTGGATCAGATTCTGTCAGACCTCTCCACCATGAGCCACCCAACTTGGGAGGCCCCACAGGGCCTGGCTTAGTTTCATTGAGTTAGACAAGGCAGTGGTTCTAGTGTGATTAGATTGACTAGATTTCTGTGATTATGTTTTCAGTGTGTCTGCCCTGTCTTGAAACACCTACCATCTTACGTGGGCTTCTCTTTCCTGGATCTGTGGTATCTCTTCAAGGCTGCTCCAGCAAAGCGCAACCACTGCTCCTTATCTTGGACGAGGTATATATCGTCACTGACACCACTCCTGACCTTGAACTCCTCTAGTCCCTCCTGTGCCCATTCGGCCATCACTCCATGGTTGTGTGGTATCAGTCCTGATTTTGCACTAGAAGAACTGACGCTGAAGCTGCAACTCCAGTACTTTGCCCACCTGATGCAAAGAACTGTCTCATTGGAAAAGTTCCTGATGCTTGGAAGGAATGAAGGCCAAGAAGAAGGGGATGAGAGAGGATGAGATGGCTGGATGGCATTGGGAATTCCATGGACGTGAGAGTCAGCAAGCTCTGGGAATTGGTGATGGACAAGGAGTCCTGGTGTGCTGCAGTCCATGGGGTTGCACACAGTTGGACACAACTGAACAAATGAAATGAACTGATTGCCATAGGTAGAATGCTTTGAACACAAGTTCTTTACGTGTCTCAAAATGGAACAGAAAAAGATATTTCATTAACATGGAAGATAAGGAGGGTTTGTAGCAACTATGTGTGTGTGTGTAAGTTTGTGTATGTGTGTGTGTGTGTGTGTGTGCGTGTGTGTGTGATGGAAAAAAATGTGGGATGGATGAAGAGACAGCCTGATGGAGCATTTGGACAGGAAGCGTTTCTTTCTGTAGTGAGCTGATTCTTAGAATGAGCTGTTAAAGGAGTCAGAAATGTCTGACTCTTAGCGCTTATTCAAGCGTGGGGGAAAGCTGAAGTTCAGAGGACAGAAGCATGGCTAAAGTTTAGCCAATCCTAGTCAGTGGGTATGTTATGGATGACTTTGAGTACTTGGCCAGTCTCTGCTGTTGTTTCAGAGAGGCCTAGTCAGCCCTTTAACAGTATGGTGGTTATGAAAATTGCAAATTCATGTGCTTGATGCCGAATGAGGCGCATCAAACTAAATGTTACAGTTTGGAACAGGGAAAGGATTTTTACAGATTCATACAAGGATGTGGGTGGCTCTTACCCTAAGAACTCAAAGTTACTGAACGTTTTCAGTTAAGTACAATGAAAAAGAAATATCAGAGAGAGGGGTGGTAAGTTGTTACAGATTTCTTGGTGTCATATCCTTTGTGTTTAACGTTAGGTCATGGTCAAGTAATAATGTTACTATATATCTCTACCAGATGAATGTTATTTTCTGTCTTTCTTGCACTGTCAAAAGAGGGCAAAGTTTCAAGGCACAAATTTCACCTTGTAATGTCCCATCTTGGATAAGCAGAAACAGATCTCATTTGGCAGCTCCTTCAGAGCAAGGTGCCCACATTCTGCACAGCTCTCATCCTTGATGGAGCCAGGCACCCAACCCAACAGGTCCTGTCTCCACAGGCTGTCCAAGTGAGGAGACCAGTTCTCAGAGACTGAGGCCCAGGAAAATGGCCACTGCTAGTAGGTTGCAGAGACAGGGATGGGGGAGAGGTTCACCGCTCCTCAAGGCCTGGACCAAGGCTACTGGACGGCCTTAGTGAGGGCTCTAGAGCACTACAGGATGTCGTCCCCAGTCTATTACCTGTGCCCTCCAGCTCACCCACTGGCCTAAGGCTGGGTGATCTCCAAGCCCTCCTAAAGAATGCCTGAATCTCCTTCTTCGCTCACTTTCCAGCTGATGACCACCACACCATCCTTACTTAATCACTTCCCCAATACTCCCTTCTTGACAGTAACTGGGGGGCAGGGCACACCGTGGTGCTGATCAATAGCTGAGCAGGACAACGAATGGTCACTCATCGACAGTTGGCTCCTTTTGAATGTGGCCATTTGAGGCACCAAGCAAGGCTGAGCTTAACCTGTTGCCTAGGAACAGGGTGGGGTGAAATGAAGCACATCAATGGCTATCTGTATAGGGCTGTGCTCACTCTGCTCTGTTACATTGTGAATAGAATAAGAATCTCTGTGAGGAAAAGGTTTGTCAAAGTAGTTCTTTTTTTTTTTCCATGTAATATTTTTTTTAATTTTTTTTTATTTTTAAACTTTACAATATTGTATTAGTTTTGCCAAACATCGAAATGAATCCGCCACAGATTTACCTGTGTTCCCCATTCTGAACCCTCTTCCCTCCTCCCTCCCCATACCCTCCATCTGGTTCACCCCAGTGCACCAGCCCCAAGCATCCAGTATCGTGCATCGAACCTGGACAGGCGACTCATTTCATACATGATATTATACATGCTTCAATGCCATTCTCCCAAATCTCCCCACCCTCTACCTCTCCCACAGAGTCCATAAGACTGATCTGTACATCAGTGTCTCTTTAGCTGTCTTGTACACAGGGTTATTGTTATCATCTTTCTAAATTCCATATATATGTGTTAGTGTACTGTATTGGTGTTTTTCTTTCTGGCTTACTTCACTCTGTATAATAGGTTCCACTTTCATCCACCTCATTAGAACTGATTCAAATGTATTATTTTTAAAGTAGTTCTAAAGTTGGGCTGGCTTTGACATTCTTGTTGGCTTTGAAATATTAGCTATAATATATGCGGCACATGTAATCATGTGGCAGCTGTTGGAGGGGAATATAGATAAGCACTGCTGACTGGCATGCCTCGGAATACAATGAAAAGAATGATGTACAAAAGTTAAACAAGCTTGTGAAATCAAAATCTGAGGTGGTAAAGGAGACAGTCAGAAAGACTAAAGCACACTGGACCCAACGTATCCTTATGTAATAGAGCAGCATGAGCATAGCCATTAGCAGGTAGCCATTGCTCTGCCGTATTTCTCCACATCCTGATATTAAGTAACAAGTCTTGCCCAGCAATTTGACAGTGCATCGCTCAGCCCTGCCAATAAGCAACCGACTATCAGTGAGATACCTACTGGAACTTCTCCTGCTCAGCCATTGGTCAGCTCCACATTCGCCCTACATGATGATAACTGTCAATGAGGGAACACTGGGGAAGTGATTCAGTCAATAGACCGTGGTGCATTCGTCATCTGACTCTTGCCTTTGGGCACCTTATTTTTATTTTTTTTTTTTAATCGGGAATGCATTTCTGGTAGATGGGGCAAGTTGAGTATCTCTACTCAATATGAGAGTTGAAGTGTCCCCAACAATATTAGTGGTAGAGAAATTTATGACTTTCTTGGCTCCGATGTGTAATTTAATGAAGACGGTGTATAGAACTTGGGGCAACAGACTGAGGATTCACCAAGTCTTGGGGTCTCTATAACTCATTGGAGAAGCAATAACATCCAACCTGTTCTTAATTACCTTTATCCATGTTAAGTGCTTGCTCTTAAGTTCCTTAAGCCTCTCAAGAACCCCCACTAGGAAGAGGGTGATCGAAAGATGAAATGACTAGATGACTCTGAGGAACAGATTTGGAGTCAAAAGTGTTTGGTTGAGGTTCATACAGGGATGGAGGAGGCAGGAGTGTTGAAGGGACATATAAGTCAAAGAATAAAGGGTACTGAAGGAAAATTTGAAGGTCATGAGAAGAAACACCATGCCCCTGAATCACCACTCCCCCGAATCAAACACACAGAGGTGTCAGGGGTGAGAACTCTGTATCATGGCCTCCCTCAGCACCCACTAACCTATGTTGATGGGCATAGTGGGACATTGTGATGTCTAAGACCCCAAAGCCACCATTGGCTGGGGGAGTGCCTAGTTGACCAATCAGATGGAAGGGTGTGGCTCCTCATTCTCCTGAGAAGGTATATATAGGGAAGTCAGAGGCAGAGATTCTGTGTTAGGCCATGTCATGCTATCATAATAAGGTAACCAGGAAGCCATGGCAGCCAAGAAGAATTCCAATGTGGTGTGCTTCAAGGGCAAAAGGATGAAAGAAGGCCCTTTGTCAACAGAGATACAGAGGTAGTGTGAAGGTAAGATGATTCCATCTATGCTCCACACATTCTCCATTGACTTTGCTGCCTAAGAACTCTACACTGCCCTTGCCTGCCACAAAAGCCCTCATCAGCCCACATCCCTTTTCATGAAATCTCCCTTCCTACTCAGATGTTATAACCTTTCCTCAAAACTAAAACCCTTCTCTTGTCTTTCAAGGCACGGAATATGACCATGAGGGTCAGAACCTCTAAAATGAACCTTGAGAAAAAAAATCCGATCATGTGCCACTCAGTCGAAGAAGGTGAAGAAAACAGAAAATCCAAACTTTTTTTTCTGTTCCTCTGCACGTAGGAAACTGAATCAAAGCCGAGAAGGGTACCAAAATATGAGGCAGAGTCAAAGAAGGAGTCAGAATTAAAAGAGAATATAAGCTCAGCCACCCAAGAATGAGAGACCCTGGAGAAGTACAACCTGGGCATCCAGGAACTGAATAGAAAAGGTCAGACAGTTTAGAATTGTGTCTCCAGAGGTCTGCTTTCTTAGAAATGGCCAAGCTGGAAAAGACTGACTCTCACACTAACATAGTAAACTGATGGCTGTGAGTAAAATACACATCAAATGGTGAAAAGATGATATTTGTGTGTGTATGAGTTTTCTGATGGAAAAAGAGGGAAGGAAGCAAAGAGGTGGGCACCTGAGTGGGGAGGGATGTGGGGTCCCAAGAGCTGAGGGAACAGATCCTCAGGTCCCCAGGTAGCCTGAGAGTAGAGGTCTCGACTGGGTCAGGAGTCTGCACTGAGGGTGAATAACCCTGATTAACAATTGATCTCAGTGGCAAGGAGTATCGGTGCGGTGTTCCTGCCATTGTATGGGGTGTGGAGTGACATTAGGGTCTAGATTGCCAGAACCCAGATGGGAAGAGGGCTTCACATGTGGATGGTGAATGTCATCCTTCCCCTGAGTGAGGCAGGCAGAAATCACCTCCTGGCCACTTACGTCATAATGGGTTTTGTTACATCACTGAGCTATGCTGTCAGCTAAAGGTGCTCAGGCGGCACAAATTGCTGATACAACTAAAACCCACAATTGGCACTCCCAAAGATTAAAATAATGTTTGGAGGGATCAGACCACATATCAATTAGGCCACTGTTATCCTAAGAAATTTGTGGGAGCAGTGTGTTCCCAAGGGCAGGGCAGTGGTGCAGATGACTAACAGGTGCAGATGACTAACAGGATCATGACACACAGATAATGCTTTTGGGTGGGGGCACCATGCAGTTTGTGGGATCTTACTTCCCTGAACAGGGATTGAACCGGTTCCACTTTTAGGGAAAGCATGGAGTCCTAACCACAGGACAGCCAGAGAACTCAGGACAGAGACTTTTGATAAAAGTATTAATATAGGACTGTGTCAAAGCTGGTCTTATATTTATCACCATCCCCTAGTATTTCTAAATAACTACAGTCGTAAAACATTATTCCCCAATAAATTATTTTGTTAGTCCAAGTTCTACAAGTTTCCATGGTTTAAAAAGAAGCGTATCGAACATTTAATTTGGTGTTAACTTTAATTTTGAAGTGTTTGAAAAGTTTCAAGGAGTAGTTAATCATATATGGAGATATATAAGGCAGAGTCTCTACCAGAGGATGCACGTGTGTTTTTACAAAATATTTTAGAAACAATTAAAACAGAGTTTCACCATCAGCATCAAAAGAGCTGAGTTCAGATTTTAAGTCAGTGCTACGGTATTTTTTATCTGGACTGCAACTCCCTAGTTAAATCTTTCTTGCACTTTAACTCCTGAGAGACAGAGTTGATGATTCAAAGTCAGTCACTGAATGTATTTTAAAATCATTAATAGTGATGGAGAGGCTGGGTTTGTTGTCCTTTCAAAGTAAGTGGGAGACTATCAACCCTGCTTTGAAAATTAGTCAGGTAAGCAGCTACGAGGATGATATGGACAGAGAGACCTTATAGGTGGGTGCTGTTATTCCACGTCTGTATATATTATCACCATTTAACACTATCACACTTTAATGCTCTGTTGCAGGACTGACTGAAATAATGGCTCTTAGGGGAAGGTAACAGATTACTAGGCCTGAAGAGCTGAAAGTGAAAATAGCTCAGTTCTGTCCGACGGTTGGTTACCTCATGGACAATACAGTCCATGGAATTCTCCAGGCCAGAATACTGCAGGGGGTAGCCTTTCCGTACTCCAGAGGATCTTCCCAACCCAGGAATAAAGCCCAGGCATCTAAGAGTGAAGGAGGATTCTTCACCAGCTGAGCCACAAGGGAAGACAAAGAATGCTAGGGTGGGTAGCATATCCCTTCTCCAGCAGAGCTTCCCTACCCAGGAATTGAACTGATGTCTACAGCTCTGCAGGCAGAATCTTTCCTAAGTGAGCTATCAGGAAAGTCCTGAGGTGGACCAAAAGTGGAGGTTAGAGGGCCCTGTTTCCCTAAAGTAGTGCTGGTATATATTTTAATATCCGTGGATATACTGCCACTTTGCAGAAAGAATTGAGGATGCATAGAGTTGAAAAAAGACCCAAAGACTCTTAGGGTTAAAAGAGAAAAACATGAACACTAAGTCATGAGTTGAGAAAGGTATATTCATTTATATCAACAACAATAAATCAATATCAGATGCCTGTAGCTCTCCTGGAAAAGGAAAGTATATTGTTTTTCAAACATGACAAGTCCTATTGCAAACGCTGTGTTGTATGGGGGTGGGGGGTTTGCTCATTAGCACTCACAAAGAGTAGTAGAAACTCTTTATACTTCCACTTTTACATGTTCGCTATGAATAGATTCCAACTGACCCCTGTAGCTGTGGCCATACAATCCCTATTGATTGATACAATGATTTCCCTAAGACCTTCTACTTTCCTCTATGCCTGTGTCTATCCTATCTTCTGTCACTCAGAAACTAGCAACCATCTGAGGCCAGCCTAATGGTCACCTCCCAAGGGAATGTTCTTAATCATTCTTTCGTGTATTAATATTTTCACGTTCTCTAATCACTTGCAGTTCATTATATGCAGTTTGTAGGATAGGTTTTTGAGTATGTATCTTATCAGAAATGCATGCCAGAGAGGTAAACGGATTAGATATCAACAATGTGGTGACATAAAATATTGTCAGAAGTTGGATTATCTAAGACTGAAAGGAAGAGAATCACTCTCTTCTGCCAAGTGCATCCAAGAATCTGTTTGAAAATGTAGTAAAAAACATAAACTAGAGAGTGGTTCAGAAGTCAAACGAATTTAAATGAAAAGCTTATTGTATCAGTAGTCAAGAGTAACTCTATGCCTTTGGATTAAGACCACCCTTTTTCATGACACAAAAAGAAAAAGCCAAAGCAGTGCTCATGGACTCATGATGAGTGCACAATCCTGCTGGCCCAGAGGCTTCTCTTGATTGGCAGAGGCCAAGAGCAAGTCTATGTGCCTAGGGTCAGAACGCATCTGCCCAGGATCACATCCATGTATCAGCGGGAATCAAGTGAGAGTCCCCAAACTTTACATGCTCCTGGCCACGTCCCTCACTCCAGAGCCTTTCCTACAGTCTTGTCAGTCATTACTGCCTTGAGATGATCATGATTAAGTTTCACCTCACCATCTCTTCAATTAACTGCCGTGGGAAACTAGAAATCAGAATGTAAAAGAGTGAAATCGGACCCTTACCTTATAGCACATAAAAAACTAAACTCAGAGTTGATTAAAGATTTAAATGCAAGATCTGAAACTATAAATCAACTAGAAGAAAACATCCTGGAGAAGTTCTAAACATTGGTCTTAGAAGAGATTTTATGTATGTGACACCGAAAGCATAGGCAGCAAAAGCAAAAAGAGAAAAGTAGCATGACTTCAAACGATTAAACTGCCTCCCCCAAAAAAAATTAAAAACACATCTACATAGAAGCCAAGATGATAGTTACCAAATTCCAAGTTGCAGCGGGGGAAGGAATTGGGAGTTGGGGATTAACGTATATATAGACACCATTATATATAACATAGATAACCAACAAGGACATACTACAAAACCACAGGCAATCCTGCTAGAAATTCTGTAACAACATAAATGAAGAATGGATTTGTAAAGGAATAGATATATGGATGTGTGCCTGTGCAAGCTCATTTGATTCAGATATGCCCTACTCTTTGTGACCCTATGGACTGTAGCCTGCTAGACTCCTCTGTCCATGAGATTCTCCAGGCAAGAATCCTGGAGAGGCTCGTCATGTCCCTCTGAGCATAACTTCCCAACCCAGGGATTGAACCCAAATCTCCTTCATTGTAGGGTGATTCTTTAACAACTGAGCCAAGTGGGAAGCCCAAATACATGTATATGTAAAGCTGAATCATTTTGCTGGCCACCTGAAACACAACATGGTAAATCAAATATACTCGAAAGAAAAAAAAAAATAAAAAGAATCCATCAACATGTAGAATAATTAGCTCAAAAAAACTAATTGGAAAATGCATAAACATTCCCAAACGTACTCTCAAAGAAAGATCCTCAGGGTACAAGGTATGAAGGGAAATAGATGACACAAGTCCTGACATGTGCCCATGGGAGAGGACTCAGATTATAAGGGAGATTACACGGTTAAAGATATGCCCTGGGTGTGAGTTGTTGGAGCCATATATTGGACACACAAGTCCTGGGTCTGACACAGGGAAGAGAAACACCCTTAGATGGTTGCAGGGCTATGTGGACTAACAGGAGGTCTGTGGGAAGCCCGGACTCCCCCCTCCAGGAGCATGTGCCCAGGGGCTTGCTCCCAAGTCACATTGAAGAGGACAGATTGAGACCGCATTTGTGGATGCCTGTTTTCCCAAAAACTGCCCACCCTTACACACTCCCTGCTTAGTCCGTGTGGCCGATCTGCAATGGAGCAGGGGCTGCCATGACCAGGTAGACAGCTTCAATGTGGGAAACAGAGGTGCATCTGGGCCAGGGCAGCATGTGGGTGGAAGAGTCGGGGTCATGCTCATGGAGGGACCTTACATAGGCAGCGTATCAGGAGAAGCCCTGATCTCTGGTGGAGGCCAGACTGCCACAGCAGATAACCCAGTATGTGTCCAGAGCATATGAGGGCCTCACCTAATAGCACCCCTCTTCAACAGGGCAGGGATAGCAGAAGCTGGGGGAAGTGATCAGCTGTGAGGGACAAAGAAGTCTCAGAGCAGAAGGTATGTTTAAGCAGGGCAGGAGACGCTACTGATGGTGAATGCACAGAAGGCATGTTGGAGGTAGCCTGGATCTCTGTAAGCAGCCAACCTGGAGATTTGCTCCTTTTGTTATTTTTCTAACCAGAACATGCTCCTCTTGTCCCTCTGTGGCAAGGGTTGCAGTGCTGGGAGAGGGGAGCGTACATACTTGTGGGAACACAGACAGATCTGGCCTGACATTCTGTGCTTCTGCTCCAGAAACTTGGGATCCCACCCTGCCCCCAATAGGACAGTGAAAGCCAATGAGGAAAAGGAAGTCTCTGCCTCACATCTGGCTTCAGACGTGGTACCACTAAACTCCCAGGCATAGGTGCTGGCGCACCCTATGGAAAAATGTGACTTGTGCTCAATCAAATCCAGCCCAACCCCACCCCCACCCCCTGCGGTCTATGGTACAGACTGTACAGTGATGCTCCCGGACATGATCACTCCTTCAAGACCATAATAGCTAATTGATGCACTTAAATTCAGAGAGACAGAGACAAATGGAAAGACAGAAGTACTGGTGTCCACTGAAAGACTGAGAGGAAGTCAGGTCAGTGTGTCAGTCTGTCTGATTCTTTGCGACACTAAAGCATAGAAGAACTAAAGAGCTTCTTGATGAAAGTGAAAGAGGAGAGTGAAAAAGTTGGCTTAAAGCTCAACATGCAGAAAACAAAAATCATGGCATCTGGTCCCATCACTTCATGGCAAAGAGATGGAGAAACAGTGACATTTGCAGGGTTTACTTTTGGGGGCTCCAAAACCACTGCAGATGGTGACTGCAGCCATGAAACAAAAAGACGCTTACTCCTTGGAAGGCAAGTTATGACCAACCTGGACAGCATATTTAAAAACAGAGACATTTCTTTGCCAACAATGATCTGTCTAGTTAAGGGTATGATTTTCTAGTAGTCATGTATGGATGTGAGAGTTGGACTATAAAGAAAGCTGAGTGCTGAAGAATGGATGCTTTTGAACTGTGGTGTTGGAGAAGACTCTTGAGAGTCCCTTGGAGTGCAAGGAGATTCAACCAGTCCATCCTAAAGGAAATCAGTCCTGAATATTCATTGGAAGAACTGATGTTGAAGCTGAAACTACAAAACTTTGACCACCCGATGAGAAGAGCTGACTCATTTGGAAAGACCCTGATGCTAGGAAAGATTGAAGGTGGAAGGAGAAGGGGACAACAGAGGATGAGATGGTTGAATGGCATCACCGACTCAATGGACGAGTTTGAATAAACTGGCCGTTGGTGATGGACAGATACCTGCTGCTGTTAACCCTCTTCAGCTGAAACTTTTCCACAAAAAGTTTCTGAAATCTGGTGCCTGTTGAGGGGCCCCCATGAGAAGATGTGTGGTTCCCTGTGTCCCCCAGTGTCATGGATGCTGTAGCCCCCCAACAAGCATCTGTGCCATCAGGCTGTTTTGGGACTGCAGCCTTCTCTAAAGGGTCATGGAGGCCCCCTCCAGTGGGAACAAGAGGATCCAGTCACCCCAGAAAGAGGGTCCATTAGAATGCAACTTCATGCCTACTGGGACTCCTGAGGACCCTGGGCCAGTCTGTCAAATTAACCCCCTTGCCTGGCGTCCTCAGTGAACACAGGGAATCAGAGGCTTGGTCTATGCACTGGTCTCCTCTGAATTTTTATATTTAATTCAGCAAATATTAGAAAGGTAAACCTATTAAGCGCTGAGATCAGACTTGGGAGAAGATGGGAAGAGTGAGGTAATTAGCAAGACTTTGGACTTGTCCCAAAATGTGAATGCCAAAGAATGCTCAAACTCCCGCTCACTCCTTTCACACGTTATTAAAGTAATGCCCCAAAGCCTCTGAGCCAGGCTTCAGCAGTACGTGAACTGTGAACTTCCATATGTTCAAGCTGGTTTCAGAAAAGAGAGAGGAACCAGAGACCAATTTGCCAACATCCGCTGGATCATCAAAAAAGCAAGAGAGTTCCAGAAAAACATCTACTTCTGCTTTATTGACTATGCCAAAGCCTTTCACTGTGTGGATCACAATAAACTGTGGAAAATTCTGAAAGAGATGGGAATACCAGGCTACCTGACCTGCCTCCTGAGAAACCTGTATGCAAGTCAGGAAGCAACAGTTAGAACTGGACATGGAACAACAGACTGGTTCCAAATAGGAAAAGCATATGTCAAGGCTGCATATTGTCACCCTGCTTATTTAACTTATATACAGAGTGCATCATGAGAAATGCTGGGCTGGAAGAAGCACAAGCTGGAATCAAGACTGTCGGGAGAAATATCAATAACCTCAGATACGCAGATGACAGGAACGTTATGGCAGAAAGTGAAGAAGAACTAAAGAGCCTCTTGATGAAAGTGAAAGAGGAGAGTGGAAAAGTTTGCTTAAAGCTCAACATTCAGAAAACTAAGATCATGGCATTCGGTCCTATCACTTCATGGGAAATAGATGGGTAAACAGTGGAAACAGTGGCTGACTTTATTTTTGGGAACTCCAAAATCACTGCAGATGGTGACTGCTGCCATGAAATTAAAAAACACTTATTCACTGGAAGAAAAGTTATGACAAACCTAGACAGCATATTAAAAACCAGAGACATTACTTCACAAACAAGGTCCGTCTAGTCAATGGTATGGTTTTCCCAGTAGTCATGTATGGATGTGAGATTTGGACTATAAAGAAATTGGAGCACCGAAGAATTTATGTTTTTGAACTGTGGTGTTGGATAAGATTCTTGAGAGTCCCTTGGACTGCAAGGAGATCCAACCAGTCCATCCTAAAGGAGATCAGTCCTGAATGTTCATTGAAAGGACTGATGTTGAAGCTGAAACTCCAATACTTTGGCCACGTGATGCAAAGGGTTGACTCATTTGAAAAGACCCTGATGATGGGAAAGATTGAAGGCAGAAGGAGAAAGGGAAGACAGAGGATGAGATGGTTGGATGGCATCACCGACTCAGTGGACATGATTTTGGTTAAACTGTGGGAGTTGGTTGTGGACAGGAAAGCCTGGCATTCTGCGGTACATGGGGTCACAAAAATTCGGGCACAACTGAACTGAACTGGATTTGTGACTGAACTGAACTGAACTGGATTTGTCCCAAGAGGCTGACTGTGTAACTGGGAGAGAGGAAAAATGGACCAGGTGAAAGGAAGAAAGGATATAGCCAGACACAGTGCAATGCCTCGGGAGAACTTTGGCCAAGAGGACACCGATTGCTACAGATAGGTTGTGGGAAAGCTCGGAGATGCAGTCCAAACTGAGCTGAGTAAACCACAAGAGGAGACATGGAAGCAGGCGTGTTCCCTGAGTCTGTCTCCATTCTTTAACAGCATGAGTTCATGAAGCTGAGCAGACTCATTGAGCCCAGGCGGGAGCACTGGCAGACAGATCAGCGTCTGAGAGCAAACTCCTGGCAAGGGGCACACTGTGTGGAGCCAGTGCTGTGGAGAAAGGAGAGGGCCACCTGTAGGCTCTGAGTGAGTGGCAAAGGTAGTCGGTTGGCATAGAGAGTGCCTTTATAAAATAAGGAGCTAACATTCAAAAACCAGGAGATCTCTTACTGAACTTCAGCTTTTTTGGCCATTCTGGACAAATCAAAAGGCCTGGCGCCTGGGCTGCACACCCTCCTATTGTGAGTGGCAGCTCCTCCTGGGCTAGATCATGCCCTCTCCATGTGTTCTAGCCCCCTCACTCCCTGTGGTTTGCACCCGCTGACCCCACTTCAAGTTGCCTGCCAGGGCCCTGGAGCAGCAGGGACACTGTCACTTGGCTGAGTCTCATGGTCAGTAAGAGGACTAAAAAGGTCAACAGGTTCTGTGCATAAATCTTGTCACTACGATTTTACTACCTGTTACCTTAGCTTCCTCATCTGTTAAGTGGGTGTACTAGTATACTCTAGCTGCACATTGGGCCCTACCTGATGATAACTGTCAATGAGGGACCACTGGGGAAGTGATTCAGTCAAGAGACAGTGGTGCATGGGTCATCTGACACTTACCTTTGGGTAAATTACTATATATTTTTTTTTAATCGGGAATGTATTTCTGGTAGATGGGGCAAGTTGAGTTTCCCTACTCAATATGAGAGTTTCAGTGTCCACAACAATATTAGTGGAGGAGACATTTATGACTTTCTAGGCTCTGATGTGTAATTTTATGGAGACGGTGTATAGACCTCTGGACAACAGACTGAGGATTCACCAAGTCTTGGGGTCTCTAAAGCTCATTGAAGTACGAAAAACATCCAAGCTGTTCTTAATTTCCTTTTTCCATGTTAAGTGCTTGCTCTTAAGTTCCTTAAGCCCCTCAAGAACCCCCACTAGGAAGAGAGTGGGTGTAAGACGAAATGACTAGACAACTCTGAGGAACAGATTTGGAGTGAAAAGTGCTTGGTAGAGGTTCATACAAGGATGGAGGAGGCAGGAGTGTTGAAAGGGAACATATAAGTCAAAGAATAAAGGGCACTGAAGGAAAGTCTGAGGGTCATGAGAAGAAACACCATGCCCCTGAATCACCACTCCCCAGAATCAGACACACAGAGGTGTCAGGGGTGAAAAAGTTGTATCATGGCCTCCCTCAGCATCCACTAACCCATGTTGATGGGCACAGTGGTACATTGTGATGTCTAAGATCCCCAAAGCCACCATTGGCTGGGGGAGTTCCCAGCTGACCAATCAGATTGAAGGGTGTGGCTCCTCATTGTCCTGAGAAGGTATATATAGGGAGGTGAGAGGCAGAGATTCTGGGTTAGGCCATTTCCTGCTATCATCATAAGCTAACCAGGAAGCCACGGCAGCCAAGAAGAGTTCCAATGCGGTGTGCTTCAGGGGTGAAAGGACGAAAGAAGACCCTTTGTCCACAGAGATACAGAGGCAATGAGAAGATAAGATGATTCCATCTGTGCTCCCCACGTTTTCAATTGACTTTGCTGCCCAAGACCTGTACACTGCCCTTGCCTGCCAGAAGCCCTCATCAGCCCATATTCCTTTTCATGAAGTTTCCCACCCAATTCAGATGTTATTCCCTTTCCTCAAAACTAATACCCTTCTCTTGTCTTTCAAGGCACAGAATATGACGATGAGGGTCTGAAGACTTCTAAAAGGAACCTTGAGAAAGAAAATCCGATTGTATGTCACTCTGTCGAAGAAGGTAAAAAAAACAAGAAAACCAAACTGTTTTTTCTGCTGCTGTGCATGTAAGAAACTGAATCAAAGCTGAAAAGGGTACCAAAATATGAGGCAGAGTCAAAGAAGGAGGCAGAATCAAAAGAGAAGGTAAGCTCAGCCACCCCAGAAGGAGAGACCCTGGAGAAGTACAAGCTGGGAAGCCAGTAACTGAATAGAAAAGGTCAGACAGTTTACAGTTGTGTCTCCAGAGGTCTGCTTTCTTCGAAATGGCCAACCAGGAAAAGACTGACTCTCACACTAACATAGTAAACTGAAGGCTGTGATTAATATACACATCAAATGGTGAAAAGATGATATTTGTGTGTGTGTGTGAATTTTCTGATGGGATGGGAGTGAAGGAAGAAAAGAGGTGGGCACCTGAATGGGGAGGGATATGGGGCCCCAAGAGCTGTGGAAACAGACCCTCAGGTCCCAGTTATCCAGACAGTAGAGGTCCGACTGGGTCAGGAGTCTGCACTGAAGGTGAATAACCCTGCTTGACCATTGATTTCAGCGGCAAGGAGTTTTGGTGCAGTGTTACTTGCATTGTTTGGGGTGTGGAGTGACATTAAGGTCTAGATTTCCACAACCCAGATGAGAAGAGGGCTTCACATGGGGATGGTGAATGTCAGACTTGCCCTGAATTAGGCAGGCAGATATCACCTCCTGGCCTTTTACATCTTAATGGGCTTTGTTGCATCCCTCACTTATGCTGTCAGCTAAAGTTGCTCAGGAGGCACAAAATGCTGATACAACTAAAACCCACAATTAGCACTCCCAAAGATTAAAATAATGTTTGCAGGGATCAGTCCAAATATCAATTTGGCCACAGTTATCTTAAGAAATTTGTGGGAGCAGTGTGTTCCCAAGTTCAGGGCAGTGGAGGTGGTCAAATCCTGGTGCAGATGACTAACAGGATCATGACACACAGATAACATTTTTGGGTGGGGGGCACCATGCACATTGTGGGATCTCAGTTCCCTGAACAGGGATTGAACCGGTTCCGCTGCTAGTGAAAGCATGGAGTCCTAACCATTGGACAGCCAGAGAAGTCAGGACAGAGACTTTTGATAAAATATTAATATAGGACTGTGTAAAAGCTGGTCTTATATTTATCACGATCCCCTAGTATTTCTAAATGACTACAGTCATAAAACATTCTTCCCCAATAAACTCTTTTGTTAGTCCAAGTTATACAAGTTTTTGTGGTTTAACAAGAAGAGTATCGGATATTTAATTTGGTGTTAACTTTAGTTTTGAAGTGTTTTAATAGTTTTAAGGAGTAGTCAATCAAATATGGAGATATATAAGGCAGAGCCTCTACCAGAGGAATCCCGTTTGTTTTCAGAAAGCATTTTAGAAACAAATAAAACAGAGTTTCACCATCAGCATCAAAAGAGTTGAGTTCAGATTTTAAGTCAATGCTATGGTATATTTTATCTGGACTGCAGCTCCCTAGTTAATGTTTTTTAATATTATTTTATGTTTAAAGTTTACAATACTGTATTAGTTTTGCCAAATATCGAAATGAATGAGCCACAGGTATACCTGTGTTCCCCACCCTGAACCCTCCTCCCTCCTCCCTCCCCATACCCTCCCTCTGAGTCGTCCCAGTGCATCAGCCCCTAGCATCCAGTATTGTGCATCGAACCTGGACTGGCGACTCGTTTCATACATGATATTAAACATGTTTCAATGCCATTCTCCCAAATCGCCCCACACTCTCTCTCTTCCACAGAGTCCATAAGACTGATCTATACATCAGTGTCTCTTTTGCTGTCTCGTACGCACGGTTATTGTTACCATCTTTCTAAATTCCATATATATGCGTTAGTATACTATATTGGTGTTTTTCTTTCTGGCTTACTTCACTCTGTATAATAGGCTCCAGTTTCATCCACCTCATTAAAACTGATTCAAATGTATTCTTTTTAATGGCTGAGTAATACTCCATTGTGTATATAACACAGCTTTCTTATCCATTCATCTCCTGATGGGCATCTAGGTTGCTTCCATATCCTGGTTTTTATAAACAGTGCTGCGATGAATATTGGGGTACACGTGTCTCTTTCCCTTCTGGTTTCCTCAGTGTGTATGCACAGCAGTGGGATTGCTGGGTCATAAGGCAGTTCTATTTCCAGTTTTTTAAGGAATCTCCACACTGTGTTCCATAGTGGCTGTACTAGTTTGCATTCCTACCAACAGTGTAAGAGGGTTCCCTTTTCTCCACATCCTCTCCAGCATTTATTGCTTGTAGACTTTTGGATAGCAGCCATTCTGACTGGCGTGAAATGCTACCTCATAGTGGATTTGATTTGCATTTTTCTGATAATGAGTGATGTTGAGCATCTTTTCATGTATTTGTTAGCCATCTCTAAGTCTTCTTTGGAGAAATGTCTATTTAGTTCTTTGGCCCAGTTTTTGATTGGGTCCTTTATTTTTCTGGAATTGAGCTCTATGGGTTGCTTGTATATTCTCGAGATTAGTTGTTTGTCAGTTGCTTCATTTGCTATTACATTCTCCCATTCTGAAGTCTGCCTTTTCACCTTGCTAATAGTTTCCTTTGTTGTGCAGAAGCTTTTAAGGTTAATTAGGTCCCATTTGTTTATTTTTGCTTTTATTTCGAATTTTCTGGGAGGTGGGTCATAGAGGATCCTGCTGTGATGAATGTTGGAGAGTGCTTTGCCTATGTTCTCCTCTAGGAGTTTTAAAGTTTCTGATCTTACATTCAGATCTTTAATCCATTTTGAGTTTCTTTTTGTGTATCATGATAGAAAGTTTTCTAGTTTCATTCTTTTACAAGTGGTTGACCAGTTTTCCCAGCACCACTTGTTAAAGAGATTGTCTTTAATCCATTGTATATTTTTACCTCCTTTGTCAAATATAAGATGTCCCTATGTGCGTGGATTTATCTCTGGGCTTTCTAATTTGTTCCATTGATCAGTATTTTTGTCTTTGTGCCAGTACCATACTGTCTTGGTAACCGTGGCTTTGTAATAGAGCCTGAAGTCAGGTAGGTTGATTCCTCCAGTTCCCTTCTTCTTTCTCAAGATAGCTTTGGCTCTTCGAGGTTTTTTGTATTTCCATACAAATTGTGAAATTATTTGTTCTAGCTCTGTGAAGATTACTGTTGGTAGCTTGATGGGGATTGCATTGAAACTATAAATTGCTTTGGGTAGTATACTCATTTTCACTATATTGATTCTTCCAATCCATGAACATGGTATATTTCTCCATCTATAAGTGTCCTCTTTGATTTCTTTCACTAGTGTTTTATAGTTTTCTATGTATAGGTCTTTAGTTTCTTTCGATAAATATAGTCCTAAGTATTTTATTCTTTCTGTTGCTATGGTGAATGGAATTGTTTTCTTAATTTCTCTTTCTCTTTTCTCATTATTAGTGTATAGGAATGCAAGGGATTTCTGTGTGTTGATTTTATATCCTGCAACTTTACTCTAATCATTGATTAGTTCTAGTAATTTTCTGGTGGAGTCTTTAGGGTTTTCTATGTAGAGGATCATGTCATCTGCAAATAGTGAGAGTTTTACTTCTTCTTTTCCAATTTGGATTCCTTTTATTTCTTTTTCTGCTCTGATTGCTGAGGCAAAAACTTCCAAAACTGTGTTGAATAGTAATGGTGAAAGTGGGCACCCTTGTTTTGTTCCTGACGTTAGAGGAAATGCTTTCAATTTTTCACCATTGAGGATAATGTTTGCTGTGGGTTTGTCATATATAGCTTTTATTATTTTGAGGCATGTTCCTTCTATTCCTGCTTTCTGGAGAGTTTTTATCTTAAATGGATGTGGAATTTTGTCAAAGGCTTTCTCTGCATCTATTGAGATAATCATATGGTTTTTATTTTTCAGTTTGATAATGTGGTGTATTACATTGATTGATTTGTGGATATTGAAGAATCCTTGCATCCCTGGGATAAAGCCCACTTGGTCCTGGTGTATGATCTTTTAAATGTGTTGTTGGATTCTGATTGCTAGAATTTTGTTAAGGATTTTTGCATCTATGTTCATCAGTGATATTGGCCTGTAGTTTTCTTCTTTTGTGGGATCTTTGTCAGGTTTTGGTATTAGGGTGATGATGGCCTCATAGAATGAGTTTGGAAGTTTACCTTCCTCTGCAATTTTCTGGAAGAGTTTGAGCAGGATAGGTGTTAGCTCTTCTCTAAATTTTTGGTAGAATTCAGCTGTGAAGCCGTCTGGACCTGGGCTTTTGTTTGCTGGAAGATATTTGATTACAGTTTCAATTTCCATGCTTGTGATGGGTCTGTTAAGATTTTCTATTTCTTCCTAGTCCAGTTTTGGAAAGTTGTACTTTTCTAAGTATTTGTCCATTTCTTCCACGTTGTCCATTTTATTGGCATATAATTGTTGATAGTAGTCTCTTATGATCCTTTGTATTTCTGTGTTGTCTGTTGTGATCTCTCCATTTTCATTTCTAATTTTATTGATTTGATTTTTCTCCCTTTGTTTCTTGATGAGTCTGGTTAATGCTTTGTCAATTTTATTTATCCTTTCAAAGAACGAGCTTGAGGCTTTGTTGATTTTTGCTATGGTCTCTTTTTTTTCTTTTGCATTTATTTCTGCCCTAATTTTTAAGATTTCTTTCCTTCTACTAACCCTGGGGTTCTTCAGTTCTTCCTTTTCTAGTTGCTTTAGGTGCAGGGTTAGGTTATTTATTTAACTTTTTTCTTGTTTCTTGAGGTATGCCTGTATTGCTATGAACTTTCCCCTTAGGACTGCTTTTAAAGTGTCCCATAGGTTTTGGGTTGTTGTGTTTTCATTTTCCTTAGTTTCTCTGCAAATTTTGAGTTCTTTTTTTATTTCTTCTGTGATGTGCTGGTTATTCTGCAGCGTGTTGTTCAGCCTCCATATGTTGGAATTTTTAATAGTTTTTCTCCTGTAATTGAGATCTAATCTTACTGCATTGTGGTCAGAAAAGATGCTTGGAATGATTTCTATTTTTTTGAATTTACCAAGGCTAGATTTATGGCCCAGGATGTGATCTATCCTGGCGAAGGTTCCATGTGTGCTTGAGAAAAAGTTGAATTTCATTGTTTTGGAATGAAATGTCCTGTAGATATCATTTAGGTCTAACAGGTCTATTGTATCGTTTAAAGTTTGTGTTTCCTTGTCAATTTTCTGTTTAGTTGATATATCCATAGGTGTGAGTGGGGTATTAAAGTCTCCCACTATTATTGTGTTATTGTTAATTTCTCTTTTCATACTTGTTAGCATTTGTCTTACATATTGCAGCACTCCCGTGTTGGGTGCATATATATTTATAATTGTTATATCTTCTTCTTAGATTGATCCTTTGATCATTATGTAGTGAACATCTTTGTCTCTTTTCACAGCCTTTGTTTTAAAGTCTATTTTATCTGATATAAGTATTGCTACTCCTGCTTTCTTTTGGTCCCTATTTGCATGGAAAATCTTTTTCCAGGCCTTCACTTTCAGTCTGTATGTGTCCCCTGTTTTGAGGTGGGTCTCTTGTAGACAACATAAGTAGGGGTCTTGTTTTTGTATCCATTCAGCTAGCCTTTGTCTTTTGGTTGGGGCATTCAACCCGTTTACGTTTAAGGTAATTACTGATAAGTATGATCCTGTTGCCATTTACTTTATTGTTTTGGGTTGGATTTTATACACCGTTTTTCTGTTTCCTGTCTAGAGAATATCCTTTAGTATTTGTTGGAGAGCTGGTTTGGTGGTGCTGAATTCGCTCAGCTTTTGCTTGTCTGAAAAGCGTTTGATTTCTCCTTCATATTTGAATGAGATCCTTGCTGGGTACAATAATCTGGGCTGTAGGTTATTTTCTTTCATCATTTTAAGTATGTCTTGCCATTCCCTCCTGGCTTGAAGAGTTTCTATTGAAAGATCAGCTGTTATCCTTATGGGAATTCCCTTGTGTGTTATTTGTTGTTTTTCCCTTGCTGCTTTTCATATTTGTTCTTTGTGTTTGATCTTTGTTAATTTGATTAATATGTGTCTTGGGGTGTTTCACCTTGGGTTTATCCTGTTTAGGACTCTCTGGTTTTCGTGGACATGGGTGATTATTTCCTTCCCCATTTTAGGGAAGTTTTCAACTATTATCTCTTCAAGTATTTTCTCATGGTCTTTCTTTTTGTCTTCTTCTTCTGCGACCCCTATGATTCGAATGTTGTAGTGTTTACTATTGTCCTGGAGGTCTCTGAGATTGTCTTCATTTATTTTAATTAGTTTTTCTTTTATCCTCTCGGATTCTTTTATTTCTACCATTCTGTCTTCGAATTCACTAATGCTATCTTCTGCCTCTATTATTCTACTATTTGTTGCCTCCAGAGTGTTTTTAATTTCATTTATTGCATTTTCATTTTATATTGACTCTTTTATTTCTTCTAGGTCCTTGTTAAACCTTTCTTGCATCTTCTCAATCTTTGTCTCCAGGCTATTTATCTGTGATTCCATTTTGATTTCAAGATTTTGGATCAATTTCACTATCATTATTCGGAATTCTTTATCAGGTAGATTCCCTATCTCTTCCTCTTTTGTTTGGTTTGGTGGGCATTTATCCTGTTCCTTTATCTGCTTGGTATTCCTCTGTCTCTTCATTTTGTTTAAATTGCTGAGTTTGGGGTGTCCTTTCTGTATTCTGGCAGTTTGTGGAGTTCTCTTTATTTTCGTGTTTCCTCGCTCTTTTGGGGTTTGTACAGGTGGCTTGTCAAGGTTTCTTGGTTAGGGAATCTTGTGTCAGAGTTCTGGTGGGTGGAGCTGTATTTCTTCTCTCTGTAGTGCTATGAAATGTCCAGTAATGAGTTATGGGATGTCTATGGGTTTGGGGTGACTTTGGGCTGCCTGTATCTTGGAGCTCAGGGTTGTGTTCCTTGTTGCTGGAGAATTTGCTTGGTATGTCTTGCCCTGAAACTTGTTGGCCCTTGTGTGGTGCTTGGTTTCAGTGCAGGTACAGAGGCATTTGATGAGCTCCTGTCAATTAATGTCCCTTGGAGTCAGGAGCTCCCTGGAGTCAGGGTTTGAACTTAAGCCTCCTGCTTCCAGTTATCAGTCTTATTTTTACAGTAGTTTCATCGCTTCTCCTTCTATACAGCACCATTGATAAACATCTACGTTAAAGATGAAAAGTTTCTCTACCATGAGGGTCACCCAGAGAGGTTCACAGCATTATATGGAGAAAAGAAGAGGGAGGAGGGAGTTAGAGATGACCCGAATGAGATGAGGTGAAATCAAAAGAGGAGAGAGTGGGCTATCCAGTAACGTCTTCCTTATGTGCACTCCTCAACTGGTCCACTCAGAGTTGTTCACGAAATTATACAGAGAAGAGAAGAAGGAGGAAGTTGACAGAGGTGGACAGGAGGATAAAAGAGGGGAGTGAAAAGGAGGGAGACAGATCCAGCCAGTAATCAGTTCCTTAAGTGTTCTCCACCATCTGGAACACACAGAAATTCACAGAGTTGGGTAGAGTGTAGAGGGGTTAGGGAGGAGACACAGCGGACCTGGTGGAGAAAAAGGAGAGTCCAAAGGGAGAGAGAGCAGTTAAGCCAGTAATCTCGCTCCCTAGTGATAAATGGGTACTGAAGATTGGGTTCTTAAAGGTACAAAATTGGTAACAAATACATAAAAACAAAAATTAAAAATCTAGAGTAGAGTTTAAATTTCAAAAATATGATGTTAAAGAAAAGAAGAAGGAAAAGAAAGAGAGAATAAATGAACAAACATAAACAAACAAAGTCGTGAAAATTATAAAGGAAATATAGGTACAAAATTGAAAACTAATATCAAAAAGCAAAAGTTAAAAATCTAGAGTAGAGTTTGGAATTTCAAAAATACAATGTTTAAAAAAGAAGGAAAAAAAAAAGAGAGGAAAAAAAAAGAAATAAACAAAGTCGCATGAATTATAAAGAAAATACAGGTACAAAATTGATAACAAATACCAAAAAGCATAAATTAAAAATCTAGAGTAGAGTTTGGAATTTCAGATATATAATGATATTTAAAAGAAGAAGAAAAAGAAACAGAGAACAAGAAAAAGAGAAAATAAAAATGGGTCACAGAAGTTATAAAAAAAAAAAAACTATAGGTACAAAATTGATAACAAATACCAAAAAGCTAAAATTAAAAATCTACAGTAGAGTTTGGAATTTCAAAAATACAATGTTAAAGAAAAGAAGGAAAAAAAAAGGTAATATATATATATATATATATATATATATATGAAATTTGATTTAAAAAAATGTGTCTTCTTTTTTTTTTTTAAAGTAATTGGATATCAAAGTGAAAATTAAAGGAATAATAGGGGACTTAAAATTAAAAATAATAATAATAATAAAAAAATTGAAAGAAAGAATGATCGTAAAAATAGAAAAAAAATATATCTAAGACTTTCTCTGGTTTTGTTGTGAGTATTGCGGGTTCAGTTCATTTTTGGCTAGTTCCTTGGTCCGACTTATATTTCTCAAGATCTATGGGCCCCTTCCTATATAGTTGGTACTAACCACAGGGTTTTAATCTATTGCCTGTAGCTTCCAAGGCAGTTCCCTCTGTTATAGCTTCTTCTGTTTGCTGGTCTCTTCAGTGTATGGTTTCGGCTCTGATACAAAGGGGACAGTGGAGGACACTGTTTTTTTCAGGCTCACTTATTCAGTCGCACTGAGGGGAGGTAGGGAGGGATGCTGCAAACAAATAACACTGGCGTGTGCTCGCAGTGCCTCAGCCACACTGGGTGTGCCCCCCATTCACAGCGCATGTAGCCTCCCTGCCCACTCTGCTCAGGCTCTAGGTTGCTCTGCCGGGAGCCATCCGTGGCCAGCCCTGGGCTGCCTGCACTTCCAGGTCCAAGCCGTTCAGGTTCAGGCACTCGGGTAGTCCTCAGAGGCGCAGACTCTCGGTAGGGCCTGGGTTTTGTGCCCTTCCCAAATCCCAGCAGCTCAGGTGATGATGTGTTTGGCGCATGTGATTGCTGCGACTTATCGCCTCCCCACCGCTCAGTTATCTAGGTGTCCACCGGCGCACCTTCTCAGGCAAATGTTGACTGTCCAGACCCCCAAGAAGTTTTAGTTAGCAAAGAAGCCTGCTTACGGTTTTATAGATAATGTCTCTCTGGGGCTGCGATTGTCCCCTTCCAGCTCTGGCTGCCTATCACTGGAGGGGGATGGGCTGCCGCCTGCTATCTCTGTTCAGTCCTTTGTTCCATGCATGGGCCTGGCAGTGTCTTAGGTTAGGGCTGGCTTTTCTCGTGGTAGATATCCCACAATCTGGTTTGCTAGCCCAAATTATTTCGCTCAGATAGCGCTCGGGGTATTCAGGCCAGATCCTTGTGATGCAGTCCGCCCCATGCCTCCCTGCCCAGCCCCCACTTGCTAATGGCAGATGCAGGCCTCTGCGATGCTTCTTCACTGGGGCAGTAACCGTAGGGCTCACAATGTGCGGGTTTTAATAGTTTATTTATTTTTCCTCCCTGTTATGTTGCCCTCTGTGCTTCCAAGGCTCGGCACAGATTCGGCAGTGAGAAGGTTTCCTGGTGTTTGGAAACTTCTCTCTTTTTAAGATTCCCTTCCAGGGACGGAAGTTCATCCATCCCTATTTTGTCTCTTTCTTTGTCTTTTATATTTTTTCCTACCTCCTTTAGAAGACTTGGGTTGCTTTTCTGGGTGCCTGACATCCTCTGCCAGCATTCAGAAGATGTTTTGTGGAATTTACTCGTTGTTTAAATGTTCTTTTGATAAATTTGAGGGGGAGAAATTGTTCTCTCCTTCCTATTCCTCCTCCATCTTAGCTCCTCCTCCTGCTTTAATATTTTTGACTGACTCCTTTCCCACCTCAGATTTTTCTTTCACATGCTTGTTTAACTTTTGTACATCATTCTTTTCATTGTATTCCCAGGCATGCCAGTCAGTAGTGCTTATCTATATGCCCCTCCAACAGCTGCAACATGGTTGCATGTGCCGCACATATTATAGCTAATATTTCAAAGCCATAAAAAATGTCAAAGCCAGCCCACCTTGAGAACTACTTTGACAAACCTTAACCTCACAGTGATTCTTATTCTATTCACAATGTAACAGAGCAGAGTGAGCACAGCCCTATGGAGCTAACCATTGATGTGCCTCATTTCAACCCACCCTGTTCCTAGGCAACAGGTATAGCTCAGCCTTGCTTGGTGCCCCAGATGGCCCCTTCACAAGCAGCCAACTGTCAATGAGTGACCATTCGTTGTCCTGCTCAGCTATTGATCAGCATCACAGTGGGCCCTGCCCCCAGTTATGCTCAAGAAGGTAGTCTTGGGGAAGTGATTAAGTAAGGATTGTGTGGTGGTCATCAGCTGGAAAGTGAGAGAAGAGGCAGATTCAGGCATTCTTTTGGAGGGCCTGGAGATCACCCAGCCTTGGGCCAGTGGGTGAGCTGCAGGTTCCAGGGTAAAGACAAGGGATGACATCCTGTAGTGTTCCAGAGCCCTCACTAAGGCCCTCTAGTAGCCTTGGCCGAGGCCTTGAGGAGCGGTGAACCTCTCCCCCATCCCTGTCTCTGCAACCTACTATCAGTGGCCATTTTCCTGGGCCTCAGTCTCTGAAATCTGGTCTCTTCACTTGGACAGCATGAGGAGTCAGGACCTGTTGGGTTGGGTGCTTGGCTCCATCAAGGATGCGAGCTGGGCAGAATGTGGGAACCTTGCCCTGAAGGAGCTGCCAAATGAGATCTGTTTCTGCTTATCCAAGATGGGAAATTTCAAGGTGAAAATTCTGCCTTGAGACTTTGCCCTCTCTTGACAGGGCAAGAATGATAAAAAACAACATTCATCTGGTAGAGATATATAGGAACATTATTACCTGACCATGACCTAACTTTAAGCACAAAGGATGTGACAGCAAAAATTCTGTAACAACTTACCACAACTCTCTCTGAAATTTATTTTAAATGTACTTAACTGAAAACCTTCAGTAACTTTGAGTTCTTAGGGCAAGAGCCACGCATATCATTGTATGAATCTGTAAAAAGCCTTTTCCTGTTCCAACTCTAACATTTCGTTTTGATGGGCCTCATTCTGCATCAAGCACATGGATTTGCAATTTTGATAACAACCATACTGTGGAAGGGCTGACTTGGCCTCTCTTAAACAACAGCAGAGACTGGCCAAGTGCTCACAGCCATCCATAACATACCCACTGACTAGGCTTGGCTAAATTTTAGCCATGCTTCTCTCCTCTGAACTTCAGCTTTCCCCCACGCTAGAGCAAGCACTAAGAGTCAAACATTTCTGACTCCTTTAACAGCTCCTTCTAAGAATCAACTCACTACAGAAAGAAACACTTCTTGTCAAACTGCTCCATCATGCTGTCTGTTCATCCATCCCACATCTTTCCCATCTCACTCACACAGACACACACACACACACACACGCACATATACACAAACTTACAGACACACACATAGTTGTTGTGCACCCTCCTTATCTTCCATGTTAAAAAAATATCTTTTTCGGTTCCATTTTAAGACACTTCAAGAAATTGTGTTCAAAGAATTCTCCCTATTGCAATCAGTTCATTTCAATTGTTCAGTTGTGTCCAACTGTGTGAAACCCCATGGACTACAGCACACCAGGATTCCTTGTCCATCACCAAACCCCAGAGCTTTCTGAAACTCAAGTTCATGGAATCCCCGATGCCATCCAAACATCTCATCCTCTCTCATCCCCTTCTCCTTGGCCTTCATTTCTTCCTAGCATCAGGATCTTTCCCAATGAGACAGTTCTTTGCATCAGGTGGAAAAAGTACTGGAGTTGCAACTTCATTGTCAGTCCTTCTAGTGAATAATCAGGACTGATACCACACGTCCATGGAGTGCTGGTTGCATGGGCACAGGAGGGACTAGAGGAGCTACTCCACGTTAAAGTTCAGGATTGGTGGCAGTGAGGAGATATACCTCGTCCAAGGTAAGGAGGAGTGGCTGCGCTTTGCTGGAGCAGCCTTGAAGAGATACCCCATGTCCAAGGTAAGGAGAAACCCACGTAAGATGGTAGGTGTTGCAAGATGGCATCAAAGGGCAGACACACTGAAACAAGAATCACAGAAATCTAGTCAATGGAATCACACTAGAGCCACAGCCTTATCTAACTCAATGAGACTAAGCCCGGCCCTGTGGTGCCTCCCACGTTGGTTGGGTCATGGTGAAGAGGACTGACAGTATGTGGTCCACTGGGAAGGGAAGGGCAAACCACTTCAGTATTCTTGCCTTGAGATCCGCATGAGCAGTATGAAATGGCAAAATGATAGGATACTGAAAGAGGAGCTCCCCAGGTTAGTAGGTGCCCAATATGCTACTGGAGATCGGTGGAGAAATAACTCCAGAAAGAATGAAGGGATTGAGCCAAAGCAAAAACAATACTCATTTATGGATATGACTGGTGACAGAAGAAAGGTCCAGTGCTAGAAAGAGCAATACAGCATAGGAATATGGAAAGTTAAGTCCATGAATCAAGGCAAATTGGAAGTGGTCAAACAGGAGATGGCAAGAGTAAACGTCAACATTCTAGGAATCAATGAACTAAAATGGACTGGAATGGGTGAATTTAACTCAGATGACCATTATATCTACTACAGTGGGCAGAAATCCCTCAGAACAAATGGATTAGCCATCAGGTCAACAAAAGATTCCACAATGCAGTAGCTGGATGCAACCTCAAAAACTATAGAATGATCTCTGTTCGTTTCCAAGGCAAACCATTCAATATCACAGTAATCCAAGTCTATGCCCCAACAAGTAATGATGAAGAACCTGAGGTTGAATGGTTCTATGAAGACCGACAAGACCTTTTAGAACTAACACCCAAAAAAGGTGTCCTTTACGTTATAGTGGACTAGAATGCAAAAGTAGGAAGTCAAGAAACACCTGGAGTAACAGGAAAATTTGGCTCTGGAGTATGGAATGAAGCAGGGTAAAGGCTAATACAGTTTTGCAAAGAGAACACACTGGTCATAGCAAACACCCTCTGCCAACAACACAAGAAAAGACTCTACACATTGACATCACCAGATGGTCAACGCTGAAATCAGATTGATTATATCGCTTGCAGCCAAAGATGGAGAAGGTCTATACAGTCAGCAAAACAAGACTGGGAGCTGACTCTGGCACAGATCATGAGCTCCTTATTACCAAATTCAGATTTAAATTGAAGAAAGTAGGGAAAACCACTAGACCATTCAGGTGTGACGTAAATCCAATTCCTTATGATTATACAGTGGAAGTGAGAAATAGATTTAAGGGATTAGACCTGACAGTGTGCCTGATGAAGTATGGACGGAGTTTCGTGACATTGTACAGGAGACAGGAATCAAGACCATCCCCATGGAAAAGAAATGCCAAAAAGCAAAAGGGCTGTTTGGGGAGGCCTTACAAATAGTTGTGAAAAGAAGAGAAGTGAAAAGCACAGGAAAAAAGGAAAGATATAAGCATCTGATTGCAGAGTTCCAAAGAATAGCAAGAAGAGATAAGAAAGCCTTCCTCAGTGATCAATGCAAAGAAGTAGAGGAAAACAACGGAATGGAAAAGACTAGATATCTATTCAAGAAAATTCCAGATACCAAGGGAACATTTCATGCAAAGATGGGCTCGATAAAGGACCGAAATGGCATGGACCTAACAGAAGCAGAAGATATTAAGAAGAAGTGCTAAGAATACTGAGAAGAACTATAGAAAAAAATAATCTTCATGACCCAGATAATCATGATGGTGTGATCACGCACCTATGCCCAGACATCCAGGAATGTGAAGTCCAGTGGGCCTTAGAGAGCATCACTACGAACAAAGCTAGTGGAGGTGATGGCGTTCCAGTTGAGCTATTTCAAATCCTGAAAGATGATGCAGTGAAAGTGCTGCACTCAATGTGCCAGCTAATTTGGGCCACTCAGCAGTGGCCACGAGACTGGAAAAGGTCAGGTTTCACTCCAATCCCCAAGAAAGGCACCGCCAAAGCATGCTCAAACTACCACACAATATCACTCATCTCACATGCCAGTCAAGTAATTCTTATAAATCTCCAAAAAAGGCTTCAGCAATATGTGAATCATGTACTTCCAGATGTTCAAGCTGGTTATAGAAAAGGCAGAGTAATCAGAGATCAAATTGCCAACATCCGCTGGATCATGGAAAAAGCAAGAGATTTTCATAAAAAATATATATATTTCTGTTTTATTGACTATGCCAAAGCCTTTGACTGTGTAGATCACAGAAACTGAAAAATTTTGAAAGAGATGGGAATACCAGACCACCTGACCTGCCTCTTGAGAAACCTCTATGCAGGTCAGGAAGCAACAGTTAGAACTGGACATGGAACAACAAACTGGTTCCAAGTAGGAAAAAGAGTACATCAAGGCTGTTTATTGTCACTCTGCTTATTTAATTTATATGCAGAGTGCATAATGGAAACGCTGTGCTGGAGGAAGCACAAGCTGGGATCAAGATTGTCGGGAGAAATATCATTAAGGTCAAATATGCAGATGATACCACCGTTATGGCAGAAAGTGAAGAAGAACTGAAGAGCCTCTTGATGAAAGTAAAAGAAGACAGTGAAAAAATTGGCTTAAAGCTCAACATTCAGAAACTGAAGATCATGGCATCTGGTCCCATCACTTCATGGGAAGTATATGGGGAAATAGTGGAAACAGTGGCTGAGTTTACTTTTCTGGGCTCCAAAATCACTGCAGAATGGTGACTGCAGCCAAGAAATTAAAGGGAGCTTACTCCTTGGAAGTAGAGTTACGACTAACCTCGACAACATATAAAAAACAATGACTCTGTGGGAGAGGGTGGGGTGATTAGGGAGAAGGGCATTGAAACATGAATAATTTCATATATTAAATGAATCGCTAGTCCAGGTTCGATGCATAATACAGGATGCTTGGGGCTGGTGCACTGGGATGACCCAGAGGGATGGTATGGGGAGGGAGGTAGGAGGGGGGTACAGGGTGGGGAACACATGTACACCTGAAGCAGGTTCATGTGGATATATGGCAAAACCAATACCATATGTAAAGTAATTAACCTCCCATTAAAGTAAATAAATTTATATTAAAAATAAAAAGCAGAGACATTACTTTGGCATCAAAGGTCTCTCTAGTCAAGGCTATGGTTTTTCCAGTGGTCAGGTATGGATTGAGAGTTGAACTATAAAAAAGCTGAGCACCAAAGAATTGATGCTTTTGAACTGTGGTGTTGGAGAAGATTCTTGAGAGTGCCTAGGACTGCAAGGAGATCCAACCAGTCCATCCTAAAGGATATCAGTCCTGAGTGCTCTTTGGAAAGACTGATGTTGAAACTGAAACTCCAATATTTTGGCCACCTGATGCAAAGAGCTGACTCATTGTTAAGACACTGATGCTGGGAAATATTGACGGCAGGAGGAGAAGGGGACGACAGAGGAAGAGATGGTTAGATGGCATCACCAACTCAATGGACATGGGTTTGGGTGAACTTCACGAGTTGATGATGGACAGGGAGGCCTGGTGTGCTGCGGTTCATGGTGTTGCAAAGAATCAGACACGACTGACAAACTGAACTGACTTCCTCTCAGTCTTTCAGTGGAGACCAGTACTTTTGTCTTCCCATTTGTCTCTGTCTTTCTGAATTAAATGCATCAATTATCTATGATGGTCTTGAATGGGTGATCTTGTGGGGGGGCATCACTGTACAGTGTGTACCATAGTCACCCTGGGGTGAGGTGGGGGTGGGGTTGGATTTGATGGACTAAAAGTCACAACTTTCCTTAGGGTGTGCCAGTACCTATGGCTTGAAAGTTCAGTGGTACCACGTCTGAAGCCAGATGTACGGAAGAGACTTCCTTTTCCTCAGTGGCTTTCACTGTCTTATTGGGGGCAGGGTGGGATGCCAAGTTTCTGGAGCAGAAGCCCTGAATATCAGGCCAAATCTGCCTGTGTTACCTCAGGTATGCACGCTCCCCTCTCCCAGCACTGCAACCCTTGCCACAGAGGGACAAGAGGAGCATGTTCTGGTTAGAAAAATAACAAAAGGAGCAAATCTCCATGCTGGCTGCTTACAGAGATCCAGGCTACCTCCAACATGCCATCTGTGCCATAACCATCAGTAGCGTTTCCTGCCCTGCTTAAACATACCTTCTGGTCTGAGACCTCTTGGTTCCTCACAGCTGATCACTTCCCCCAGCTTCTGCTTTCCCTGCCCTGTTGAAGAGGGGTGCTATTGGGCAGGTGAGGCCCTCTTGGGCTCTTGGCAGCTACTGAATCATCTGCTGTGGCAGTTTGGCCTCTATCAGAGATCAGGACTTCTCCTAATACGCTGCCTATATAAGTGACCTTCAGGAGCATGACCCGAGCACTTCCACTGACATGCTGCCCTGGGCCAGATGCACCTCTGTTTCCCACATCCCAGCTGTCTGCCTGGCCATGGCAGCCCCTGCTCCAGTGCAGATCGACCACACAAGCAAGCAGGGAGTGTTTAAGTGTGGGCAGTTGTTGGGAAAACAGGTAGCCACAAATGCGGTCTCAATCTGTCCTCTTCATTGTGGCTTGGGAGCAAGCCCCTGAGCACATGTTCCTGGAGGGGGAGTCCGGGCTTCCCACAGACCTCCTGTTAGTCCACATAGCCCTGCAACCATTTAAGGGTGTTTCACTTCCCTGTGTCAGACCCCATGACTTGTGTGTCCAATATATGGCTCGAAACACTCACACCCAGGGCATATCTCCAAACGTGTAATCCCCCTCATTTTCTGAGACCTCTCCCATGGATACACGTCAGGACTTGAATCATCCTTTTCTCTTCATACCCTATTCCCTGTGGATCTTTCTTTGAGAGTAAGTTTGGAATCTTTCTGCATTTTCCAATCAGTTTTTAGAGCTAATTGTTCTACATTTTGATGGATCTTTTTTTTTTTTTTTTTCATTCCAGGGTATTTGAATTACCATGTTGTATTTCAGGTGTCCAGCGAAGTGATTCGGCTTTACATATACATATATTTGGGCTTCCCACTTGGCTTAGTTGTTAAAGAATCATCCTGCAATGAAGGAGATTTGGGTTGAATGCCTGGGTAGGGAAGATATGCTCAGAGGGACATGACGAGCCTCTCCAGTATTGTTGCCTGGAGGATCTCATGGACAGAGAAGCCTAGCAGGCTACAGTCCATAGGGTCACAATGAGTAGGGAACATCTAAATCAACTGAGTTTGCACAGGCACACATCCATATATATATTCCTTTACAAATTATTTTTCCATTCATGTTGTTACAGAATTTCTAGCAGAGTTGCCTGTGGTTTTGTAGTAGGTCCTTGTTGGTTATCTATTTTATATATAGTGGTGTCTATATATATGTTAATCCTCAACTCCCAATTCCTCCCCTCGCCCCAACTTGCCATTTGGTAAGCATCAGTTTACCTTCTATTTAGATGTGTTTTTGATGTTCTTTGGGGGAGGCTGTTTAATCGTTTGAAGTCGTCCTACTTTTCTATTTTTGCTTTTCTTGCCTATGATTTTGGTGTCACATATATAACATCACTATTAAAACCAATGTTTACAACTTCTCCAGGATGTTTTCTTCTAGTTGATTTACAGTTTCAAATCTTGCATTTAAACCTTTAATCAACTCTGAGTTTAGTTTATTATTAGGTATAAGGTAAGGGTCCTCTTTCAATCTTTTGCATTCAGATTTCTAGTTACACACGGCAGGTAATTGAAGAGATGGTGAGGGGAAACTTAATCATGTTCATCTCAAGGCAGTAATGAGTGACAAGCCTGTAGGAAAGGCACTGGAGTAAGGGACTTGGCCAGGAGCATGTAAAGTTTGGGGAATCCCACTTGATTCCCGCTGATCCGTGGATGTGATCCTGGGCACATACGTTCTGACCCTAGGCAATACATTCTGACCCTAGGCAAATAGACTTAATCTTGACCTCTGCCAATCAAGAGAAGCCTCTGGGCCAGCAGGATTCTGCACTCATCATGAGTCCATGGGCACTGCTTTGGCTTTTGCATTTGGTGTCATGTAAATGGGTGGTCTTAATACAAAGACATAGAGTTCCTCTTGACTACTGAAAAAATAAGCTTCTCATTTAAGTTCCTTTGACTTCTGATCCACTTTCTAGTTCATGGTTTTTACTATATTTTCAAACAGATTCTTGGACATACTTGGCAGAAGAGAGTGATTCTCTCCCTTACAGTCTTAGATAATCCAACTTCTGATAATATTTTATATCACCACACTGTTGATTTCTAATCCGTTTACCTCTCTAGCATGCATTTCTGAGAAGATACATACTCAAAAATCTATCCTACAAACTGCCTGTAATGAACTACAAGTGATTAGAGAACGTGAAAATATTAATACAAAAGAGAATGATTAAGAACATTTGCTTGGGAGGTGACTATTAGGCTAGCCTCAGATGGTTGCTAGTTTCTGAGTCACAGAAGATAGGATGGACACAGGCATAGAGGAAATTAGAAGGTCTTAGGGAAATCATTGTATCAGTCAATAGAGGTTGTTATGGCCACAGATAGAGGGGTCAGTTGCAATCTCTTCATAGCGAACCTGTATAAGTGGAAGTATAAAGAGTTTCTACTACTCTTTGTGAGTGCTAATGAGCAAACCCCCAACCCGCATACAACACAGCGTTTGCAATAGGACTTGTCATGTTTGAATCACAATATACTGTCCTTTTCCAGGACAGCTACAGACTTCTGATATTGATTTCTTGTTGTTGATCTAAATGGATATACCCTTTCTCAACTCATGACTTAATGTTTATGTTTTTCTCTTTTAACTCTAAGAGTTTTTGAATGCTTTTTAAACTTTATGCATCCTCAATTCTTTCTGCAAGGTGGCAGTATATCCACGGATATTAAAATATATACCAGCGCGACTTTAGGGAAACAAGGCCCTCTAACCTCCACTTTTGGTCCACCTCAGGATTTTCCTGATAGCTAAGTTGGGAAAGATTCTGCCTGCAAAGCTGTAGACATCAGTTCAATTCCTGGGTAGGGAAGCTCTGTTGGAGAAGGGATAAGCTACCCACCCTAGCATTCTTTGGCTTCCCTTGTGGCTCAGCTGGTGAAGAATCCTCCTTCACTGTGGGATGCCTGGGCTTTATCCCTGGTTTGGGAAGATCCCCTGGAGTAAGGAAAGGCTACCCACTCCAGTATTCTGGCCTGCAGAATTCTATGGATTGTAGAGTCCATGGGGTAACCAACCATCAGACGCGACTGAGTAACTTTCACTTTCAGCTCTTCAGGCCTAGTAATCTGTTACCTTCCCCTAACAGCAATTATTTCAGTCAGTCCTACAGCAGGGCATTAAAGTGTGATAGTGTTAAATGGTGATAATATATACAGATCTGGAATCACAGCACCCGCCTATTAAGGTTCTCTGTCCATATCATCCTGGTAGCTGCTTACCTGACTAATCTTCACAGGAAGAGTTGATAGTTCTCCTACTTCCTTTGAAAGGACAACAAACCCAGGGTCTCCTTCACTCTTAATGATTTTAAATCACAATCTGTGACTGACTTTCAATCATCCACTGTGTCTCTCAGGAGTTAAAGTGCCAGAAAGATTTAACTAGGGAGCTGAAGCCCAGATAAAAGATACTGTAGCATTTACTTAAAATCTGAACTCAGCTCTTTTGATGCTGATGGTGAATCTCTGTTTTAATTGTTTCTAAAAAGTTTTCTGAAAACACACGGGCTTCCTCTGGTAGAGACTTGGCTTTATATATCTCCATATTTGATTGACTACTCCTTGAAACTATTCAAACACTTCAAAATTAAAATGAACACCAAATTAAATATTCGAAACTCTTCTTCTTTAAACCACAAAAACTTGCAGAATTTGAACTAACAGAAGAGGTTATTGGGGAAGAAAGTTTTACAACTGTAGTTATTTAGAAATACCAGGGCATGGTGATAAATAAAATACCAGCTTTTACACAGTCTTATATTGATATTTTATCAAAAGTCTCTGTCCTGACTTCTCTGGCTGTCCAGTGGTTTGGACTCCATGCTTTCAGTAGAAGCTGAACTTGTACAATCCCTGGTCAGGGAACTAAGATCCCACAAACTGCATGGCGCCCCATACCCAAAAACATTATCTGTGTGTCGTGATCCTGTTAGTCATCTGCACCAGGATTTGGCCCCATCCACTGCCCTGCCCTTGGGATCATAGTGCTCCCCCAAATTTCTTAAGATTACAGTGGCCTAATTGATCTTTGGTCTGATTCCTCCAAACATTATTTTAATCTTTGGGAGTGCTAAGGGTGGGTTTTAGTTGCATCAGCATTTTGTGCCTCCTGAGCATCTTTAGCTGACAGCATAGGTGAGTGATGCAACAAAGCCCATTAAGACGTAAATGGCCAGGAGGTGATGTCTGCCTGCCTAATTCAGGGGAAGTCTGACATTCACCATCCCCGTGTGAAGCCCTCTTCTCATCTGGGTTGTGGCAATCTAGACCCTGATATCACTGCACACCCCAAACAATGGCAGTAACACTGCACCAAAACTCCTTGCCGCTGAGATCAATGGTTAAGCAGGGTTGTTCACCTTCAGTGCAGACTCCTGACCCAGTCGGACCTCTACTCTCTGGCTAACTGGGACCTGAGGATCTTTTCCCGCACCTCTTGGGACCCTATATCCCTCCCCATTCAGGTGTCCAACTCTTTTCTTCCTTCACTCCCTTCCCATCAGAAAATTCACACACATGCAAATATCTTTTCACCATTTGATGTGTATTTTAATCACAGCCTTCAGTTTACTATGTTAGTGTGAGAGTCAGTCTTTTTCTGGTTGGCCATTTCGAAGAAAACAGACCTCTGGAGACACAATTGTAAACTGTCTGACCTTTTCTATTCAGTTACTGTCTGCCCAGCTTATACTTCTCCAGGGTCTCTCATTCTGTGGTGGCTGAGCTTACCTTCTCTTTTGATTCTGCCTCCTTCTTTGACTCTGCCTCATATTTTGGTACACTTTTCTGCTTTGATTCAGTTTCTTACGTGCACAGCAGCAGAAAAAACAGTTTGGTTTTCTTGTTTTCTTTACCTTCTTCGACTGAGTGGCATATGATCGGATTTTCTTTCTCAATGTTCCTTTTAGAGGTCTTCTGACCCTCAAGGTCATATTCCGTGCCTTGAAAGACAAGATAAGGGTATTAATTTTGAGAAAGGGTATAACATCTGAGTTGGAAGGGAGACTTCATGAAAAGGGATGTGGGCTGATGAGGGCTTTTGGCAGGCAAGGGCAGTGTAGAGGTCTTGGGCAGCAAAGTCAATGGAAAACGTGGGGAGCATAGATGAAACAATCTTACCTTCCCATTGCCTCTGTATCTCTGTGAACAAAGGGTCTTCTTTCGTCCATTCACCCTTGAAGCACACCGCATTGAAACTCTTCTTGGCTGCCGTGGCTTCCTGGTTACCTTATGATGATAGCATGAAATGGCCTAACCCAGAATCTTTGCCTCGGACCTCCCTATATATACCTTCTCAGGACAATGAGGAGCCATACCCTTCAATCCGATTGGTCAGCTGGGCACTCCCCCAGCCAATGGTGGCTTTGGGGTCTTAGACATCACAATGTACCACTGTGCCCATCAACATGGGTTAGCGGGTTCTGAGGGAGGCCATGATACAACCTTCTCACCCCGACACCTCTGTGTGTCTGATTCTGGGGAGTGGTGTTTCAGAGGCATGGTGTTTCTTCTCATGACCCTCAGACTTTCCTTCAGTGCCCTTTATTCTTTGACTTATATGTCCCCCTTCAACACTCCTGCCTCCTCCATCCCTGTATGAACCTCTACCAAACACTTTTCATTCCAAATATGTTCCCCAGAGTTGTCTTGTCATTTCCTCTTTCGCCCACTCTCTTCCTAGTGGGGGTTCTTGAGGGGCTTAAGGAACTTAAAACCAAGAATTTAACATGGATAAAGGTAGTTAATAGCAGCTTGGATGTTTTTGCTACTCCAATGACTGTAGAGACCCCAAGACTTGGTGAATCCTCAGTCTGTTGCCCCAGGGTCTATACACCATCTCCATAAAATTACACATCAGAGCCAAGAAAGTCATACATGTCTCCTCCACTAATATTGTTGGGGACACTTGAGCTGTCATATTGAGTAGGGAAACTCAACTTGCCCCATCTACCAGAAATACATTCCCGATTAAAACAAACAAACAAAAACTAGTAATTTGTCCAAAGGTCAGGATCAGATGACCAATGCAGCACTGTCTCTTGACTGAATCACTTCCCCAGTGGTCCCTCATTGACAGTTATCAACAGGTAGGGCCCAATGTGGAGCTGAACAATAGCTGAGCAGGAGAAGTACCAGCAGGTATTTCACTGATACTTGGTTGATTATTGGCAGGGTCGAGCGATGCACTGTCCAATTGCTGGCCAATACCTGATGCTTAGTAACAGGATGTGGAGTAATACGGCAAAGCAATGGCTACCTGCTAATGGCTGTGCTCATGCTGCTCTGTTCCCTAAGGATACGTTGGGTCTAGAGTGCTTTAATCTTTTTGACGGACTTCTTTCCCACTGCAGATTTTGATTTCACATGCTTGTTTAACTTTTGTACATCTTTCTTTTCATTGTATTCCCAGTCATGCACTGGGAAAGCCAGTCAACATGGCAGTCAACAGTGCTTATCTATATGCCCCTCCAATAGCTGCCACTTGATTGCATGTGCCGCATATATTTTAGCTAATATGTCAAAGCCAACAAGAATGTCAAAGCCAGACCACCTTGAGAACTTCTTTAACATACCTTATCCTTACAGTGATTCTTATTCTATTCACAATGTAACAGAGCAGAGTGAGCACAACCCTATGCAGTTAGCCATTGATGTGTTTCATTTCAACCCACCCTGTTCCTAGGCAACAGGTGTAGCTCAGCCTTGCTTGGTGCCTCAGATGGCCCCATTCACAAGCAGCCAACTGTCAATGAGTGACCATTCGTTGTCCTGCTCAGCTATTGATCAGCACCACAGTGGGCCCTACCCCCCAGTTACTGTCAAGAATGGAGTACTGGGGAAGTGATTAAGGAAGAGTGATATGGTGGTCATCAGCTGGAAAGTGAGAGAAGAGGCAAATTCAGGCATTCCTTTGGAGGGCCTGGAGATCACCCAGCCTTGGGCCAGTGGGTGAGCTGGAGGTCCCAGGGAATTGACTGGGGATGACATCCTGTAGTGCTCCAGAGCCCTCACTATTGCCCCCCAGTAGCCTTGCCCCAGACCTTGAGGAGCGGTGAACCTCTCCTCCATCCCTGACTCTGCAACATACTAGCAGTGGCCATCTCCCTGGGCCTCAGTCTCTGAGAACTGGTCTCCTCACTTGGACAGCCTGAGGAGACAGGACCTATTGGGTTGGGTGCCTGGCTCCATCAAGGATGAGAGCTGGGCAGAATGTGGGAACCTTGCCCCTAAGGAGCTGCCAAATGAGATCTCTTTATGCTTATCCAGGATGGGACATTTCAAGTGAAAGTTGTGCTTTGAGACTTTGCTCTCTCTTGACAGGGCAAGAATGACAGAAAATAACATTCATCTGGTAGAGATACACAGGAACATTCTTACCTGACCATGACCTAACTTTGAGCACAAGGGATGTGACAATAAGAAGTCTGCAACAATTTACCACAACTCTCTCTGACATGTGCTTTTAAATATACTTAACTGAAAAACTTCATTTACTTTGAGTTCTTAGGGAAAGAGCCACACACATATTTGTATGAATCTGTAATAAACCTTTCACTGTTCCAAACTCTAACATTTAGTTCTGATGGGCCTCATTCTGCATCAAGCACATTAATTTGCAGTTTTGATAACAACCATACTGTCGAAAGGCTGACTTGGCCTATTTTAAACCACATCAGAGACTGGCCAAGTGCTCACAGTCATCCATAACATACCCACTGACTAGGCTTGGCTAAACAATAGCCATGCTTCTCTGCTCTGAACTTCAGCTTTCCCCCACGCTTGAGAAAGCTCTAAGATTCAGGCAATTCTGACTCCTTTAACAGCTCATTCTAAAAATCAGCTCACTACAGAAAGAAACACTTCTTTTCAAACTGTTCCATCAGGCTGTCTGTTCATTCATCCCCACCTCTTTCCCCATCTCACACACATCACACACACACACACACACACACACACACAAACTTACACACACACACATCGTTGCTGTGCACGCTCCTTATCTATCATGTTAAGGAAATATCTTTTGCTGTTCCATTTTGAGACACGTTAAGAACTTGTGTTCAAAGCATTCTCCCTATAGCGTTCAGTTCATTTCATTTGTTCAGTTGTGTCCGACTGTGTGCAACCCCATGGACTGCAGCACACCAGGATTCCTTGTCCATCACCAACTCCCAGAGCTTGCTGAAACTCAAGACCATTGAATCCCCGATGCCATCCAAACATCTCATCCTCTCTTATCCCCTTCTCCTTGGCCTTCATTCCTTCCTAGCATCAGGATCTTTTCCAATGAGACAGTTCTTTGCATCAGGTGGACAAAGAAGTGGAGTTGCAGTGTCACCGTCAGTCTTTCTAGTGAATAATCAGGACTGATATCACACGTCCATGGAGTGGTGGCTGCATGGGCTCAGGAGGGACTAGAGAAGCTACTCCACGTTCAAGGTCAGGAGTGGTGTCAGTGAGGAGATATACCTCGTCCAAGGTAAGTTGCAGTGGCTGCGCTTTGATGGACCAGCCATGAAGAGATACCCCACGTCCAAGTAAGAGAAACACACGTAAGACGGTAGGTGTTGCAAGACGACAACAGAGGGCAGACACACGGAAGCCATAATCACAGAAATCTAGTCAATCTAATCACATTAGAACCACAGCCTTGTCTAACTCAATGAAACTAAGCCAGGCCCTGTGGGGCCTCTCAAATTGGGCGGGTAATGGTGGAGAGGTCTGAAAGAATGTGGTCCACTGGAGAAGGGAAGGGCAATCCACTTCAGTATTCTTGCCTTGAGATCCGCAAGAACAGTATGAAAAGACAAAACAATAGGATACTGAAAGAGGAACTCCCCATGTCAGTAGGTGCCCGATATGCTACTGGAGATTGATGGAGAAATAACTCCAGAAAGAATGAAGGGTTTGAGCCAAAGCAAAAACAATACCCAGTTGTGGATGTGACTGGTGACAGAAGAAAGGTCCAATGCTATAAGGAGCAATATAGCATAGGAACCTGGAATGTTAAGTCCATGAATCAAGGCTAATTGCAAGTGGTCAAACAGGAGATGGCGAGATTGAATGACAACATTCTAAGAATCAGTGAACTAAAATGAAATGGAATGGGTGAATTTAACTCAGATGACCATTATATCTAGTATGGCGGACAGAAATCCCTCAGAAGAAATGGATTATCCATCATGCTCAACAAAAGAGTCCAAAATGCATTAGCTGAATGCAATCTCAAAAACTATAGAATGATCTCTGTTTGTTTCGAAGGCAAACCATTCAATATCACAGTAATCCAAGTCTATGCCCCAACAATCAATGAAAAAGAAGCTGAAGTTGAACGGTTCTATGAAGACTGAAAAGACCTTTTAGAACTAACACCCAAAAAAGATGTCCTTTGCATTATAGTGGACTGGAATGCAAAAGTAGGAAGTCAAGAAACACCCGGAGTAACAGGAAAATTTGGCTCTGGAGTATGGAATGAAGCAGGGCAAAGGCTAATAGAGTTTTGCAAAGATAACACCCTTGACATAACAAACACCCTCTTCCAACAATAGAAGAAAAGACTCTACCCATGGACATCACCAGATGATCAACACTGAAATCATATTGATCATATCATTTGCAGCCAAAGATGGAGAAGCTCTATAAAGTCAGCAAAGCAAGACTGGGAGCTGACTGTGGCTCAGATCATGAGCTCCTTATTGCCAAATTCAGATGTAAATTTAAGAAAGTAGGGAAAAACACTAGAATATCCAGGTATGACATAAATCCAGTCCTTTATGATTATACAGTGGAAGTGAGAAATATATTTAAGGCATTAGACCATACAAATAGAGTGACTGATAAACTATGGACGGAGGTTCATGACATTGTACAGGAGACAGGGATCAAGACCATCCCCATGGAAAACAAATGCCATAAAGTAAAAGGCCTGTCTGGGGAGGCCTTACAAATAGTTGTGAAAAGAAAAAAGTGAAAAGCACAGGGGACAAAGAAAAATGTAAGCATGCGAATGCAGAGTTCCAAAAATAGCAAGAAAACATAAGAAAGCCTTCCTCAGTGATCAATGCAAAGAAGTAGAGGAAAACAATGGAATGGGAAAGACTAGATTTCTCTTCAAGAAAATTTGAGATAGCAAGGGAGCATTTCATGCAAAGATGGGCTCGATAAAGGACAGAAATGCTATGGACCTAACAGAAGCAGAAGATATTAAGAAGAGCCACAAATAGTACCCAGAAGAACTGTACACACAAAATAAAAATCTTCATGAACCAGATAATCATGATTTTGTGATCACGCACCTCGGGCCAGACATCCTGGAATGTGAAGTCAAGTGGGCCTTAGAAGCATCACTAGGAATAAAGCTAGTGGAGGTGATGGAATTCCAGTTGAGCTATTTCAAATCCTGAAAGATGATACAGTTAAAGTGCTGAACTCAATATGCCAGCTAATTTGGAAAACTCAGCAGTGGCCACAGGACTGGAAAAAGTCAATTTTTACTCCAATTCCTAAGAAAGACAACGCCAAAGAATGCTCAAACTACGGCACAATTGCACGCATCTCACATGCCAGTAGAGTAATTCTTAAAAATCTCCAAAGCAGGCTTCAGCAATATGTGAATCATGAACTTCCAGATGTTCAAGCTGGTTATAGAAAAGGCAGAGGAATCAGAGATCAAATTGCCAGCATCCGCTGGATCATGGAAAAAGCAAGAGCGTTCCATAAAAAAATATCTATTTCTGCTCTATTGACTATGCCAAAGCCTTTGACTGTGTGGATCACAGTAAACGGTGGAAAATTCTGAAAGAGATGGGAATACCAGACCATCTGTCCAGCCTCTTGAGAAACCTCTATGCGTGTCAGGAAGCAACAGCTAGAACTGGACAAGGAACAACAGACTGGTTCCAAGTAGGAAAAAGAGTACATCAAGGCTGCATATTGTCACTTTGCTTATTTAATTTATATGCAGAGTGCATCATGAGAAACGCTAGGCTGGAGGAAGCACAAGCTGGAATCAACATTGCCGGGAGAAGTATCAAAAAGCTCAGATATGCAGAAGACACCACCGTTATGGCAGAAAGTGAAGAACTAAAGAGCCTCTTGATGAAAGTGAAAGAAGAGAGTGGAAAAGTTGGCTTAAAGCTCAACATTCAAAAAGCGAAGATCATGGCATCTGGTCCCATCATTTCATGGGAAGAAGATGGGGGAACAGTGGCTGAGTTTATTTTTCTGGGCTTCAAAATCTCTGCAGATGGTGACTGCAGCCATGAAAGTAAAGGAAGCTTAGTCCATGGAAGTAGAGTTATGAGTAGACAAACAACATATTAAAAAGCAGAGACTCTGTGGGAGAAGGTGGGGTGATTTGGGAGAATGGCGTTGAAACATGTACAATATCATATATGAAAAAAATCGCCAGTCCAGGTTTGATGCATGATACAGGATGCTTGGTGCTGGTGCACTGGGATGACCCAGAGGGATGGTACGGGGAGGGAGGTGGGAGGGGGGTACAGGATGGGGAACACATGTACAACTGTGGCAGGTTCATGTTGAGGTATGGCAAAACTAATACCATATGTAAAGTAATTAACCTCCCATTAAATTAAATAAATTTATATTAAAAAAAAAAAAAAAAAACAGAGACATGACTTTGGCAACAAAGGTCTGTCTAGTCAAGGCTATAGTATTTCCAGTGGTCAGGTATGGATTGAGAGTTGGAGTATAAAAAAGCTGAGTGCCAAAAATTGATCCTTTTGAACTGTGGTGTTGGAGAAGACTTTGAGAGTTCCTTAGATTGCAAGGCAATCCAACCAATCCATCATAAAGGATATCAGTCCTGAGTGCTCATTGGAAAGACTGATGTTGAAACTGAAACTCCAATATTTTGGCCACCTGATGCGAAGTGCTGACTCATTGGTAAAGACCCTGATGCTGGGAAATATTGACGGAGGAGGAGAAGGGGACGACAGAGGAAGAGATGGTTAGATGGCATCACCAACTCAGTGGACATGGGTTTGGGTGGACTCCTCGAGTTGGTGATGGACAGGGAGGCCTGGGGTGCTGCGATTCATGGTGTTGCAAAGAATCAGACACGACTGACAAACTGAACTGACTTCCTCTCAGTTTTTCAGTGGAGACCAGTCCTTCTGTCTTCCCATTTTTCTCTGCCTCTCTTCATTTAAGTACATCAATTATCTTTTATGGTCTTGAAGGGGTGATCTTCTGGGGGAGCATCACTGTAAAGTCTGTACCATCATCAGAGGGGGGAGGGGGTGGGAATGGGGCTGGATTTGATGGACCACAAGTCACATCTTGCCTTAGGGTGTGCCAGCACCTATGGCTGGGAAGTTCAGTGGTACCAGGTCTGAAGCCAGATATGAGGCAGAGACTTCCTTTTCCTCATTGGCTTTCACTGTCCTATTGGAGGCAGGGTGGGATCCCAAGTTTCTTGAGCATAAGCCCTGAATGTCAGGCCAGATCTGGCTGTGTCTCCTCAAGTATGTACACTCCCCTCTCCCAGCACTGCAACCCTTGCCACAGAGGGACAAGAGGAGCATGTTCTGGTTAGAAAAATAACAAAAGGAGCAAATCTCTAGGCTGGCTGCTTACAGAGATCCAGGCTACCTCCAACGTGCCATCTGTGCCATCACCATCAGTAGCGTCTCCTGACCTCCTTAAACATACCTTTTGGTCTGAGACCTCTTGTTCCCTCACAGCGTCACTACCCTGCAAGTCCCCATAGGGGAGGGGCAAGGCCGTGCCAGGGGAAAGGGAGCACTACAAGAAAGCCCCAAGAGGACCACCCACCCTGTGGGTGATGGCATGTGGGGACCTCACAGGGTCCACCCCTCCTACCAGCACAGAAGGCCCAAGTCTGTGCCAAAATCCACTCCCGAGTTGTCCCTCCATTTCTCTCACAGGGGCTCCAGGAACCAGCAGGCGAAGGCAGATGTCTGAGGCCCGAGTCCATGGGTCAGAGAGCTGAGGAGGTCCAGGCAGTGCCAAGAGTCAAGGTGAGTTGGCTACCCTGAGTGTGCACCAGGGACTCCACATCCCAGAAGAGTGGGGACACCAAAAGGCCCTAATCCTCCCCACCATGTCAGCCCCACAACCTCAAGTTGTGCTGACTGCACACTGGTGAGCCACCTCACATCCTACTTCAGGTAGCCAGGGGTTAGGCCGCTTAGGAGGAGCTCATCTATGAGGCCTGAGAACACCCCTCAAGGGGAGACTTGTAAGTGGCCTGAATCAGACCGCCCAGGGTGGGTTTCTCACCTGAGGACGCTCACAACCACCCTCTCCCGCAGGCCCAGGATCCCCATCTGTCCCCCTGCTTCACTCCTGTCTGCACGTCAACCCTGGTCATCATGCAAGGGATGCATGGGCTCTGCCAGCCTGAGAGAGTCTTTCAGGATCCAAGAAAGGAAGAGGGCCTGATGGAGGCACAGTTCATTTGGGGTGAGGAGAAGGAGGTGGAGGAGGAGGATGAAGAGGAGCAGAACGTGGAGAAGGAGGAGGAGGACCAGCAGCAGCAGGTGGAGGGAGGAGGAGCAAGTAGAGGAAGGAGATGCAGCTACCTTCTCCTTCTCCTGGTCCGGGGTACCCTGGAGGAAGTGGCTGCTGCTGCAACACCCAGTCTCCCCCAGAGCCCTCTGGGTGTCTGGCCCTCTCCCAATGCCATGGCTGCTACTCCAGGAGCCAATATGAAGAGCATGGCCTCAGCAGGCAAGATGAAGTGCTAAGCACCTCACGTGACCAGGAAGATGCCAGATCCTGGCTCTGAGATGCACTGCAGGTGAAGAAGAATGAGCTGGTGCAATTCCTGCTCAGCAGGTGTCTTGCTAAGGAGCCGATCACAAAGGCAGAATTGCTGAACAGTGTGTTAAAAGATTACCAGGACTATTTCCTGGTGGTCTTCGGTCAAGCCTCAGAGTATTTGCAGCTGGTCTTTGGCTTGGAGGTGAAGGAGGTGGACCCCAGTGAGCACACCTATATCCTGGTCCCCTCCCTGGGCCTCACCCTCAGTGAGATGCTGAGCGATGGGCAGAGGTATGCCCAAGGCAGGCCTCCTGGTGGTGATCCTGTGCCTGATCGCTGTGGAGGACGGCCATGCCCCTGAGAAGGAGATCTGGGGAGCACTCAGCAGGATGAGGGTGTGTCTCGGTAAGAACACTTCATCTATGGGGAGCCCAGGGAGCTGCTCACCCAAGTGTGGGTGCAGGAGGGGTACCTGGTGTACCAGCAGGTGCCTGATGAAGACCCTGCTTGCTACGAGTTCCTGTGGGGTCCCCAGGGCTATGTGGAGACCAGCAAGTTTAAAGAGCTGGAATATCTGGACAGAGTTGGTTGAAGGTGTCCCAGCTCTTTCCAACCCTTCTGCAAAGGCTGCGAGGGAGGAGGAAAGAGGACTCTGAGCCAGAGCAGCAGCCAGGCTCCTTCCAGGCACATGTCCAACAGCTTGTCTTAGGGGGCAGGAAAGGAGGCTGATTATTCCCTTTGATATTGAAGAGGAAACAGTCAGCCTTCTCAGCAGTGAAGGTCCTGGCCCGTTGGGGGAACCCGGTGTGTAGCATCTTTGTGTTCCTGTTCTCTACAATGACATGGAGGCTCATCTCTGTTTTCTTTAGGAATCTTTCAAATATTATTCTTTTTTATAGAAGACAATGCATTCCAATATCTAACAATGTCAATGACGTTGATCATCACACTGTGTTTGTACTTAACCAGTTCAAGATGAAGAGTTTTCCTGTTCTGTAAGAGAGAGTAGGAACACTTCCATTTTATTCTGTGGTCCTGCACAAGATAACATGGAATTAGAATTAGAATGATTTTGGAAATATGAATCTATTTAGCAGTGATATAGTTGGTGGAAAAATTAGAAAATAAAAAGTGATAGTAGTGAATTCTTGCTTCTTATACCTTGGGTGTGTTCATTTGGTACAGCTAAGGGATCTCAGTTTATGTGAAATTCCTGGGTTATCAAAAGAAGTAGCAATTCATCTGAGTCAAGCAGTCCCCTCCTCACTGGCACATTTATTGAAAAGACCTTTATGGAGCCTCTGCTCCATGAAAGGCCCTGTGTTAGCAGTGGGGACACTGGGAGAAGCAGGACACTCCCATACCTAGAGCGATGGTCTAGGAGCCACAGTCACATGAGGTGCCTCATGGGAGGGAGGGGAAATGGGACATTGCTGTAAGGTGTCCTTTTGGCTCTTGAATAAAGCCCCGAGAGATCTCTTTTTGGGGCAGCATGGAAGGGGTCCTAGCTCTTGTCACTTTGCTGCTGACCACAAGGATGGCACAGGTGTTTTCTACCCATTATCTGCTAGGAATCCCGAAGAACTCCCATCTCACTCCCTTGAAGTGATGCCCAGAAATCCACGGACTGACCATCTCTTTCCTGGTCCTGGGGGCCCAGAATTCAAGGTGTTAACTAGCTTTCAATTATTTTCATTGTAATTGGGCATTGTAATCAAAGACTCAACATTTATTGGTGCTGCAATGACGGAAGGTAAGTGTTTGGATGCAAAACCACCTGGGACTCATGCAAAGAGTGGTTCCTGCTTCTGTTTCCTGGAGCTGCTTGGATCCTGCTGGAACACTCCTCCACACCCAAATTTTACAGGTCCTCTAACTGGAAATGGGCCTTTCTGGGTAGCCCATACAATGAAGAATCTGTTTGCATTGTGGGAGTCCTGGGTTCAATCCCTGGGTCAGGAAGATCCCCCTGGAGAAGGGCATGGCAACTCACTCCACTATTCTTGTCTGGAGAATTCCATGGACAGAGGATCCTGGCAATCTATAGTCAATGGAGTTGTAGAATCAGATATGACTGAGCGACTAACACTATGGTCCACTACAGTCTAAGTGGAAAGTTTCTTAGTTTTATTTATGAAACATCCTGTTTGGCTAATTAGGAATTCCACATCCTATTGAGGTGCATATTCTCTAACCTTCCCTGGACCACAAAGTAGCCAACCCCATCCAGTGGACAGTGGAGGATTTTCTGGGGGCAACAGTGTGAAAGATTCCTGCTCTGTTATCACAGGGTCAACTCTTGCCAGGCCCTGAAAGCTCTGTCTCATCCCTTATGTCCATCCTGCAACCCAATACACGGGGCTCCTCACACCCGCTCGCCTCCCACATGAAGAACTGAGGCCATGGGGCTTGGCCATCTTCCCAGGATCACGTGCTAGTGAGGGCCGCGGTGGGCCCAAAGCCCTGTTCTCTATTCCTCTGGAGCCCCCACCTTTCCCGCCCACACCAGGCCACCACCTGACCTTGCGACTTCTCATACCTTCCTCTTCTCAGTGCTACACGATGCCTCTGAGGTGACAAAAATCAGGCCTGTGGAAGGAAGGGGACAAGGAGAATCAGAAGCCCTGTGGGGCTGCTCTGTGCCTTGCTGAGAACTGACTCTGCTCAGGGCCGGCATCTCTGTCCAGTCCCAGCGCCTCCAGCCTGAGGGTGGCGCCCTGTCCCTGCTGCTGCCATGGGGCCTCCTGCCCAACTGAACCTGCCAGGCTGACCAGCTCATCACTGAGCAGGAGGGAGGGAAAGCCTGACTATATGGTCCCAGTTCCCACTGGGATAAGACCCTACAGGAGGCTCCTCCGGTATGGGAGGGAAGGGAACACAGGTGGATCCCTGAGGCTCCAGGTCTCCCAAGCTGCAGTGAGGGAGGGGAGCAGTTGGAGGGCCTTTGGGCTGGGGAAACCAGGGGATGGACACTAAGCACAGGGGCAGGAGAGTGAGGCAGAGAAAGGCAGGCCTTGGACGTCAGGAGAGCTTGTGTGTGCACAACACAAGTGTCCCGAGCCACGGCTGACAAAGACCCCCTTGGCGACACACAAACACACTTCCAGGGCCTGGGTGCTTCCTGGAGGAGGGGGACCAGAAAAGGCAGCTCCCTCAGGACCCAGGGGGTGAGGAGGGGCCCAAAGCGTGGGAGGGAGCAAGAAAGACCAGCTAGTCAGGCTGCCCACAGATACCAGGACCTTCTGTCGCCTTCAAAGGAGCCACCAGGGGCCCCCACCAACGTATATAGCCTCCAGAGTCATGTCCCAGTCAGATGAACTGGCTGGAAGCAAAGCTTTGTCAACCTGCTTTTAAGCAGAAAGGCCATGAAGAAGCCCAAGTCGAAGCCTGAATCTCATCCATGCCGCCAGTCATTAGGCAGAAAGGCCTCTGGGAGAGCTTCTTCCACACCCTCTTAGCTCTCCCCTTTCAGATACCAGGCTGCGGTCCTCACACAGGGAAAATGACCCTGCTACTGGCAGAACTGGGAGACAATGCCCTAGGGTCCTCAAATACGGGCCTTTCCAAGGTACCAGTCTGTTTCCTACACAGTGATTTTCAAGAACAGTGGCCCACAAATACCAGAGAACATGCATCTTCAAACCCACTGCTCTACTGCCCACATGTGGTAAAGACCGGTGTCTCACTCAGGTTTCATCCAGTCCCACACCCGGATTCTCATACTTTTTCAAATACAGGTTGACGAGGGCTTCCTTTGGTCACATCTCGCTCAACAACTTAGACATGTTCCTTGGAGTGAGTGTGTAAAGGACGGCCCTTGAAAAGCACCTAACCCATAAAATCATTCGATGGGCCTGCCATCTGGGTAACAGAGAACAGGTCCACAGTGGTGGTGGGGACAGGGGCAGGGGTGGGGAAGATCAGAGCTGGCCTTGGAGAGGACCAGTGAAGTGGCTGTTTTCAACAGAACTAGCTGTACCTTGAGCCCCCGATCAAGTCCTTCAAAGGGAAGGTGCCCAAAGTGACCCAAATTGGACATAGATTGCCAGGACCAGGGGTAGCAGAAGCCCAACCACCCCACTGAGGAAAGGAAACAGGGCTTTTGAAACAGCCTGCAGGGAGGCTGAATCTGAGGCTCTGGGAAGGGGATGGGAAAAGCACATGCAGGTGTTCCCAAAGAGAATACTCTAGGGCCACCAGAGTGGTGTTTATGGGAAAAATTGGAAACTGAAGACAACAGTCTATCATTTGCAGTGGGATGATACCTGTGGGTGGGCAGAGCTCAGGAGGCTGTGAGCTCAGCGGAGCACCTAGCTTTGCCCTCCCACACGACATCCTGGGGAATCTGTGTCTCAGGTGCTTGGGAACAGTCAAGTGGAATATGAGGTCGCTCCATTGTGCTCGAGCACAGCCCTACTATGGGGAGAGCTCGACCTGGGGGGTGGTGGGGGCAGGACAACAGGACTCTGACTTTGGGGCCAACTGAGCGGGACCAACCAACCAGCAGCACCAGCCAGAAGACAAAGCTAGAAGAGGGGGAAGGATTGGGGAGCCACCAACTCAGGTAAGTCAAATCAGCCTGCTACGGACCCCATCTTCTGGGAGGGACAGTCACCAGGGGCCCATCTGACTCCTGGGATCTCTCTTGGTGGTAGCAGACCTAGGACTCGCTAGGACCTGGCCCTTCAGCAGAAGACAGCCACAGGCCTGTATGTTGTTAGTGAGGGGAGTGAAGTTAGGCACACATTTGTCAACCCAGCCAGGGCCTGGCCCCTGAAACAATGTGCCTGGCAGCAGAAGGGAGCCTTTGTAGGCAACCTGAAAAATACTTTTTCTGTATTGTCAGACAACAGCCAAGCTGGGGATCCCATCTCCATCCCCAGACCCCCTCCCTGACACAGGTCTAGGGCTGCCTCTCCACATAACCTCTGTGACATCATGAAACAGTTAAGGAAGCTGACCACTTAATTGGCTGCCTGTCCCAAGACCCAGATTCTAGAATCTCCAGAGAGTATTTATGGGGCACCCCGACCGTGGTCTGAGGCCCGTTTTCCCTGAGCACTCGCTGCTTGGGTAGATAATGCTCCTTAGCTAGACTGGCTCCATGGCAAGTCAGAGTTCCCATGAGTCACGGGCAGCCCTGCTGATCCTATCAACTGACGGGGAGCCTGCAGCAGGGGACACCCGTGATTCCTCCCCAGATCCAACCCTGGATTCAGGGGAGGCTTTGGAGAAGCAGTGTGACTAGCCCAAGAGCCCAGATCCAGGCCTCCATGACAATCCGCACCCACAGCACCTGAACCCAGAAATGGCCAAAGAGGAAGAGAACAACGGCATCCTCGGGCTGTCCTTCCCCAGGAAGCTCTGGAGGATTGTGGAGGATGCAGCCTTCACCTCTGTGCACTGGAACGATGAGGGAGATACAGTGGTCATCGAGGCAGATCGCTTCCAGATGGAGGTACTCCAGCGCAGAGGCACGGACCAGGTCTTCGAGACACACAGCATCAAGAGCTTCATCCGTGAACTGAACCAGTACGGGTTCAGGAAAGTCCGCCCTTCGAGTCACACTGCAGGGAAGAAGCTCATGGTAACATAGAAAGCCCTTTTGTGGAGACTAGACTAGATGAGCTGAATGCTGGATGGGTTTCGTTTCCCAGGAGAATGTTGTTCTCATGAGAGGGTGGTTAAGGAAAGCAGAGAAAGCAGGATCTGTTGTGTTCCACCACCCCTCTTAGACAGGATCCATGGGGGTGACTCCAGACACTGAGGGGCCACTTGATGTCAGGGAGGGCCAGTAACACCTCAAGTGAAGACGGCCCTGGGCGAGCTCTAGGGAGCAACATGCTAGGGCCTCATAAGCTGCCAGGAATGAAGAGATCTTGTCTTCATACTTAGGCATGGCCCGGACTGTTGTGGGGAGGAGGGCGGTGAGGAAGGGCTCTTCTCCCCTCTCATGCCTGAAGTGATTCATTTCCTTTCAGATCTATCAAAACTCCAATTTTCAGAGAGACAAGCCTCTGCTTCTGCAGAACATCCAGAGGAGAGGCAACCCCAGAACAACTTCTCAGCCTGCCACTGGCACAACAACAACTCCAAAGAGAAAGAAGCGAGTGGTGGCAACCAGACACTCTCCTCAATTCCACCACAACGAGTTCACCCAAAAGGCTGGCAACAAAGTCCAGAAGGGGATGCCAACTGCTCGCAGAACCCCCAGCCAGTGCTCATTTGTGTTTTCTGACCTTTGGTCTGTGGGCAGTGTAGCCAAGTGGGCTGGGGGAAACCATCTCCCCAATGAGCAGGGCGGCCCCAGCAGGGCAGCTGGAGAGGGCACATCCAGCAATGCCATATCTGTGCCCTCAGCTACTGCTGAAAGGGACAGCCCAGGGAAACAGCCCGAGAGCCCCCCGGTGTACCCAGATTACGAATCGGTGATGACTTTGTACAACACCTGTTACTCCATCCTGATGGCGGGCCTTTTAGTCATGGCACCAGATTAGGCCCCTGAGGCGGAGGATGAGCAGGGAGAGTCCTCAGATTATAAGTGTGCCCTCTGTGAGCAGCTCAAGAACAAGCCCAATCCCTGAGCTGCCAGATCCCTAGGGACACTCAAAAGCACTCTCTTATAACTAAAAATAGATTTCTGGCTCTAATAAAGTCAAGCAAAACTCCTTTGGAGTAAATAAACAATCAAACGAGAACTACGAGTCTGTGTTCTTTCTATCTGTCCATTGTATTCAGGCATGGAACAGGGTGAGCTTGAAGAGGCTAGAAGCCCATGCCCCAGGCAATCTTCAGTCTTGTCCCCATGGTCCATTTTCATCTGAAACAGCAGCATTTCACAGGCTCATCCAAGGGTCTGACCCATGAGCCGAGTGCTGAGGCGAACCCAGGATGGACTGGTCCCTGGGCCTTGCCTGCTGCTCAGCAGATGGCTCAGCTGGGCTCCTGACCTTGGGTGTGTCACCTTCCATGAGTCATACACCCTGCAGCAGAAGAGGCTCCTCAAGAATTCCCCAGTGATGCCACAATTTTCTGATCTGCAGCTGAGCATCCCAGCTCCCTATCCAGGGGCCTCCTCAAGAGGCTCACTGGAAAGCAGGGTCACCCCAGCCTCTAAGTGCCTTGCAAACACATTACCCCAAAGCCAAAGACAAGTACAAGGTTTCCACAAGGTGAACACCAGCCCTTGTCACTCTGCCCTCACGGCTGTATTTAGAAGCCTATCTTTACTGGATGCTTGGGGCTGGTGCACTGGGACGACCCAGAGGGATGGTATGGTGAGGGAGGAGGGTTCAGGATGGGGAACACATGTATACCTGTGGCGGATTCATTTTGATATTTGGCAAAAATTATACAATTATGTAAATTTTTTTTATCTTTATCTTTATTTATTTATTTTTTTATTTTATTTTATTTTATTTTATTTTTTTTTAATTTTATTTTATTTTTAAACTTAACATAACTGTATTAGATTTGCCAAATATCAAAATGAATCTGCCACAGGTACACATGTGTTCCCCATCCTGAACCCTCCTCCCTCCTCCCTCCCCATTCCATCCCTCTGGGTCGTCCCAGTGCACCAGCCCCAAGCATCCAGTATCGTGCATCGAACCTGGACTGGCAACTCATTTCCTACATGATATTTTACATGTTTCAATGCCATTCTCCCAAATCTTCCCACCCTCTCCCTCTCCCACAGAGTCCATAAGACTGTTCTATACATCAGTGTCTCTTTAATAATAAAATAAAATTTAAAAAAAAAAGAAGCCTATCTTTGGATGTGAGGCTGCCAGGCACTGCGTCCAACACACATAATTTGAGAGCCAAGGAACACTTTACAGTAGGGCAAGTGTCACACGCAAGGACAAACCATGGCCTGTTTCTGGGCCTGCAGGTCTCTCTGCCTGCTTATGCTCAGCCCCGCCCCTCGCCTTCCCCTATCACCCCCTGGACACTGTTCCAACATTAGGAATTTGCACCAGAACAGAGAGGGAAAAACACTAACCAGTTTCCTAACAACACATTTCTCTCAACCACCCAGGCTCAGCAGGGCCAAAATGAGTGGCAACAGCATCAATTCGTAGAGCTCAGAGTCCTGGAGACTCTCACTGAGTCCAGAGCAGCATCACGCAATGGGAGTCCCTGCCCCCAGCCCCGCACCAACTGGGCACTGCAGTGCAGGGCCAATTCAGACACAACCAGATGGGCAAGTCCAGAGTGTGGTGCTGACTGCATGGTATTACCCTGTGCTGGTCTCTTGGTCATTTTCCTCTCGAAAGCCCAGTCTGGACAGGCCTCCTGCCCAAAGGGGATCAGGTGCTGGGGGATGTCCACCTGGAAAATGTCCTTCCTGCCTCTCCCAGGGACGGGCTGCAGCAGCCAGCGGGGGTTGGCCAGCGCAGTCATGTACTTCCGTCGCAGGTTGGGTAGCAGGGCTTGATTCTCCAGCTCCTGCACCTGGTTGGGACCTAGGTTTTCTAGGCACAGCAAACTGCCCCCAATGACCACAAGACCTGCATGCAAAGACAGGACACAGAATGAGAACAAGGTCATTCAAAGTTGCACCTTCCTGAGATTAAGACTGTATCATGGAGGGAACCTGAGTTGAACTGGGTTCTCTGGCTGAGGGCACACCTCGGCAAAGGGAACTCAGGGCAAGGCCAAGCGAGGGAGGGAGTGAAATGAAACAGAGAGGCCTGGTGCTCCAGGAACCCACCAGGACACGGGCAGCTCTCAGTCTGCCCACTGCAGGCCACAGGGACAGAGCATGAGGGCCCCAGCAGGGGCCAGCAGACATCAGGTCCCCAAGGGATTTACCAGCAGAAAGGTGTTGCTGTGGGGCCTCACCCCTGGGGAGTCAGGGGACTTGCTCAGGCCCAGCTTCAGGCAATGTGGGGATGGAACCCAGGCTGGGTGCTTTACTGCTTCTCATGGTCTCTGCCAGGCACACAGACACACATGTGGGGACACACACATACACACAGACAAGTGCCATGTGCAGTCCTGAATGTGCCTCTGCCTCAAGCACAAACGGGGACTGAGGCCCAGAGTGGTGATCAGGCACTTTGTGCCACCAGTTCCCAGCCCATGGACCCTTGCTGTCCCTCTGAAGAAACCTCAGCCCCCACGCCCAACCCCACCAACTAGTTCAAAAGAAAACAAACAAGTACAACCCAGCTGAGATCCAGGGCAGTGCCAGGGCCCATATGGGCAGCAGGGGGCAGGGTGTCACTTACCCACGATCACTCCATGGCCGAACTTTTCCCCGGCAAGGCCTGGATCTGGGTGGGGCTCATTCTGAGCCTCCACTCCAGCAGCTCCCACTAGGCCTAGTCTTTCCAGTCGTGGTACACCATGTGGATGGCCAGGGTACAGTGCCGGTGACCATGTAGCACGGGCCACCATGGCATCTCCAGGTTCTTGACACTGTTTAAAACGAAACCTGAATAAGGCTGTTGGAAGAACAGATGGCTGAACTTCATCTCCCAGGGCTCCTAGGGCTACCAGGGCCTCATGTGGCTGCACAAACACAAAACCACAAAGGTCAGGAGTGTGATTCAGTGGCCTGCAAGCTCACAGCCCTGGGCTGGACCTCAGCCCCACGAGCCCGAGCATCCTCCAAATCTGCTGACACAGAACGCAGGGGTCAGAGAGCTGGCTCATTCCATTCGTCTCCACACAGTCCACTGATAGGGGGGTGGTGACCCAGAGGACCCATCCATTACATGCAGTCTGTGGGGAGGTCAGCAAGGAGGGTGGGACAGTGGGAGAGAGGCACAAGGTGAGTTCCAAGACAGAGAGCCCTGACACCCTGCGAGCACTGAAGAGGGAGGGCCAGCCCCCTGGTTTCACAGCCCAGAGGGCTCTGGTCCTCTCCCGGCACAGACAGGCATTGTCCTGGGCTTGGCTTCCCCCACTCCCTGCCACCACCCCACCCTTCAGCTCCACAACCCCGTCACTGCCCATGCTCTGAAGATCCCCCATCTTAGCCTAGGGATGCTAAGGGCATATCCATGCTAACCAATCTGGACTCGGCCCTGGGGCACCTTGGACCTCAGATGGCCCTGCCAGGTGACTTCCCCATGCCTTTAGGAGCCACCTTCCTCCTAGCCCTTCCCATACCACTGCCTCCACTGTCAGCAGATGACCCAGCCCCTGCCCAGAGCCTCGAGAAAGAACCAAGGAGAACAGGAACTAATGGGATGGGTGCACTCCATGTCATTACCAGGGCCTGGGTCCGCACCATTCAGGTATCACAGAATTCAGACCTCAAATAATACACTAGGTTACCATCACCTCATTCAATGGCTGAGGTGGCACTGAGGCATAGACTGCAGGGGACCTGAACACACACATCTCCATTCGCACTTCTTTCCCTGTACCTGGAAGGGGGTCCCCGTTCACTGGAGGGAGCTGGAGGCAGAGGAGCAGAGCCATGAGCCTGAACCTCAGCAGGGTCTCAGCACCTCGCAAGGGGCCTCCATTTCCACATAGCTATGAGGACAGGAACAAGGTCCCAGGGGCACCCAACCCAGGGCCTTTTGGGCCTTTCCTTCATTTGGCACAGCAGAGCCACAGTTCTCACAGGCCCACAAGGTCCCACATGATCTGGCTCCTACCCTACTGGCCTGCTCTCTTAGCCCTTTGATTCACCTCTGGTAGCCATGAAGGCCATCCTTCCATCCTTGGAACATTCCAGTGTGTTCCTACCTCAGACCCTTTGCAGGGTGTGAGGACTCACATCACACCTCAGTGTGACCTTACAGACAAAGGAAAGGTCTTCACAGAGCTGATGGGGGTCAAGTGAGCTCATTAGGATGGACCCTCCTCTAACAGGATGGCTGTTCCCATACAAAGGACATATTTAGAGACAGACAGGAACACGGGGAAACTGGGGTGAAGAGGAAGGCGGAGCTCTCCAAGCCCAGACACACCCACCAAGGCCAGCAATGCCCTGGAAGTGAGGGGGGAGACATAGGACAGACTCCACAGCCCTCATGAGAGCCAACGTCAGCTGACATCTCGACCTCGGCTGCCGAGCCTCCTGAACCAACACGGTTCCTAGTATGAGCCACCCGGTGCAATCCTGATGTGACTGCTGGCAAATGAAGCCAGAGGGTCAGGTCTGTCGGGACATCTCTCCACAGGGGTAAGGGGGGAGTGGGGGATGGCTTCTCCACTCCCGGCACCTTGAGCACACTCCTCCATGTCTGTAAAATTCATGTGTCTGTTTTCACCCTTATACCGTGTCTGTTTACACCTCCCATTGTCGGGGGTCCCACAATTTACTGATGCTTCCCTCCTGATGGAAGGGAAGGGAAAACTCATTCTGCCAATATAGCCACTCCATGTGACCACACACTCACTGAAGAACCATGCAGGAGGCGGCCCAGTGCACATGACACACACCCGACGTGCTGACACATGCCAGCAAATGGCCTTCCACAAAGGCTTCCCCTGTTTCCACTCCACCAACCACAGGCAAGGGGGTCATGTCCTCATGCACTGCCTGGTCCCGAGCATCATCATTCGGTTGAACATTTGCCCATGTGCTGGGTGACAAAGGGTTACACTGTTCATTGGGTCTGGCTTGGTTACAAGGCTGGCCCTTGGGACTTTGCCATTGCTATGTCTTCTACTAGGGTATGTGACTGGATTCCATGCTTGCCCGGTTTGTGCCATTCAGTATCTCAGCCAACCCAACCCCTTCCTCCTGAGAGCCTCTGAATCTCACCTGTGTGGGTGGAATCCCTGAGCAAGAATTGGCTGCAAGCACTCCTACGGCTGGAAGCAGAAGGTGCCTGCTTGGTGGCCAGAGGAGAAAACACTCTTCTGCTTGCTTGACTGGGCATCTTCCCCTTCATGAGGACCAGAGGAACAGGGAGAAAGTCACCAGTGACAATACAGCAATCTTGGACAACAAGCCACCACCGTCTTCTCCTTACTGGGGGCCTCAGACAACGGGGTCCCAGGAGGGCCCAACTCATGAGAAACACACGTGCAGGTTCCCTCAGGGTGGGTTCTGCTCATCACAGCAGCTGGCCTGTCCTCACCGGGCTGGCACAGGGACCCCATGATGTCTCAGTCTGCAGCACATAAACCCATACCCCAGGAGTGATTGTGATTTACAGCCCAGGAGACCCCGCAAAGAACAAGAGAAAATGACTCCTCCCCTCACACTGCCACTCTGGAAGGATCCGGGAGCCGCAACAGTCAGTGGGCCGCCCTCCATGGACTCCTGGTTGGGCCCCACCAGGAGGGGAACTGGGGACAAGCAGCTGAGCCCTGCAGGGTCGGAGGGGGGGGGCGACTTCCAGCGGGAGGCTGGGGCTAGCGTTAGGTCATAGTCCAGGGGCGGGGTAAGAGGTTGGATGGCAGGTCTGGGGCATCTTCCCATGTGTCCCGGGGCATTGCTGGGATGCACACATGGAAAGAAAGCAGTGGTGGGGGGGTACTGTGGCTGTGGAGGGGGCCAGAAGTTCCAACTTGGCCTCCTGGCAGGCGCTCCTGGTCCCAGAGCCTGGAAACCCCTGCCTGGAGGTACCATCTACTCACGAGGCAGGTCCCGCCTTCCTGCAAGCAGAGCAAGTCGTGGGCACTTTGGGATGGTTGGGCTGCAGCCACCAGGCAGGACAGTGGTCCGCCACTAGGACCGAGACAGCTGACAGCACTGGCTGGCTTCAGTCGCATCGTGCCCACAAACACTGACACCTGTCATTTCCGGTGTGTATGGCTGCCCTTACTCACGTAGGCACGCAGTTACATAGATACACAAGTACGAACAAAGGTGCATTCCCTCACCGGCCCTGCCTGCTAGGAGACAAACTAAGATCCGTCACGCTCTGAGGCACCTGGAAGGTCAGGCCCGGAGGAGCCTCGAGACCAGCAGCCTGAAGCAGGACCCAGAGGAGGACCAGGAAGTGAGCGGCCTGGTGGAAGAGAGGGGGAGGAGGTGGGAGGAGCAGTGTGGGAGTAAGAGTATGGGAAAGACGGAGCTGAGGTGGAGATTCTGGAGAAGGACTTAACTCAGGGCTGGGGCAGGGCGGGACTGGGACAGAAAGGGGCTAGGCTGGGGCTGGGGCGGGGTTTGGGCATGGCTCTGGGCGGGGTGGAGCCACCAGAGGCAGGGCGTGGCTGACAAGGGTGGAGCTGTGGGCCCAGGAAACCCACGGAGAGTGGGCCTGTCCAGCTTCATGGCAGAGGCCAGACTGTGCCCTTTTGAGTCCTTTCCATAGGTGTCCAGTCCATGAGAATCGGCGAGAGTCAAGGTGACCGTGACCCAGTGTCCTCAGTGACTGCATCTGAGCTTCAGAGTGGCCCCCAGGGGCCAGGGAAGCAGAGAGAGGCATGACCTCAAGGTAGAGTTCCCCATCTCTGGGCTGAAAACCCAGGCTATCTCCCCTCCAAGCCACCCTGGGACTGTTGGCCCAGTGCTGAGCAACAGTCTATCTGTTTTTTTGCAGATGCTGAAGAAAATCCTCCCTGTGTTACCTGCTGCCCCTGGGACCTGAGATGTCTCAGAGACAGGCAGCTGTGCCTTAAGAACTGCTTCCTGAACTCTTCCTCTTTTCTGGGGGCTCAGCCCACCCAGGGCAACCACCTGATTCTGCTCCTGACCTCCTCCCTGGCTGCTGTGTCCCTGCCTCCCAAGTGCCTGAGCACAGTAAATGCTCCTCTTCCTGTCCCCACTGCTACTAGTTGAGCTCAGGCCTCATGGCCTGGGGCCAGTGCTGTCAACCTAGACTGCCCCCACCAGCTTGGACCCCTCTTGTCTCTCCTCTTCCACTATCGATTCTGTCCATGTGTATCACACCGCACACACATCTGTCCTCAACCCTGGATGGGAAGTACAGCTGAGCGCAAGCCCCAACCCATCCATGGTGCCCTGGGGGGCTTCCTGTGGTCCCAGGTCTCCTTCCTCATTTCCCAGCACTCTGGATGGCTGCGCTGGCCCTTGGCTCTGTGCAGAGTACATCTGGGACCCCACACTTCAGATCGTGCAGTTCCTGCCCCTGGACCACTGGCTCCTCTTGTCCTGACAACCTACTGTCCTCCTTCCAAGCACAGCTGTAACATCCCTTTTCTGTCTGCCCGAGTGTCAGGTGCTTTCATCTGGTAGTTCTGGGCACCGTGCATCTTCCTGTTGAAGCCTTTGCCCTGTTCTTCCATCCAGACTGTGGCTGCTGTGCACAAGTCTGGACTGCCAAGGGTCACCAAGTCCCAGGAAGGCAGGGTCGATGTCTCACTGGTTCCCATTAGCCAGGCACCCATGCGACTGCTGCCATGGGAATGTTATTCCGAGCAGTACTTTCCCTTCTAGCATGCTCTCTCCTTGCAGAACTCTCCCGGCTATGAATTGAGGGGCAGAGGCTGCCTCCTGGATTTGAGGCCTCAGTGCTGCAGGGACCCGAGTGAATACCACACCCAACTCCCTCATGCTGGTGCCCCGATCCTTGCCCCAAGAGTGGTTATCAGCTACCTCCATACACCCCAGAACCTCCTGGTAGTGGTCTCAGATCATGAGGGAGGATCCTGTGAATGGTAGGTAGGCTGCTGCTGTTCTTTCTGCATCCTGGTTATGAACTAGACCTTGCCCAGTGAACTGGACACCTATGATGTGTGGCTGCTGATGGGGGCAGCTGTGAGGCCCGGCTCCATGGCATTTCTCCACACCTGTCCCATCCCTGCTGCTGGCACCAGTTCTCCTCACTTGCCCAGATGTGTAGACTGATCCACAGGGGGTGCTGCCTCCTTCCCCACCTGGGTCTCTGAGGCTTGGTGAGGGTTCTGCTTTGCTCCTGTTGTGCGTTTGCAGACAGCGCTGACCTGGAAGGGCTTGACACAGATTCTTGGTTTCCCTCATGTCCTCCTTGGCCAATGTGGTTTCCTCTCTGAAATGCCTGTTGCCCATATCTCCATTGAGCTGTGTGTCCTTTCTGTGCTGAGTTGTGGGCACTTCTTTTGGGGTCTGGGCACTCATCCCGCCCTGGTGTTTGTATTGCAGATTCGTTCTCTTCTGTTTTCAGGCTAGCAATGGACTCAGTATTCGCCTGGTGTCTCGGAGCTGTAAGTGCCCCACAGGTCAGCATGTGTCTGTCAGGTCCTTCCACTGGGGGTTGCCATCCACCCCCAGGCTTGGCACCTGGGGCAAGCAGTCCTCAAGGAGATGCTGCCCTGGTGTCCAGCACTCTGCCCATGAGAGAGGGCTCCTTCACCTCCATGTCAGTTCCTCGGTCCCTGCCTAGCTTTGGTTCTGGGCCTTGGACTCCCACACGCGGGACAAACCCAGGGGCAGCTGTGTAGCTCCAGGAGGTCAAGCAGACCTACTTCCCCTCTGTCCCCAGGGCAGCTCCCATTGACCACACCTCTTTGCATACAGCCCAGATGGAGGGGCCAGCCTGAGAACCGGACGAGTTTCTGGTTTCATCTCAGTTCTGCTGCAGTTCTTTGAGAGGACATGGCACACCTATGACCTGTGGACACGGATGGCCACTCTGCTGCTGCTGCTCAGGGTACTGATTGCCTAGGTGATGGGGCACCACCCAGGGGGACCGGGGAAGCTTCTGTGAGCCTCTGTTGCTGCCCTGCTCTCATTCACATCACAGGCCTTTACATCATATTTGACACGGAAGTGGGAGATGCTGGTTTGCATGTGTCCATCACTCCCAAGCTCCTAACGTCACTCCACACCCCAAACAATGGCAGTAACACTGCACCACTACTCTTTGCCACTGAGATCAGTTGTTAAGCAAGGTTATTCACCTTCAGTGAAAACTTCTGACCCAGTCCTGACGTCTACACTGTGGGTAACTGGGGACCTGAGGGTCTGTTCCCTCAGCTCTTGGGGCCCCACATCCCTCCCCACCAGGTACCCACCTATATTCTTCCTTCCTTCTCTTCCCATCAGAAAATTCACACACACACAAATATCATCTTTTCACAATTTGTTGTGTATTTTAATCGCAGCCTTCAGTTTACTACGTTAGTGTGAGAGTGAGTCTTTTCCTGGTTGGCCATTTCTAAGAAAGCAGACCTCTGGAGACACAATTCTAAACTGTCTGACCTTTTCTATTCAGTTGCTGGCTGCCCAGATTATTCTTCTCCAGAGTATCTCATTCTGGGGTGCCAGAGTTTACCTTCTCTTTTGATTCTGCCTCGTTCTTTTACTCTTCCTCATATTTTGGTACCCTTTTAGGCTTTGATTCAGTGTCATACGTGCAGAGGAACAGAAAAAAGAGTTTGGTTTTCTTGTTTCCTTTCCCTTCTTCGAATGAGTGGCATATGATCGGATTTTCTTTCTCGAGGTTCCCTTTAGAAGTCTTCTGACCCTCATGGTCATATTCCGTGCCTTGAAAGACAAGAGAAGGGTATTAGTTTTGAGGAAAGGGTATAACATCTGAGTTTGAAGGGAGATTTTATGAAAAGGGATGTAGGCTGATGAGGGCTTTTGTGGCAGGCAAGAGCAGTGTGGAGGTCTTAGGCAGCAAAGTCAATGGAGAACGTGGGGAGCATAGATGGAATCATCTTACCTTCACACTGCCTCTGTATCTCTGTGGACAAAGGGTCTTCTTTCGTCCTTTCACCCTTGAAGCACACCGCATTGGAACTCTTCTTGGCTGCTGTGGCGTCTGGGTTACCTTATGATGATAGCATGACATGGTCTAACCCAGAATCTCTGCCTCTGACCTCCCTATGTATATCTGCTCAGGACAATGCGGAGCCACACCCTTCAATCTGATTGGTCAGCTAGGTACTCCCCCTGCCAATGGTGGCATTGGGGTCTTAGACATCACAATGTACCACTGTGCCCATCAACATGGGTTAGTGGGTGACGATGGAGGCCATGATACAACTTTCTCACCCCTGACACCTCTGTGTGTCTGATTCTGGGGAGTGGTCATTCAGGGGCATGGTATTTCTTCTCATGACCCTCAACTTTCTTTCAGTGCCCTTTATTCTTTGACGTGTATGTCCCCCTTCAAGACTCCTGCCTCCTCCATCCCTGTATGAACCTCTACCAAACACTTTTCCCTCCAAATCCGTTCCTCAGAATCGTCTTGTCATTTCGTCTTTCGACAACCCTCTTCCTAGTGGGGGTTCTTGAGGGTCTTAAGTAACTTAAGAGCAAGCACTTAACATGGAAAAAGGTAATTCGGAAAAGGTTGGATGTTTTTGCTACTCCAATGAGCTTTAGAGACCCCAAGATTTGGTGAATACTCAGTCTCTTGCCCCAAGGTCTATACACCATCTCCATAAAATTACATGTCAGAGCCATGAAAGTTATAAATGTCTCCTCCTCTAATATTTTTGGGGAAACTTCAACTCTCAATTTGAGTAAGAAAACTCAACTTGCCCCATCTACCATAAATACATTCTCGATTAAAAAACAACTAATGTAAAGTGCCCAAAGGCAAGAGTCAGATGAACAAAGCACCACTGTCTCTTGACTGAATCACTTCCCCAGTGGTCCCTCATTGACAGGTATCATCAGGTAGGGCCCAATGTGGAGCTGACCAATAGCTGAGCAGGAGAAGTACCAGTAAGTATCTCACTGGTAGTTGGTTGCTTATTGGCAAGGCCGAGCGATGCACTGTCCAATTGCTGGGCAAGACCTGTTGCTTAGAAACAGGATGTGGAGCAATACGGCAAAGTGATGTCTACCTGCTAATGGCTGTGCTCATGCTGCTCTGTTCCATAAGGATACGTTGGGTCCAGTGTGCTTTAATCTTTTTGATTAACTCTTTTCCCACTGCAGATTTTAATTTCACATGCTTGTTTAACTTTTGTACATCATTCTTTTCATTGTATTGACAGGCATTCTAGTCAGCAGTGCTTATCTATATGCCCCTCCAACAGCTGTCACATGATTGCATATATGGCATATATTATAGCTAAAATTTCAAAGCCAACAAGAATGTCAAGGTCAGCCCAGCTTGAGAGCTACTTTGACAAACCTTAACCTCACAGTGATTCTTTTTCTATTCAAAATGTAACAGAGCAGAGTGAGCACAGCCCTATGAAGTTAGCCATTGATGTGCTTCATTTCAACCCATCCTGTTCCTAGGCAAAAGGGTTAGCTCAGCCTTGCTTGGTGCCTCAGATGGCCCCATTCACAAGAGCCAACTGTCAATAAGTGACCATTCTTTGTCTTGCTCAGCTATTGATCAGCACCACAGTGGGCCCTGCCCCTCAGTTACTCTCAAGAATGGAGTATTGGGGAAGTGATTAAGTAAGGGTGGTGTGATTGTCATCAGCTGGAACGTGAGAGAAGGGACAGATTCAGGCATTCTTTTGCAGGGCTTGAAGAATTACTTGAATGGGATGTAAGATGAGTGGAATAGTGCGGTACTTTGAGTACTCTTTGGCGTTGCCTTTCTCGGGGATTGGAGTGAAAACTGAAATTTTCCAGTCCTGTGACCACTGCTGAGTTTTCCAAATTAGCTGGCATATTGAGTGCAACACTTTCACTACATCATCTTTCCGGATTTGAAATAGCTCAACTGGAATTCCATCACCTCCAATAGCTTTGTTTGTTGTGATGCTTTCTAAGGCCCACTTGACTTCACATTCCAGGATTTCTGGTACTATGTGTGTGATCACACTATCATGATTATCTGGGTCATGAAGATATTTTTTTTTTTTTTGGAAAGGTTTTCTTGGTATTATTACCACCTCTTCTTAATATCTTCTGCTTCTGTTAGGTCCATAACATTTCTGTCCTTTATCGAGCCCATCTTTACATGAAATGCTCCCTTTCTATCTCAAATTTCCTTGAAGAGATGTCTAGTCTTTCCCATTCTGTTGTTTTCCTCTATTTCTTTGCATTTATCACTGAGGAATGCTTTCTTATCTCTTCTTGCTCTTATTTAGAACTCTGCATTCAGATGCTTATATCTTTCCTTTTCTCCTGTGCTTTTCGCTTCTCTTCTTTTCACAACTAACTGTAAGGCCTCCCCAGACAGCTCTTTTGGTTTTTGGCATTTATTTTCCATGGGGATGGTCTTTATCCCTGTCTCCTGTACAATGTCACGAAACGCCGTCCATAGTTCATCAGGCACTCTGTCAGGTGTAGTCCCTTAAATCTATTTCTCATTTCCACCGTATAATCATAAGGGATTGGATTTATGTCATACCTGAATGGTCTAGTGGTTTTCCCTACTTTCTTCAATTTAAATCTGAATTTGAAAATAAGCAGCTCATGATCTCAGCCACAGTCAGCTCCAAGTCTTTTTTTTTTTTTTTTTTTTTTTTTTTAATTTTATTTTATTTTTAAACTTTACATAACTGTATTAGATTTGCCAAATATCAAAATGAATCCGCCACAGGTTTACATGTGTTCCCCATCCTGAACCCTCCTCCCTCCTCCCTCCCCATTCCATCCCTCTGGGTCGTCCCAGTGCACCAGCCCCAAGCATCCAGTATCGTGCATCGAACCTGGACTGGCAACTCATTTCATACATGATATTTTACATGTTTCAATGCCATTCTCCCAAATCTTCCCACCCTCTCCCTCTCCAAGTCTTGTTTTGCTGACTAATAGAGCTTCTCCATCTTTGGCTGCAAACGATATAATCAATCTGATTTCAGTGTTGACCATTTGATGATGTCCATGCGTAGAGCCTTTTCTTGTGTTGTTGGAAGAGGGTGTTTGCTATGACCACTGAGTTCTATTTGCAGAACTCTATTAGCATTTGCCCTGCTTCATTCCATACTCCAGTGCCAAATTTTCCTGTTACTCCAGGTGTTTCTTGACTTCCTACTTTTGCATTCCTGTTCAATATAACATAAAGGACATCTTTTTTGGGTGTTAGTTCTAAAAGGTCTTGTTGGTCTTCATAGAACCATTCAACTTTAGCTTTTTCATCGTTATTTGTTGGGGCATAGACTTGGATTACTGTGATATTGAATGGTTTGCCTTAGAAACAAACAGAGATCATTCTATAGTTTTTGAGATTGCATCCAGCTACTGCATTTTGGACTCTTTTGTTGACCATGATGGCTAATCCATTTCTTCTGAGGGATTCCTGCATGCCGTAGTAGATATAATGGTCATCTGCATTAAATTCACCCATTCCAGTCCATTTTAGTTCACTGATTCCTAGAATGTTGACTTTCTGTCTTGCCATCTCCTGTTTGACCACTTCCAATTTGCCTTGATTCATGGACTTAACATTCCAGGTTCCTATGCTATATTGCTCTTTATAGCATTAGAGCTTTCTTCGGTCACCAGTCACATGCACAACTGGGTGTTGCTTTTGCTTTGGCTCAATCCCGTCATTCTTTCTGGAATTATTTCTCCACAAATCTCCAGTAGCATACTGGGCACCTACTGACCTGGGGAGTTCCTCTTTCAGTATCCTATCATTTTACATTTTCATACTGTTCATGGGGATCTCAAGGCAAGAATACTGAAGTGCATTGCCCTTCCCTTCTGCAGTGGATCAGATTCTGTCAGACCTCTCCACCATGACCTGCCCAACTTGGGAGGCCCCACAGGGCCTGGCTTAGTTTCATTGAGTTGGACAAGGCTGTGGTTCTAGTGTGATTAGATTGACTAGATTTCTGTGATTATGGTTTCAGTGTATCTGCCCTCTGATTTCGTCTTGAAGCATCTACCATCTTACGTGGGTTTCTCTTACCTGGATCTGTGGTAGCTCTTCACGGCTGCTCCAGCAAAGCGCAGCCACTGCTCCTTACCTTGGACGAAGTATATCTCGTTACTGACAAGTCTCCTGACCTTGAACTCCTCTAGTCCCTCCTGTGCCCATGCAGCCATTACTCCATGGATGTGTGGTATCAGTCCTGATTATTCACTAGAAGGACTGACGCTGAAGCTGCAACTCCAGTACTTTGTCCACCTGATGCAAAGAACTGTCTCATTGGAAAAGATCCTGATGCTAGGAAGGAATGAAGGCCAATAAGAAGGGGATACGAGAGGATGAGATGTTTGGATGGCATCGAGGATTCAATGGATTTGAATTTCAGCAAGCTCTGGGAGTTGGTGATGGACAAGGAATCCTGGTGTACTGCAGAACCTGACGTTGCACACAGTCATACACAACTGAACAAATGAAATGAACTGATTGCCATAGGGAGAATGCTTTGAACACAAGCTCTTAACGTGTCTCAAAATGGAACACAAAAAGATATTTCGTTAACATGGAAGATAAGGATGGTTCGCAGCATCTATGTGTGTGTGTACAAGTTTGTGTGTGTGTGTGTGTGAGGGGGAGAGAGAGAGAGAGAGAGAGAGAGAGAGAGAGATGGGGAAAGAGGTGCGGATGTTTGAACAGACTGCATGATGGAGCAGTTTGACAGGAAGTGTTTCTTTTTGTAGTGAGCTGATTCTTTTTTTTTTTTTTAATTTTATTTTATTTTTGAACTTTACATAACTGTATTAGATTTGCCAAATATCAAAATGAATCCGCCACAGGTATACATGTGTTCCCCATCCTGAACCCTCTTCCCTCCTCCCTCCCCATTCCATCCCTCTGGGTCGTCCCAGTGCACCAGCCCCAAGCATCCAGTATCGTGCATCGAACCTGGACTGGCAACTCATTTCATACATGATATTTTACATGTTTCAATGCCATTCTCCCAAATCTTCCCACCCTCTCCCTCTCCCACAGAGTCCATGAGACTGTTCTATACATCAGTGTCTCTTTTGCTGTCTCGTACACAGGGTTATTGTTACCATCTTTCTAAATTCCATATATATGCGTTAGTATACTGTATTGGTGTTTTTCTTTCTGGCTTACTTCACTCTGTATAATAGGCTCCAGTTTCATCCACCTCATTAGAACTGATTCAAATGTATTCTTTTTAATGGCTGAATAATACTCCATTGTGTATATGTACCACAGCTTTCTTATCCATTCATCTGCTGATGGACATCTAGGTTGCTTCCATGTCCTGGCTATTATAAACAGTGCTGCGATGAACATTGGGGTACTCGTGTCTCTTTCCCTTCTGGTTTTCTCAGTGTGTATGCCCAGCAGTGGGATTGCTGGATCATAAGGCATGTCTATTTCCAGTTTTTTAAGGAATCTCCACACTGTTCTCCATAGTGGCTGTACTAGTTTGCATTCCCACCAACAGTGTAAGAGGGTTCCCTTTTCTCCACACCCTCTCCAGCATTTATTACTTGTAGACTTTTGGATTGCAGCCATTCTGACTGGTGTGAAATGGTACCTCATAGTGGTTTTGATTTGCATTTCTCTGATAATGAGTAATGTTGAGCATCTTTTCATGTGTTTGTTAGCCATCTGGATGTCTTCTTTGGAGAAATGTCTATTTAGTTCTTTGGCCCATTTTTTGATTGGATCATTTATTTTTCTGGAGTTGAGCTGTAGGAGTTGCTTGTATATTCTCGAGATTAGTTGTTTGTCAGTTGCTTCATTTGCTATTATCTTCTCCCATTCTGAAGGCTGTCTTTTCACCTTGCTAATAGTTTCCTTTAATGATTCTTAGAAGGAGCTGTTAAAGGAGTCAGAAATTTCGGACTCTTAGTGCTTGCTCAAGAGTGGGGGAAAGCTGATGTTCAGAGGAGAGAAGCATGGCTAAAGATTAAGCTTAGTCGGTGGGTATGTTATGGATGACTGTGAGCACTTGGCAAGTCTCTGCTGTTGTTTAAGAGAGGCCAAGTCAGCCCTTTGACAGTATGGTTGTTATCAAAATTGCAAATCCATGTGCTTGATGCAGAGTGAGGCTCATCAAAACTAAATGTTAGTGTTTGGAACAGGGAAAGGTTTATTACAGATTCATACAAAGATGTGGGTAGCTCTTGCCCTAAGAACCCAAAGTTACTGAACGTTTTCAATTAAGTACATTTAAAAGTAAATATTAGAGAGAGTTGTGGTAAGTTCTTACAGACTTCTTGGTGTCACATCCTTTGTGCTTAAAGTTATGTCATGGTCAGCTAACAATGTTCCTATCTATCTCTACCAGATGAATGTTTTTTTCTGTAATTCTTGCCCTGTCAAGAGAGGGCAAAGTCTCAAGGCACAACTTTCACCTTGAAATGTCCCAACCTGGATAAGCAGTAACAGATCTCATTTGGCAGCTCCTTCAGGGCAAGATTCCCACATTCTGCCCAGCTCGCATACTTGATGGGGCCAGGCACCCTACCCAATAGGTCCTGTCTCCTCAGGCTGTCCAAGTGAGGAGACCAGTTCTCAGAGACTGAGACCCAGGAAGATGGCCACTGATTGTAGGTTGCAGAGACAGGGATGGGGGAGAGGTTCTCCGCTCCTAAAGGCCTGGGCCAAGGCTACAGGAGGGCCTTCGTGAGGGCTCTGGAGCACTACAGGATGTCATCCCCAGTCTATTCCCTGGGACAGGCTGGATGATGTCCAAGCCCTCCAAAAGAATGCCTGAATCTGTGTCTTCTCTCAATTTCCTGCTGATTTACACCACAAGACCCTTCCTTAATCACTTCTCCAATACTCTCTTCTTGAAAGTAACTGGGGGGCAGGACCCACTGTGGTGCTGACCAATAGCTGAGGAGGACATCGAATGGTCACTCATTGACAGTTGACTGCTTGTGAATGGGGCCATCTGAGGCACCAAGCAAGGCTGAGCTACACCTGTTGCCTAGGAACAGGGTGGGGTGAAATGAAGCACATCAATGGCTAACTGCATAGGGCTGAGCTCACTCTGCTCTGTTACACTGTGAATAAAAAAAGAATCACAGAGAAGTTAAGGTTTGTCAAAGTAGTTCTCACGGTGGGCTGGCTTTGACATTCTTGTTGGCTTTGAAATATTAGCTATAATATATGGGGCACATGCAATCATGTGGCAGCTGTTGGAGGGACATATAGATAAGCACTGCTGACTGGCATGCCTGGGAATACAGTGAAAAGAATGATGTACCAAAGTTAAACAAGCATGTGAAATTAAAATATGCGGTGGAAAAGGAATCAGTCAAAAAGATTAAAGTATACTGGACCCAACGTATCCTTATGGAACAGAGCAGCATGAGCACAGCCATTAGGAGGTAGCCATTGCTTTGTCGTATTACTCCACATCCTGTTCCTAAGCAACAGGTCTTGCCCAGCAATTGGACAGTGCATCGCTTGGCCCTACCAATAGGCAACCAACAATCAGTGAGATACCTACTGGTACTTTCTTGCACAGCTATTGGTCAGCTTCACATCTGGTCCTACCTGATGATAATACTGTCAATGAGGGACCACTGGGAAGTGATTCAGTCAAGAGACATTGGTGCATTGGTCATCTGACACTTGCCTCTGGGCACCTTACTTTTTTTTTTTTTTTTTTTTAAATCGGGAAATTATTTCTGGTAGATGGGGCAAGTTGAGTTTCCCTACTGAATATGAGAATTGAAGTGTCCCGAACAATATTAGTGGAGGATACATATATGACTTTCATTGCTGTAATGTGTAATTTTATGGAAACGTTGCCTAGGCCTTTGGGCAACAGACTGAGGATTCACCAAGTCTTGGGGTCTCTAAAGTTCATTGGAGAAGCAAAAACATCCAGTCTGTTCTTAATTACCTTTTTCCATGTTAAGTGCTTGCTCTTAAGTTCCTTAAGGCCCTCAAGAACCCCCACTATAAACAGGGTGGTCGAAAGATGAAATGACTAGATGACTCTGCGGAGCATATTTGGAGTGAAAAGTGTTTGGTAGAGGTTCATACAGGGATGGAGGTGGCAGGAGTGTTGAAGGGGAACATATAAGTCAAAGAATAAAGTGCAATTAAGGAAAGTTTGAGGGTCATGAGACGAAACACCATGCCCCTGAATCACCACCCCCCTGAATCAGACACACAGAGGTGTCAGGGGTGAGAAAGTTGTATCATGGCCTCCCTCAGCACACACTAAACCATGTTGATGGGCACAGTGGTACATTGTGATGTCTAAGACCCCAAAGCCACCATTGGTGGGGGAGTGCCTAGCTGACCAATCAGATTGAAGGGTGTGGCTCCTCATTGTCCTGAGAAGGTATATATAGGGAGGTCAGAGGCATAGATTCTGTGTTAGGCCATTTCCTGCTATCATCATAAGGTAAGCAGGAAGCCACAGGAGGCAGAAGAGTTTTAATGTGGTGTGCTTCAAGGCTGAAAGGATGAAATAAGACCCTTTGTCCACAGAGAAACAGAGGCAGTGTGAATGTAAGATTATTCCATCTATGCTCCCCATGTTCTCCATTGATTTTCTGCCCAAGACCTCTACACTGCCCTTGCCTGCCACAAAAGCCCTTATCAGCCCATATTCCTTTTCATGAAATCTCCCTTCCAACTCAGATATTATACCCTTTCCTCAAAACTAATACCCTTCGCTTGTCTTTCAAGGCACAGTATATGACCATGAGGTTCAGAGGAACTCTAAAAGGAACCTTGAGAAAGAAAATCCGATCATATGCCACTCAGTTGAAGAAGGTGAAGAAAACAGGAAAACAAAACTGTTTTTTCTGTTCCTGTGCCTGTAAGAAACTGAATGAAAGCCGAAAAGCGTACCAAAATATGAGGCAGAGTCAAAGAAGGAGGCAGAATCAAAAGAGAAGATATGCTCAGCCACCCCGGAAGGAGTGACCCTGGAGAAGTACAAGCTGGGCAGCCAGAAACTGAATAGAAAAGGTCAGACAGTTTAGAATTGTGTCTCCAGAGGTCTGCTCTCTTAGAAATGGCCAAGTAGGAAAAGACTGACTCTCACACTAACATAGTAAATGGATGGCTGCAATTAAAATACACATCATATGGTGAAAATATGATATTTGTGTATGTGTGTATTTTCTGATGGGAAGGGAGAGAAGGAAGCAAAGAAGTGGGCACCTGAATGGGGAGGGATGTGGGTCCCAAGAGCTGAGGGAACAGACTCTCAGGTCCCCAGTTAGACAGAGGGTAAAGGTCTCGACTGGGTCAGGAGTATGCATTGAAGGTGAATAACCCTGATTAACAATTGATCTCAGTGGCAAAGAGTAGTGGTGCGGGGTTACTGCCATTGTTTGGGGCGTGGAGTGACTTTAGGATCTATATTGCCAGAACCCAGATGGGAAGAGTGCTTCACATGGAGATGGTGAATGTCATACTTCCCCTGAGTGAGGCAGGCAGAAATCACCTTCTGGCCACTTACGTCATAATGGGCTTTGTTGCATCACCTATGCTGTCACCTAAAGGTGCTCTGGAGGCAAAAAATGCTGATACAACTAAAACCCAAAATTAACCCTCCCAATGATTAAAATAATGTTTGGAGGGTTTAGAGCAAATATATTTTCGGCCAATATTATCCTAAGAAATTTGTGGGAGCAGAGTGTTCCCAAGGGCAGGGCAGTGTAGGTGGCCCAATCCCGGGGCAGATGACTAACAGGATCATGACACACAGATAATGTTATTCGCTGGGGTGCACCATGCAGATTGTGGGATCTTAGTTCCCTGAACCGGGATTGAACCGGTTCCCCTTCTAGTGAAAGCATGGAGTCCTAACCACTGGACAGCCAGAGAAGTCAGGACAGAGACGTTTGATAAAAGTATTAATATTAGACTGTGTAAAAGCTGATCTTATATTTATCACCATACCCTAGTATTTCTAAATAACTACAGTTGTAAAACATTCTTCCCCAATAAACTCTTTTGTTAGTCCAAGTTCTACAAGTTTTCATGGTTTAAAGTGAGGAGTATGGAATATTTAATTTGGTGTTAACTTTAATTTTGAAGTGTTTGAAGAGTTTCAAGGAGTAGTCATTCAATTATGGAGATATATAAGGCAGAGTCTCAACCAGAGGAATCCCGTGTGTTTTCAGAAAACATTTTAGAAACAATTAAAACAGAGTTTCTCCATCAGCATCAAAAGAGTTGAGTTCAGATATTAAGACAATGCTACTGTATCTTTTATCTGGACTGCAGCTCCCTAGTTAAATCTTTCTGGCACTTTAACTCTGAGAGACACAGTGGATGATTCAAAGTCAGTCACTGAATGTCATTTAAAATCATTAAGAGTGAAGGAGACCCTGGGATTGTCGTCCTTTCAAAGGAAGTGGGAGAACTATCAACTCTGCCTGTGAAAATTAGTCAGGTAAGCAGCTGCCAAGATGATATGCACAGAGAGCCTGATAGGGGTGTGCCGTGATTCCCGATCTGTATATATTATCACTATTTAACATTATCACCCTTTAATGTCCTGTTGCAGGACTGACTGAAATACTTGCTGTTAGGGGAAGGTAATAGATTACTAGGCCTGAAGAGCTGAAAGTGAGAGTTGCTCAGTCGTGTCTGAGGGTTGGTGACCCCATGGACTATAGAGTCCATGGCATTCTCCAGGCCAGAATACAGGAGTGGGTAGCCTTTCCTTACTCCAGGGGATCTTCCCAACCCAGGGATCAAGCCCAGGCATTCCACATTGAAGGCAGATTCTTCACCAGCTGAGCCACGACGGAAGCCAAATTATGCTAGAGTATGTCGCTTATCCCTTCTCCAGCAGAGCTTCCCTACACAGAAATTGAACTTATGTCTACATCTTTGCAGGCAGAATCTTTCCCAAGTGAGCTATCATTAAAGTCCAGATGTTCAGGTTAGAGGACCAAAAGTGGAGGTTAGAGGGCCTTGTTTCCCTAAATTCGCGCTGGTATATATTTTAATATCCGTGAATATACTGCCACCTTGCAGAAAGAATTGAGGATGCATAGAGTTTAAAAAGGATCCAAAGACTCTTAGGGTTAAAAGAGAAAAACATAAACATTAAGTCATGAGTTGAGAAAGGGTATATCCATTTAGATCAACAACAATAAATCAATATCAGACGCCTGTAGCTTTCCTGGAAAAGGACAGTATATTGTGATTCAAACATGACAAGTCCTATTGCAGATGCTGTGTTGTATGGGGGTGGGGGGGTTGCTCATTAGCACTCATAAAGTGTAGTAGAAACTCTTAATACTTCCACTTATACAGTTTTACTATAAATAGATTCCAACTGACCCCTCTAGCAGTGGCCATAACAACCTCTATTGACTGATACAATGAATTCCCTAAGACCTTCTACTTTCCTCTATGCCTGTGTCCATCGTGTTTTCTGTGACTCAAAAACTAGCAACGATCTGAGGCCAGCCGAATGGTCACCTCCCAAGGAAATGTTCTTAATCATTCTCTTGTGTATTAATATATTCACGTTCTCTAATCACTTGCAGTTCAGTACATGCAGTTTGTAGGATAGATTTTTGAGTATGTATCTTATGAGAAATGCATGCCAGCAAGGTAAACGGATTAGAAATCAACAGTGTGGTGATATAAAATATTATCAGAAGTTGGATTATCTAAGACTCTAAGGGAGAGAATCACTCTCTTCTGCCACGTATGTCCAAGAGTCTGTTTGAAAATATAATAAAAACAATAAACTAGACAGTGGATCAGAAGTCAGAGGAACTGAAATGAGAGGCTTATTTTATCAGTAGTCAAGATGAACTCTATGTTTTTGTATGAAGACCACCCATTTGCAGGACACCAAATGCAAAAGCCAAAGCAGTGCCCATGGACTCATCATGAGTACACAATGCTGTTGTCCCAGAGGCTTCTCTTGATTGTCAGAGGTCAAGAGCAAGTCTATGTGCCTAGAATCAGAACACATCTGCCCAGGATCACATCCATGTATCAGCAGGAATCAATTGGGGGTCTCCAAACTTTACATGCTCCTGGCCAAGTCCCTCACTCCTGTGCCTTTCCTTCAGGCTTGTCACTCATTACTGCCTTAAGATGATCATGATTAAATTTCACCTCAACATCTCTTCAATTAACTGCAGTGGGCAACTAGAAATCTGAATGCAAAAGATTGAAATAGGACCCTTACCTTATACCACATAAAAAACTAAACTCAGAGTTGATTAAAGATTTAAATGCAAGATCTGAAACTATAGATCATCTAGAAGAAAACATCCTGGAGAATTTGTAAACATTGGTCTTAAAAGTGATTTTATGGATGTGACATCGAAATCATAGGAAACAAAAACAAAACTAAAAAAGTAGAATGACATCAAAGGATTAAACTGTCTCCCCCATAGAACATTCAATACACATTTACATAGAAGCGAAGATGACGGTTACCAAATGACAAGTTGGGGCGTGGGGAAGAATTGGGAGTAGGGGATTAATATATATATAGACACCATTATATATAAAATAGATAACCAAAAAGGACCTACTACAAAACCACAGGCAACTCTGCTAGAAATTCTTTAACAACAGAAATGGAAAAAGAATTTGTAAAGTAATAGATATATGTATGCGTGCCTGTGGAAGCTCAGTTGATTCAGATGTGCCCTACTCTTTGTGACCCTATGGACTGTAGCCTGCTAGGCTCCTCTGTCCATGAGATTCTCCAGGCAAGAATACTGGAGAGGCTTGACATGTCCCTCTGAGCATATCTTCCCAACCCAGGTATTGAACACAATCTCCTTCATCGCAGGGTGATTCTTTAACTACTGAGCTAAGTGGGAAGTCCAAATACATGTATATGTAAAGCTGAGTCACTTTGCTGGACACCTGAAATACAACATGGTAAATCAAATATACTCGAATGAAAACAAAAATAAAAAGAATCCATCAACATGTAGAACAATTAGCTCCAAAAACTATTTGGAAAATGCAGAAAGATTCCCAAACTTACACTCAAAGAAAGATCCAGAGGGAACAGGGTATGAAGGGAAAAGGATGATTCAAGTCCTAACGTGTGCCCATGGGAAAGAAGTCCGAATATAAGGCAGATTACACGGTTGGAGACATGCCCTGTGTGTGAGTGGTTCAAGCCGTATATTGGACACAAAACTCCTGGGCTCTGACACAGAGAAGAGAAACACCCTTAAATGGTTGCAGGGCCATGTGAACTAACAGAAGGTCTGTGGTAAGCCCGGACTCCCCCCTCCAGGATCATGTGCTCAGGGGCTTGCTCCCAAGCCACAATGAAGAGGACAGATTGAGACCGCATTTGTGGATGCCTGTTTTCCCAACAACTGCCCACCCTTACACACGCCCTGCTTACTCCGTCTGGCCGATGTGCACTGGAGCAGGGGTGCCATGACCAGGTAGATAGCTGGGATGTGGGAAAGATTGGTGCATCTGGACAGGGCGGCATGCGGGTGGAAGAGCCCGGGTCATGCTCATGGAGGTCACTTACATAGGCAGCGTATCAGGAGAAGTCCTGATCTCTGATGGAGGCCAGACTGCCACAGCAGATGACCCAGTATGTGCCCAGAGCCCATGAGGGCCTCACCTGCCCAATAGCACCCCTCATCCACAGGGCAGTGATAGCAGAAGCTGGGGGAAGTGATAAGCTGTGAGGGACCAAGAGGTCTCACACCAGAAGGTACGTTTAAGCAGGACAGGAGACGCTAATGATGAAGATGGCACAGATGGCACTTTGGCGTAGCCTGGATCTCTGTAAGCTGCCAGCCTGGAGAGTTGCTCCTTTTGTTATTTTTCTAACCAGAACATGCTCCTCTTGTCCCTCTGTGGCAAGGGTTGCAGTGCTGGGAGAGGGGAGCGTGCATACTTGAGGGATCACAGCCAGATCTGGCCTGACATTCAGGGCTTCTGCTCCAGAAATTTGGGATCCCACCCTGCACGCAATAGGATAGTGAAAGCCCCTGAGGAAAAGGAAGTCCCTGCCTCACATCTGGATTCAGACCTGGTACCACTGAAGTTCTCAGCCATAGGTTCTGGCACACCCTAAGGCAAGATGTGACTTTGGTCCATCAAATCCAGCCCCACCCCCACACCTACCCCTCGCTGACTATGGTACAGACTCTACAGTGATGCTCCCCCACAAGATCACCCCTTCAAGACCACAATAGATAATTGATGCATTTTAATTCAGAGAGGCAGAGACAAATGGGAAGACAGAAGGACTGGTCTCCAGTGAAAGACTGAGAAGAAGTCAGTTCAGTTTGTCAATCGTGTCTGATTCTTTGTGACACCGTGAACTGCAGCACATCAGGCCTCCCTGTCCATTGCCAACTCGCGGAGTCCACCCAAAACCACGTCCATTGAGTTGGTGATGCCATCTAACCATCTCTTCCTCTGTTGTCCCCTTCTCATCCTGCCCTCAATATTTCCCAGCATCAGGGTCTTTACCAATGAGTCAGCTCTTCGAATCAGGTGGCCAAAATATTGGAGTTTCAGTTTCAACATCAGTCTTTCCAATGAACACTCAAGACTGATATCCTTTAGGATGGACTGGTTGGATCTCCTTGCAGTCCAAGGGACTCTCAAGAGTCTTCTCCAACACCAAAGTTCAAAAGCATCAATTCTTTGGTGCTCAGCTTTCTTATAGTCCAACTCTCAATCCATACCTGACCACTGGAAAAATCATAGCCTTGACTAGACACACCTATGTTGCCAAAGTAATGTCTCTGCTTTTTATTTTTTTTATTTTTAATATAAATTTATTTATTTTAATGGGAGGTTAATTACATCTGGTATTGGTTGTGCCAGACATCCACATGAACCTGCCACAGGTGTACATGTGTTCCCCATCCTGTACCCCCCTCCCACCTCCCTCCCTGTACCACCCCTCTGGGTTATCCCAGTGCACCAGCCCCAAGCATCCTGTATCATGCATTGAACCTGGACTGGCGATTCGTTTCATATATGGTATTATACATGTTTCAATGCCATTCTCCCAAATCAGCCCACCCTCTTCCAGAGAGTCTCTGCTTTTTAATATGCTATCTAGGTTAGTCATAACTCTACTTCCAAGGAGTAAGCTTCCTTTAATTTCATGGCTGCAATCACCATCTGCAGTGATTTTGGAGCCCAGAAAAATAAATTCAGCCACTGTTTGTCCATCTACTTCCCATGAAATGATGGGACCAGATGTCATGATCTTCACTTTCTGAATGTTGAGCTTTAAGCCAACTTTTTTACTCTCTTCTTTCTCTTTCATCAAGAGGCTCCTTAGTTCTTCTTCACTTTCTGCAATAGCAGTGGTGTCATCTGCATATCTGAGTTTATTGGTATTTCTCCCGGCAATCTTGATTCCAGCTTGTGCTTCCTTCAGCCCAGCGTTTCTCATGATGCACTCTGCATATAAATTACATAAGCAGAGTGACAATATACAGCCTTAATGTACTCTTTTTCCTACTTGGAACCAGTCTCTTGTTCCATGTCCAGTTCTAACTGTTGCTTCCTGACCTGCATAGTGGTTTCTCAAGAGGCAGGTCAAGTGGTCTGGTATTCCTATCTCTTTCAGAATTTTCCACAGTGTACTGTGATCCACACAACCAAAGGCTTTGGCATAGTCAATAAAGCAGAAATATATATTTCTATTGAACTCTCTTGCTTTTTCCATGATCCAGCGGATGGTGGCAATTTGATCTCTGATTCCTCTTCCTTTTCTATAACCAACTTGAACATCTGGATGTTCACGATTCACATACTGCTGAGGCCTGCTTTGGAGAATTTTAAGAATTACTTGACTGGCATGTGAGATGAGTGATATTGTGCGGTAGTGTGAGCAATCTTTGGTGTTGCCTTTCTTAGGGATTGGTGTGAAATCTGGCCTTTTCCAGTCCTGTGGCCACTGCTGAGTTGTCCAAATGAGCTGGCATATTGAGTGTAGCACTTTCACTGTATCATATTTCAGGATTTGAAATAGCTCTCCTGGAATTCTATCACCTCCACTAGCTCTGTTCGTAGTGATGCTTTCTAAGGCACACTTGACTTCACATTCCAGGATGTCTAGCCCTAGGAGCGTGATCACAAAATCATGATTATCTGGTTCCTGAAGATTTTTTTTTCCTACAGTTCTTTTGGGTATTCTTACCACCTCTTCTAAATATCTTCTTCTTCTGTTAGGTCCATACCATTTCTGTCCTTTATCGAGCCCATCTTTGCATGAAATGTTCCCTTGGTATCTCGAATTTTCTTAACAAGATATCTAGTCTTTCCCATTCAGTAGTTTTCCTCTACTTCTTTGCATTGATCACTGAGGAATGCTTTCTTATCTCTTCTTGCTATTGTTTGAAACTCTGCATTCAGATGCCTGTATCTTTCCTTTTCTCCTGAGCTTTTCACTGCTCTTCTTTTCACAACTATTTGTAAGCCCTCCACAGACAGCCCTTTAGCTTTTTGGCATTTTTTTTTAAACATGAAAAGACTACTTTATCTTTTAAAAGTGAGAAATTGATATGTTTTGGAACCTACACAAAATACACTAAAAGTTGTTCCTGTGAAAATTTGGGAATTAATTATAAAATTAAGCAATTGTTTTTTAAGAAAATTTGTAGTTGACCAAGAATCATAATGTCAAAATTCTAAACCTTATCTTTCAAATCACTTATTATGTAACCCTAGTCAAAATACCTCATTTCCTTGATTTATGATTCATCCTATGAAAAGTGTAAAAGTACTTTAAAAATGACTGAAGTTCTCTTTTAATGGAATATTCTATAAATCTGTGACATTGTGATTCTGTCCTTGAAAAGAGCAAAACATTTCAGGCAAACACACACTTCATTGTTTATCCACAGAAAACATGATTGCAATTAAAAGAAGTTATCAACATTAGTTTCATCAAACATAAACAAATCTGGACTTCAGAAAAGAAAGACTTTATCTGAATCAAGTACTGCAGTAAGAGGAAGACAATTTTACAACAGGAGGAGAGGGAACATGATAATGGGAAGAATACTATGAGGTCTGGAATATCTCATTGCAGGCAGAGAAGAACTTCCCTTTTACAGAGAAGAGTAAACAAAGTGACAGGGAAAGGATCTGAAGAAATAAGAAGAGTAAATGCAGGTGATGATAGAACAATTGTTACAGAAAGCTTTTCTCTGCCATAAGCCTATTCTATCTTTGGCAGAGGTTGTTAAGCAAAGTTTGTATGCTGGCTCAAGCTGAGGCTGAATCAAAAATCTGGAACCTGGGAGTAAAGAGACAAGTTTAAAGTTTGAACAAATCAGATATATGGGCATTTTTTTTTCTTTTTTCAATTGAATTTTGGGGATGTCATGCGAGTGTATGTTCCTCAGTTCTTTTTCCATGGGGATGGTCTTAATCCCTGTCTCCTGTACAATGTCACAACCTCCGTCCATAGTTCAGCAGGCACTCTATCTGTCAGGTCTAGTCCCTTAAATCTATTTCTCACATCCACTGTATAATCATAAGGGATTGGATTTACGTCATACCTGAATGGTCTAGTGGTTTTCCCTACTTTCTTCAATTTATTGAAGGCTTTCCCACCCGAACTGAGAAGGCTGAGGAGATGGTAAAAAAAAAAAAAAAAACAACAACAACAACAAAAAAAAACTGCTCCATGAAATCATTCCAAGATTTGGTCTGCCCAGGTCATTACAAAGTGACAATGGGACATCATTTACTTCTAAGGTCACCCAAGGAGTCTCGAAAGCATTGGGCATTACTTATTATCTCCATTGTGCCTGGAGGCCGCAATCTTCAGAAAAAGTAGAAAAAGCCAATCAATTCCTAAAATCAGCGATAAAAAGATAACCCAGGAGGCTGCCCTGGGATGGAAGGAGGCTTTACCAATAGCTCTCCTCCGCACCTGCATTGCCCCTAAGGAACAGGTTGGTCTTAGTCCTTATGAGATGCTATATGGGAGAGCTTTTGTTTATGTCAATGACCTATATTGATGATGCTTATGATTATTCCATGTACTATGAATTGTCTAACCTGTTTTGTCTCTGCCCAGGTCAACCAGCTACAACATGCAGTGCCAGTTCAACAAAGATATAAAACCACAGCTGACCACGGAAAATATCACACACCCTTGGACACCGCTATAAGGACTCAGGATTGAGACTAGCAAGAGGGGGAGGCCCAATACCCCTCGCTGCCCCAGTTCAGCAGGAAGTAGCCAGAAAGACCTCGACGCCCCTATTCCCAAAGAATTGGGCCTCCCATCTCTTGAGGGGGGAATGTTAGGTAGGTAGAATAGGGAAAAGGAGTCCAAAATGGCAGTGGCTAAAAGACAAGGAAGGTCAAAGGAAGGTTCGAGGACCAGAGTGAAAACTTCAGGCAGAACAAACAGCACTCCTGGCTAAGCCCAATTTGCATAGGGCAGGCCCAGGTGGAAGAAAAAACATATAAAAGGAGGAGTCAAAGCGCTTTCTCTGGGACTCTCTCTCCAGTGTGCATGCACGCGCGCTCTCTCTCTCTCTCTTTCTTTCTCTCTTTCTCCCTCCCCACGCACTTCTCCAATCCCTTCTCTTCCAGTCTTGGATTCTCCTGCTATCTTCTAAATAAAATGGAGCTGTAACACGGAAAAAAAAAATAAATCAGAATTTGGCAATAAGGAGCTCATGATCTGAGCCAGAGTCAGCTCCCAGTCTTGTTGTGCTGACTGTATAGAGCTTCTCCATCTTTGGCTGCAAATGATATAATCAATCTGATTCAGTGTTAACCATCTGGTGATGTCCAAGTGTAGAGTCTTTTCTTGTGTTGTTGGAAGAGGGTGTTTGCTATGACCAGTGTGTTCTTTTTGCAAAACTCTATTTGCCTTTGCCCTGCTTCATTCCATACTCCAGAGCCAAATTTTCCTCTTACTCCAGGTGTTTCTTGATTTCCTACTTTTGCATTCCAGTCCACTATAACGTAAAGGACATTTTTTTGGGGTGTTAGTTCTAAAAGGTCTTGTCGGTCTTCATAGAACCATTCAACTTCAACTTCTTCATTGATACTTGTTGGGGCATAGACTTGGATTACTGTGATTTTGAATGCTTAGCCTTGGAAACGAACAGAGATCATTCTATAGATTTTGAGATTGCATCCAGCTACTGCATTTTGGACACTTTTGTTGAGCATAATGGCTACTCCATTTCTTCTGAGGGATTCCTGCCCTCCAGAGTAGATATAATGGTCATCTGAGTTAAATTCACCCATTCGAGTCCATTTTACTTCACTGATTCCTAGAATGTTGACCTTCACTCTTGCCATCTCCTGTTTGACCACTTCCAATTTGCCTTGATTCATGGACTTAACATTCCAGGTTCCTATGTTATATTGCTCTTCATAGCACTGGACCTTTCTTCTGTCACCAGTCACAACCACAAATGGGTATTGTTTTTGCTTTGGCTCAATCACTTCATTATTTCTGGAGTTATTTCTCCACCGATCACCAGTAATATATTGGGCACCTACTGACCTGGGGAGTTCCTCTTTCAGTATCCTATCATGTTGCCTTTTCATACTGTTCATGCGGATCTCAAGGCAAGAATACTGAAGTGGATTGCCCTTCCCTTCTCCAGTGGACCACATTCTGTCAGACCTCTCCACCATGAGCCACCCAACTTGGGAGGTCCCACAGGGCCTGACTTAGTTTCGTTGAGTTAGACAAGGCTGTGGTTCTAATGTGATTAGATTGACTAGATTTCTGTGATTATGGTTTCAGTGTGTCTGCCCTCTGATGCCATCTTGCAATACCTACCACCTTACGTGGGTTTCTCTTACCTTGGATCTGGGGTATCTCTTCATGGCTGCTCCAGCAAAGCACAGCCACTGCTCCTTACCTTGGACGAGGTTATCGTCTCTCTGCCACCAACCTGACCTTGAACGTGGAGTAGTTCCTCCAGTCCCTCCTGTGCCCATGCAGCCACCACTCAGTAAATCCTGTTACTAAGCAACAGGTCTTGCCCAGCAATTTGACAGTGCATCGCTTGGCCCTGCCAATAAGCAACCAACTTCAGTGAGATACCTATTGGTACTTCTCCTGCGCAGCTATTGGTCAGCTCCACGTTGGGGCCTACCTGATGATCACTGTCAATGAGGGAGCACTGGGAAAGTGATTCAGTCAAGAGACATTGGTGCATTGGTCATCTGACTCTTGCCTTTGGGAACCTTACTTTTTTTTTTTTTTTTTTTTTAGTAATCGGGAATGTATGTCTGGTAGATGGCAAAAGTTGAGTTTCCCTACTCAGTATGAGAGTTGAAGTCTTCCCAACAATATTAGTGGAGGAGACATTTATGACTTTCTTGGCTCTGATGTGTAATTTTATGGAGACAGTGTATACATCTTGGGGCAACAGACTGAGGATTCCCCAAGTCTTGGGGTCTCTAAAGCTCATTGGAGTAGCAAAAGCATCCAACTTGTACTTAATTACCTTTTTCCATGATAAGTGCTTACTCTTATGTTCCTTATGCCCTCAAGAACTCCAACGAGGAAGAGGGTGGTCGAAAGATGAAATGACTAGACGACTCTGAGGAACAGATTTGGAGTGAAAAATGTTTGGTAGAGGTTGATACACGGATGTGTGGAGTGTTGAAGTGGGACATATAAGTCAAAGAATAAAGGGCACTGAAGGAAAGTCTGAGGGTCATGAGAAGAAACACCATGCCCCTGAATCACCACTCCCCAGAATCAGACACACAAAGGTGTCAGCGGTAAGAAAGTTGTATCATGGTATACCTCAGCATCCTCTAACTTATGTTGATGGGCATAGGGGTACATTGTGATGTCAAATACCCCAAAGCCATCATTGGCTGCTGGAGTGCATAGATGACCAATCAGATTGAAGCGTTTGGATCCTCATTGTCCTGAACAGGTATGTATAGGGAGGCCAGATGTAGAGATTCTGGGTTAGGCCATGTCATGCTATCATCATAAGGTAAACAGGAAGCCACGGCAGCCAAGAAGAGTTTCAATGTGGTGTGCTTCAAGGGTGAAAGGATGAAAAAAAACCCTTTTTCCACAGAGATACAGAGGCAATGTGAATGTAAGATGATTCCATCTATGCTCCCCGCATTCTCCTTTGACTTTGGTGCCCAAGACCTCTCCACTGCCCTTGCCTGACACAAAAGCCCTTATAGCCCACATCCCTTTTCATGAAATCTCCCTTCCAACTCAGATGTTATACCCTTTCCTCAAAACTAATACCCTTCTCTTGTCTTTCAAGGCATGGAATATGACCATGAGGGTCAGAAGATTTCTAAAAGGAACCTTGAGAATGAAAATCCGATCATATGCGACTCACTCAAAGAGAAGGTAAGCTCAGCCACCCCAGATTGAGAGACTCTGGAGAAGCACAAACTGGGCAGCCACGAGCTGAATAGAAAAGGTCAGACAGTTTAGAATTGTGTCTCCAGAGGTCTGCTTTCTTAGAAATGGCCAACCAGGAATAGAATGACTATCACACTAACATATTAAACTGATGGCTGTGATTAAAATACACATCAAATGGTGAAAAGATGATATTTGTGTGTGTGTGAATTTTCTGATGGGAAGGGAGGGAAGGAAGCAAAGGGATGGGCACCTGAGTGGGGAGAGATTTGGGGTCCCAAGAGCTGAGGGAACAGACCCTCAGGTTCAGTTAGCCAAAGAATACAGGTCTCGACTAGGTCAGGAGTTTGCACTGAAGGTGAATAACCCTGCTTAACAATTGATCTCAGGGGCAAGTAGTAGTGGTGCGGTGTTACTGTCATTGTTTAGGGTGTGAAGTGACATTAGGGTCTAGATTGCAAGAACCCAGATGGGAAGAGGGCTTCACATGAGGATGGTGAATATCATACTTCCCCTGAGAAAGGCAGGCAGAAATCACCTCCTGGCCACTTACATCATGACGGGCTTTGTTGCATCACTCACTTATGCTGTCAGCTAAAGGTGCTCAGGAGGCACATAATGTTGATACAACTAAAACCCACAATTAGCACTGCCAAAGATGAAAATAATGTTTGGGGTTATCAGACTGATTATCATTTAGGCCACTGTTATCCTAAGAAATTTGTTGGAGCAGTGCATTCCCAAGAGCAGGGCAGTGGAGGTTGCCCAATCGTGGTGCAGATGACTAACAGGATCATGGCACACAGATAATGTTTTTGATTGGGGGGCACCATGCAGTTTGTGGGATCTTAGTTCCCTGACCAGGGATTGAACCGATTCCCCTTCTAATGAAAGCACGCAGTCCTAACACCTGCACAGCCAGAGCAGTCAGTACAGAGACGTTTGATAAAAGTATTAATATTAGACTGTGTAAAACCTGGTCTCATATTTATCACCATCCCCTAGTATTTATAAATATCTACAGTCGTGAAACATTGTTCCCCAATAAACTCTTTTGTTAGTCCAAGTTCTACAAGTTTCCGTGGTTTAAAATGAAGAGTATCGAATATTTAATTTGGTGCTAACTTTACTTTTGAAGTGTTTGAATACTTTCAAGGAGTGCTCAATCAAATACGGAGATATATAAAGCAGAGTCTCTAACAGAGGAATCCCTTGTGTTTTCAGAAAACATTTTAGAAACAATTAAAACAGAGTTTCACCATCAGCATCAAAAGAGCAGAGTTCAGATTTTAAGTCAATGCTACGGTATTTTTTATCTGGACTGCAGCTCACTAGTTAAATCTTTCTGGCACTTTAACTCTTGAGAGACACAGTGGAAGATTCAAAGTCAGTCACTGAATGTGATTAAAAATCATTACGAGTGAAGAAGACTCTGGGTTTGTTGTCCTTTCAAAGAAAGTGGGAGAACTATCAACCCTGCCTGTGAAAATTAGTCACGTAAGCGGATACCAGGATGATATGGACAGAGAGCCCTGATACGTGGGTGCTGTGATTCCAGATCTGTATATATTATCACCATTTAACACTATCACACTTTAAAGCCCTTTTGTAGGACTGATTAAAATGCTTGCTGTTAGGGGAAGGAAACAGATTACTAGGCCTGAAGAGATGAAAGTGAAAGTTGCTCAGTCGTGTCTAACGGTTGGTGACCCCATGGAGTATACAGTCCATGGAATTCTACAGGCCAGAATACTGGAGAGTGTAGCCTTTCTTTACTCCAGGGGATATTCCCAACCCAGGAATCAAACCCAGGCATTCCACATTGAAGGCAGATTCTTCACCAGCTGAGCCACCAGGTAAGCCAAAGAATGCTGTAGTGGGTAGCTTATCCCTTCTCCAGCAGAGCTTCCCTACCCAGGAATTGAACTGATGTCTAAAAATTTGCAGGCAGAATCTTCCACAACTGAGCTATCAGGAATGTCCTGAGGTGGACCAAAAGTGGAGGTTAGAGGGCATTGTTTCCTTAAAGTAGCACTGGTATATATTTTAATATCCGTGGATATACTGCCACCTTGCAGAAAGAATTGAGGATGCATAGAGTTTAAAAAGGATCCAAAGACTCTTAGGGTTAAAAGAGAAAAACATAAACACTAAGTCATGAGTTGAGAAAGGGTATATCCATTTAGATCAACAACAATAAATCAAAAGGAGACTCCTGTACTCTCCTGGAAAGGACAGTATATTGTGATTCAAACATGACAAGTCCTATTGCAAACACTGTGCTGTATGGGGGTGGGGGGTTTGCTCATTAGCACTCACAAAGAATAGTAGAAACTCTTTATACATCCACTTATACAGGTTCGCTATGAATAGATTGCAACTGACCCCTCTAGCTGTGGCCATAACAACCTCTATTGACTGATACAATGATTTCCCTAAGACCTTCTCCTTTCCTCTATGCCTGTGCCCATCCTATCTTCTGTGACTCAGAAACTAGCAACCATCTGAGGCCAGCCTAACGGTCACTTTTCAAGGAAATGTTCTTAATCATTCTCTTGTGTATTAATATTTTCACGTTTTCTATTCACTTGCAGTTCCTTACATGCAGTTTGTAGGATAGATTTTTGAGTATGTATCTTCTCAGAAATTCATGCTGGAGAGGTAAACTGATTAGAAATCAACAGTGTGGTGATATAAAATGTTATCAAAAGTTGTTTTGTCTAAGACTGTAAGGAAGAGAATCACTCTCCTCTGTGAAGTATGTCCAAGAATCTGTTTGAAAATACAGTAAAAATGATAAACTATAGAGTATTTTAGAAGTCAAAGGAACTTACATGAGAAGCTTATTTTATCGGTAGTCAAGAGGAGCTCTATGTCTTTGTATTAAGACCACCCATTTGCAGGACACCAAATGCAAAAGCCAAAACAGTGCCCATGGACTCATGATGAGTGCACAATCCTGCTGGCCCAGAGGCTTCTCTTGATTGGCAGAGGTCAAGAGCATGTCTATGTGCCTAGGGTCAGAACGCATCTGCCCAGGATCACATCCATGTATAAGCGGGAATAAAGTGGGAATCCCCAAACTTTACATGCTCCTGGCCAAGTCCCTCACTCCAGTGCCTTTCCTACAGGCTTGTCACTCATTGCTGCCTTGAGATGATCATGATTAAGTTTCACCTCACCATCTCTTCAATTAACTGCCGTGGGCAACTAGAAATCTGAATGCAAAAGAGTGAAATAGGACCCTTACCTTATACCACATAAAAATCTAAAGTCAGAGTTGATTAAAAATTTAAATGGAAGATCTGAAACTATAAATCAACCAGAAGAAAACATCCTGGCTAAGGTTTAAACATTGGTCTTAGAAGTTATTTTATGTGCGTGACACCAAAAGCATAGGAAACAAAAGCAACAATAGAAAAGTAGGACAACTTAAAACGATTAAACTGCCTCCCGTAAAGAACATCAAAAACACATCTACATAGAAGCCAAGTTGATGGTTACCAAATGGCAAGTTGGGGTGGGGGGATGAATTGGGAGTTGGGGATTAACATATATATAGCACCACTATATATAAAATAGATAACCAAAAAGGACCTACTAGAAAACCACAGGCAACTCTGCTAGAAATTCTTTAACAACATAAGTGGAAAAAGAATTTGTAGAGCAATAGATATATGTATGTGTGCCTGTGTAAGCTCAGTTGATTCAGATGTGCCTTACTCTTTGTGGCCCTATGGACTGTAGCCTGCTAGGCTCCTCTGTCCATGAGATTCTCCAGGCAAGAATACTGGAGAGGCTAGTCATATCCCTCTGAGCATATCTTCCCAAACCAGGAATTGAACCCAAATCTCCTTCAATGTAGAGTGATTGTTTAACAACTAAGCCAAGTGTGAAGCCGAAATACATGTATATGTAGAGCTGAATCACTTTGCTGGACACCTGAAACAAAACATGATAAATCAAATATACTCGAATGAAAAAAAAAATAAAAAGAATCCATCAACATCTAGAACAGTTATCTCAAAAAACTAATTGAAAAATGCAGAAAGATTCCCAAACTTACTCTCAAATAGAGATCCACAGGGAACAGGATATGAAGGGAAAAGGATGATTCAATTCTTTATGTGTGCCCATGGGAGAGGGCTCTGAATATATTGGAGTTTACCCAGTTGGAGATATTCCCTGGGTGTGAGTGGTTCGAGCCATATATTGAACACACAAGTCCTGGGGTCTGACAAAGGGAAGAGAAAAACCCTTAAATGTTTGCAGGGCTATGTAGACTAACAGGAGGTCTTTGGGAAGCCCGGACTCCCCACTCCAGGAGAATGTGATCAGCGGCTTGCACCCAAGCCACAATGATGATGACAGATTGAGACTGCATTTGTTGATGCCTGTTTTCCCAACAACTGCCCTCCCTTGCACATGCCCTGCTTACTCCGTGTGGCCGATCTGCACTGGAGAAGATGCTGCCATGACCAGGCAGACAGCTGGGATGTGAGAAAAGGAGGTGCATCTGGCTCAGGGTGGCTTGTGGATGGAAGAGCTGGGGTCATGCTCATGGAGGGCACTTACATAGGCAGCACATCAGGAGAAGTGCTGATCTATGATGGAGGCCAGAATGCCATAGCAGATGACCCAGTGTGTGCCCAGAGCCCATGAGGTTCTCATCTGCGCAATAGCACCGCTCTGCAACAGGGCACGGAGAGCAGAAGCTGGGGGAAGTGATCAGCTGTGAGGGAACAAGAGGTCTAGATCAGAAGTTATGTTTAAGCAGGGCAGGAGACGCTACTGATGGTGATGGCACAGATGGCATGTTGGAGGTAGCCTGCATCTCTGTAAGCAGCCAGCCTAGAGATTTGCTCCTTTTGTTATTTTTCTAACCAGATCATGCTCCTCTTGTCCCTCTGTGGCAAGGATTTCAGTTCTGATAAAGGGGAGCGTACATACTTGAGGGAACACAGCCAAATCTGGCCTGATATTCAGGGCTTCTGATCCAGAAACTGGGGATCCCACCCTGCCCCCAATAGGGCAGTGAAAACCACTGAGGAAAAGGAAGTCTCTGCCTCACATCTGGCTTCAGACGTGGTACCACTGATCTTGCCAGCAATAGGTGCTGGCACACCCTAAGGAAACATGTCACATGTGGTCCATCAAATCCAGCCCCACCACACCCACCCCCTGCTGACTATCGTACAGACTGTACAGTGATGCTCCCCCACAAGATGACCCCTTCAAGACCATAATAGATAATTGATGCACTTAAATTAAGAGAGGCAGAGACTATGGGAAGACAGAAGGACTGGTCTCCACTGAAAAACTGAGAGGAAGTCAGTTCAGTTTGTCAGTCGTGTCTGATTCTTTGTGACACCATGAAATGCAGCACACCAGGCCTCCCTGTCCATCACCAACTCGCAGAGTCCACCCAAACCTATGTCCACTGAGTTGCTGATGCCATCTAACCATCTCTTCCTCTGTTGTCCCCTTCTCCTCCTGCCCTCAATATTTCCCAGCATCAGGGTCTTTACCAATGAGTCAGCTCTTTGCATCAGGTGGCCAAAATATTGGAGTTTCAGGTTCAACATCACTCTTTCCAATGAACACTCAGGACTGATATCCTTTAGGATGGACTGGTTGGATCTCCTTGCAGTCCAAGGAATTCTCAAGAGTCTTCTCCAACACCACAGTTCAAAAGGATCAATTCTTTGGCACTCAGCTTTTTTATAGTTCAACTCTCAATCCATACCTGACCACTGGAAATACCAGAGCTTTGACTAGACATACCTTTGTTGCCAAAGTCATGTCTCTATTTTTTATTTTTAATGTAAATTTATTCAATAAAATGGGATGTTAATTACTTTACATATGGTATTAGTTTTGCCATACCTCAACATGAACCTGCCACAGTTGTACATGTGTTCTCCATTCTGTACCCTCCTCCCACCTCCCTCCCCGTACAATCCCTCTGGGTCATCCCAGTGCACCAGCCCCAAGCATCCTGTATCATGCATTGAACCTGGACTGGCGATTCTTTTCATATATGATATTGTACATGTTTCAATGCCATTCTCCCAAATCACACCACCCTCTCCCACAGAGTCTCTGCTTTTTAATATGCTGTCTAGGCTAGTCATAACAATACTTCCATGGAGGAAGCTTCGTTTAATTTCATGGCTGCAGTCACCATCTGCAGAGGTTATGGAGCCCAGAAAAATAAACTCAGCCACTGTTTCCACTTTTGCCACATCTACTTCCCATGAAGTGATGGGACCAGAATCCCTGATCTTTGCTTTCTGAATGTTGAGCTTTAAGCCAACTTTTTCACTCTCTTCTTTCACTTTCATCAAGAGGCTCTTTAGTTCTTCTTCACTTTCTGCCATAACGGTGGTGTCATCTGCATATCTGAGCTTACTGATACTTCTCCCGGTAATTTTGATGCAAGCTTGTGCTTCCTCCAGCCCAGTGTTTCTCATGATGCACTCTGCATATAAATTAAATAAGCAAAGTGACAATATACAGCCTTGATGTACTCTTTTTCTTTCTTGGAACCAGTGTGTTGTTCTTTGTCCATTTCAAGCTGTTGCTTCCTGACCAGCATAGAGGTTTCTAAAGAGGCAGAACAGATGGTCTGATATCCCCATCTCTTTCAGAATTTTCCACCGTTTAGTGTCATCCACACAGTCAAAGGCTTTGGCATAGTCAATAAAGCAGAAATAGACATATTTATGGAACTCTCTTGCTTTTTCCATGATCCAGCAGATGTTGACAATTTGATCTCTGATTCCTCTGCCTTTTCTATAACCAGCTTGAACATCTGGAAGTTCATGATTCACGTATTGCTGAATCCTGCTTTGGAGAATTTTAAGAATTACTGGACTGCCATGTGAGATGAGTGCAATTGTGTGGTAGTTTGAGCATTCTTTGGCGTTGCCTTTCTTAGGGATTAGAGTGAAAACTGACTTTTTCCAGTCCCGTGGCCACTGCTGAGTTTTCCAAATTAGCTTGCATATTGAGTGTAGCACTTTCACTGCATCATCTTTCAGGATTTGAAATAGCTCAATTGGAATTTCATCACCTCCACTAGCTTTGTTCCTAGTGATGCTTCTAAGGCCCACTTGAGTTCACATTCCAGGATGTCTGGCCCTGGGTGTGCGATCACAAAATCATGATTATCTGGGTCATGAAGATGTTTTTTTTTTTGTTTGTTTGTTTTTTGGAATTCTTCTGGGTACTCTTAGCCCCTCTTCTTAATATCTTCTTCTTCTGTTAGGTCCATACAATTTCTGTCCTTTCTGAAGCCCATCTTTGCATGAAATGCTCCCTTGCTATCTCACATTTTCTTGAAGAGATGTCTAGTCTTTCCCATTCCGTTGCTTCTTTCTATTTCTTTTCTTTTTTTATTTCATGTGTTTTTTTTTTAATTTTATTTTATTTTTATGTTTTACAATATTGTATTACTTTTGGCAAACATCGAAATGAATCCGCCACAGGTATACCCGTATTCCCCATCCTGAACCCTCCTCCCTCCTCCCTCCCCATACCCTCCCTCTGGGTGGTCCCAGTGCACCAGCCCCAAGCATCCAGTATCCTGCATCGATCCTGGACTGGTGATTTCTTTGCACTGATCACTGAGGAAGAATGCATATGTCTTTTCTTTTCTCCTGTACTTTTCGCTTCTCTTTTTTCACAACTATTTGTAAGGCCTCCCCAGACAGCCCTTTTGATTTTTGGCATTTCTTTTCCATGGGGATGGTCTTGATCCGTCTCCTTTACAATGTCATGAACCTCTTTCGATAGTTTATCAGGCACTCTATTTCTCCAGTCTAATCCCTTAAATCTAATTCTCACTTCCACTGTATAATCATAAAGGATTAGACTTATGTCATACCTGAATATTCTAGTGGTTTTCCCTACTTTCTTCAATTTACATCTGAATTTGGCAATAAGGAGCTCATGATCTGAGCCACAGTCAGCTCCCAGTCTTGTTTTGCTGACTGTTCAGAGCTTCTCCATCTTTGGCTGCAAACGATATAATCAATCTGATTTCAGTGTTGACCATCTGGTGATGTCCATGTGTAGAGTCTTTTCTTGTATTGTTGAAAGAGGGTGTTTGCTATTACCAGTGGGCTCTCTTTGGAAAACTCTTTTAGCCTTTTCCCTGATTCAATCCATACTCCAGAGCCAAATTTTCCTGTTAGTCCATGTGTTTCTTGACTTCCTACTTTTGCATTCCAGTCCACTATAATGCAAAGGACATCTTTTTTGGAGGTTAGTTCTAAAAGGTCTTTTCAGTTTTCATAGAACCGTTCAACTTCAGCTTCTTCTCCATTACTTGTTGGTGCATAGATTTGGATTACTGTGATATTGAATGGTTTGCCTTGGAAACGAACAGAGATCATTCTATAGTTTTTGAGATTGCATCCAGCTACTGCATTTTGGACTCTTTTGTTGACCATGATGGCTACTCCATTTCTTCTGAGGGATTCCTGCCCGCCGTAGTAGATATAATAATCATCTGAGTTAAATTCACCCATTCCATTCCATTTTAGTTCACTGATTCTTAGAATGTTGATGTTCACTCTTGCCATTTCCTGTTTGACCACTTCCAATTTGCCTTGATTCACGGACTTAACATTCCAGGTTCCTATGCTATATTGCTCTCGATAGCATTGGACCTTTCTTCTGTCACCAGTCACATCCACAACTGGGTATTGATTTTGCTTGGGCTCAATGCCTTCATTCTTTCTGGAGTTCTTTCTCCACCGATCTCCAGTAGCATATGGGGCACCTACTGACCTGGAGAGTTCCTCTTTCAGTATCCAATCATTTTGCCTTTTCATACTGTTCTTGCGGATCTCAAGGCAAGAATACTGAAGTGGATTGCCCTTCCCTTCTCCAGTGGACCACATTCTGTCAGACTTCTCCACCATGACCTGCCCAACTTCAGAGGTCCCACAAGGCCTGGCTAAGTTTCATTAAGTTAGACAAGTCTGTGGTTCTAGTGTGATTAGACTGACTAGATTTCTGTGATTATGGTTTCAGTGTGTCTTCCCTCTGATGGTGTCTTGCAACACGTACCGTCTAACGTGGCTTTCTCTTACCATGGACATGAGGTATGTCTTGACGGCTGATCCAGCAAAGCGCAGCCACTGCTCCTTACCTTGGACTAGGTATATCTCCTCACTGCCACCAATCCTGAACTTTAACGTGGAGTAGCTTCTCTAGCCCCTCCTGTGCCCATGCAGTCACAACTTCATGGACGTGTGGTATCAGTCCTGATTGTTCACTAGAAGGACTGACGCTGAAGCTGCAACTCCAGTACTTTGTCCACCTGATGCAAAGAACTGCCTCATTGGGAAAGATCCTGATGCTAGGAAGGAATGAAGGCCAAGGAGAAGAGGATGAGAGAGGATGAGATGGTTGGGCGGCATCGGGGATTCCATAGACTTGAGTTTCAGCTAGCTCTGGGAGTTGGTGATGGACAAGGAATCCTGGTGTGCTGCAGTCCATGGGGTTGCACACAGTCGGACACAACTGAACAAATGAAATGAACTGATTGCAATAGGGAGAATGCTTTGAACACAAGCTCTTAACGTGTCGTAAATTGGAACAGAAAAAGATATTTCATTAATATGGAAGATAAGGAGGGTGCACAGCAACTATGTGTGTGTGTGTAAGTTTGTGTGTGTGTGTGTGTGTGTGTGTGTGTGTGTGTGAGATGGGGAAAGAGGTGGGGATGGATGAAAGGACAGCATGTTGGAACAGTTTGACAGGAAGTGTTTCTATCTGAAGTAAGCTGATTCTTCGAAGACGCTGTTAAAGGAGTCCAAAATGTCTGACTGTTAGTGGTTGCTCATTCGTGGGAGAAAGCTGAAGTTCAGAGGAGAGAAGCATGGCTAAAGTTTAGCCAAGCCTAATCAGTGGGTATATTTTGGATGACTGTGAGCACTTGGCCAGTCTCTGCCATGGTTTAAGAGAGGCCAAGTCAGCCCTTTGACAGTATGGTTGTTATCAAAATTTCAAATCCATGTGCTTGGGGCAGAATGAGGCCCATCAAAACTAAATGTTAGAGTTTGGAACAGGGAAAGGTTTATTACAGATTCATCCAAGGATGTGGGTGGCTCTTACCCTAAGAACCAAAAGGTACTGAACCTTTTCAGTTAAGTACATTTAAAAGCAAATGATAGAGAGTGTTGTGGTAAGTTGTTACATACTTCTTGGTGTCTCATTATTTGTACTTAAAGTTAGGTCATGGTCAGGTAATAATGTTCCTAAATAGTCCTACCAAATGAATGATATTTTCTGTCATTCTTGCCCTCTCAAGAGAGGGCAAATTTTCAAGGCACAACTTTCATCTTGAAATGTCCCATCCTGGATAAGCAGAAACAGATCTCATTTGGCAGCTCCTTCAGGGCAAGGTTCCCACAATCTGCCGTCCTCTCATCCTTGATGGAACCAGGCACCCAACCCAAAGGTCCTGTCTCCTCAGGCTGTCCAAGTGAGGAGACCAGTTCTCAGAGACTGAGGACCAAGTAGATTGCCACTGCTAGTAGGCTGCAGAGACAGGGATGTGGGAGTGGTTAACCGCTCCTCAAGGCCTGGGCCAAGGCTACTGGAGGGCCTTAGTGAGGGCTCTGGAGAACTACAGGATTTCTTCCCAGTCTATTACCTTGGACCACCGGCTCACCCACTTACCCGAGGCTGAATGATCTCCAGGCCCTCCAAAAGAATGCCTTAATCTGCCTCTTCTCTCACTTTCCAGCTGATGACCACCACACCACCCTTCTTTAATCACTTCCCCAATACTCCCTTCTTGGCAGTAACTGGGGGGCAGGGCCCTATGTGGTGCTGATCAATAGCTGAGCAGGACAACGAATGGTCACTCATTGACAATTGGCTGCTTGTGAATGGGGCCATATGAGGCACCAAGAAATGCTGAGCTACACCTGTTGCCTAGGAACAGGGTGGGTTGAAATGAAGCACATCAATGGCTAGCTGCATAGGGCTGTGCTCACTCTGCTCTGTTACATTGTGAATAGAATAAGAATCACTGTGAGGTTAAGGTTTGTCAAAGTAGTTCTCAAGCTGGGCTGGCTTTGACATTCTTGTTGGCTTTCAAATTTTAGCTATAATATATGCCGCACATGCAATCATGTGGCAGCTGTTGAGGGGCATATAGATAAGTACTGCTGCCTGGCATGCCTGGGAACACAATGAAAAGAATGATGTACAAAAGGTAAACAAGCATGTGAAATCAAAATCCGTGATGGGAAAGTAGTCAATCACAAAGACTAAAGCACACTGGACCCAACGTATCCTTATGGAACAGAGCAGCATGAGCACAGCCATTAGCAGGTAGCCTTTGCTTTGGAGTATTACTCCACATACTGTTACAAAGCAACTGGTTTTGCCCAGGAATTGGACAGTGCATCGCTCTGCCCTGCCAGTAAGCAACCAACTATCAGTGAGATACCGACTGGTACTTCTCCTGCTCAGCTATTGGTCAGCTAAACATTGGGTCCTACCTGATGATAAGTGTTAATCAGTTATCATCAGGTCGGGCCACTGAGGAAGTGATTCAGTTAAGAGACACTGGGGAAGTGATTCAGTTAAGAGACAGTGGGGAAGTGATTCAGTTAAGAGACAGGGGTGCGTTGGTCATCTGACATTTGCCTTTGGGTCACTTACTTTTTTTTTTTTTTTTTTTAATTGGGAATGTATTTCTGGTCGATGGGGCAAGTTGAGTTTCCCTATCCAATATAAGTGTTGAAGTGTCCCCAACAAAATTATTGGAGGAGAAATTTATGTCTTTCTTGTCTCTGATGTGTAATTTCATGGTGACGGTGTATAGCCCTTGGGGCAACAGACTGAGGATTTATCAAGTCTTGGGGTGTCTAATGTTCATTGGAGTAGCAAAAACATCCAACCTGTTCTTAATTACCTTTTTCCATGTTAAGTGCTTGTTCTTAAATTCCTTAAGCCCCTCACAAACCCCCACTAGGAAGAGGGTGGTCGAAAGTTGAAATGACTAGACGACTCTGAGGAACAGATTTGGAGTCAAAAGATTTTGGTAGAGGTTCATACAGGGATGGAACAGGCAGGAGTGTTGAAGGGGGACATATAAGTCAAAGAATAAAGGGCACTGAAGGAAAATCTGAGAGTCATGAGAAGAAACACTATGACCCTGAATCACCACTCCCCAGAATCAGACACACAGAGGTGTCAGGGGTGAGAAAGTTGTATCATGGCCACCCTCAGCACCCACTAACCCATGTTGATGGGCACAGTGGTACATTGTGATGTCTAAGGCCCCAAAGACACCATTGGCTGGGGGAGTGCCTAGCTGACCAATCAGATTGAAGGGTGTGGCTCCTCTTTGTTCTAAGAAGGGTGGTCAGAGGCAGAGACTCTGTGTTAGGCCATTTCCTGTTATCATTATAAGGTAACCAGGAAACCACGGAGCCAGGAAGAGTTCCAATGCTGTGTGCTTAAAGGGTGAAAGGACAAAAGAAGACCCTTTGTCCACAGGGATACAGAGGTAGTGTGAATGTAAGATGGTTCCACCTATGCTCCACACGTCCTCCATTTACTTTGCTGCCCAAGAACTCTACACTGCCCTTGCCTGCCAAAAAAGCCCTCATAGCCCACATCCCTTTCCATGAAATCTCCCCCCCAACTCAGATGTTATAAACTTTCCTCAAAACTAATACCATTCTCTTGTCTTTCAAGGCACAGAATATCGCCATGAGGGTCAGAAACTCTAAAGTGAACCTTGTGATAGAAAATCTGATCATATGCCACTCAGTCGAAGAAGGTGAAGAAAACAAAAAAATCCAAACTGTTTTTTTCTGTTCCTGTGCACGTAAGAAACTGAATCAAAGCCGAGAAGGGTACAAAAATATGAGGCAGAGTTAAAGAAGGAGTCAGAATCAAAAGAGAAGGTAAGCTCAGCCACCCAAGAATGAGAGACCCTGGAGAAGTACAACCTGGGCAGCCAGAAACTGAATAGAAAAGGTCAGACAGTTTAGAATTGTGTCTCCAGAGGTCTGCTTTCTTAGAAATGGCCAACCAGGAAAAGACTCACTCTCACACTAACATAGTAAACTGATGGCTGTGAGTAAAATACACATCAAATGGTGAAAAGATGATATTTGTGTGTGTGTGAGTTTTCTGATGGGAAAGGGGGGAAGGAAGCAAAGAGGTAGGCACCTGAGTGGGGAGGGATGTGGGGTCCCAAGAGCTGAGGGAACAGACCCTCAGGTCCTCATGTAGCTAGAGAGTAGAGGTCTCAACTGGGTCAGGAGTCTGCACTGAAGGTGAATAGCCCTGCTTAACAATTGATCTCAGCGGCAAGGAGTAGTGGTGCGGTGTTTATTCCATTGTTTGGAGTGTGGAGTGACATTAGGGTCTAGATTTCCAGAACCCAGATGGGAAGAGGGCTTCACATGGGAATGGTGAATGTCATACCTCCCCTGAGTGAGGCAGGGAGAAATCACCTCCTGGCCACTTACGTCATAATGGGCTTTGTTGCGTCACTCACCTATGCTGTCAGCTAAAGGTGTTCAGGCGGCACAAAATGATGATACAACTAAAACCCACAATGAGCAATCCCAAAGATTAAAATAATGTTTGGAGTGATCAGACCAAATATCAATTAGGCCACTGTTATCCTAAGAAATTTGTGGGAGCAGTGTGTTCCGAAGGGCAGGGCAGTGGAGGTGGCCAAATCCTGGTGCAGATGACTAACAGGATCACGACACACAGATATTGTTTTTGGGTGGGGGGCACCATCCAGTTTGTGGGACCTTAATTCCCTGACCAGGGATTGAACCGGTTCCCCTTCTAGTGAAAGCATGGAGTCCTAACCACTGGACAGCCAGAGAAGTCAGGACAGAGACTTTGGATAAAAGTATTAAGATTAGAATGTAAAACTGGTCTTATATTTATCACCATCATCTAGAATTTCTAAATAACTACAGTTGTAAAATATTCTTTTCCAATAAACTCTGTTCAAGCTCTACAAGTTTTCGTAGTTTAAAAAGAAGAGTATCAAATATTTAATTTGGTATTTAACTTAATTTTGAAGTGTTTGAAGAGTTTCTAGCAGTAGTCAATCAAATACAGAGATATATAAGGCAGAGTCTCTACCAGAGGAATCACGTGTGTTTTCAGAAAACTTTTTAGAAACGATTAAAACAGAGTTTCATCATCAGCATCAAAAGAGCTGAGATCAGATTTTAAGTCAATGCTAAGGTACTTTTCATCTGGACTGCAGCTCCCTAGTTAAATCTTTCTGGCACTTTAACTCCTGAGAGACACAGTGGATGATGCAAAGTCAGTCACTGAATGTGGAGCCTATTATACAGAGTGAAGTAAGCCAGAAAGAAAAACACCAATACAGTATACTAATGCATATATATGGAATTTAGAAAGATGGTAACAATAACCCTGTGTACGAGACAGCAAAAGAGACACTGATGTATAGAACAGTCTTATGGACTCTGTGAGAGAGGGAGAGGGTGGGAAGATTTGGGAGAATGGCATTGAAGCATGTAAAATATCATGTATGAAACGAGTTGCCAGTCCAGGTTCGATGCATGATACTGGATGCTTGGGGCTGGTGCACTGGGATAACCCAGAGGGATGGAATAGGGACGGAGGAGGGAGGAAGGTTCAGGATGGGGAACACATGTATACCTGTGGTGGATTCATTTTGATATTTGGCAAAACTAATAAAATTATGTAAAGTTTAAAAATAAAAAAACAAAACAAAACAAAAAAAAAACATTAAGAGTGAAGGAGACCCTGAGTTTGTTGTCCTTTCAAAGGAAGTGGGAGAATTATCAACTCTGCCTCTGAAAATTAGTCAGGTAAGCAGCTACCAGGATGTTATGGGCAGAGAGCCCTGATAGGTGGGTGCTGTAATTCCAGTTCTGTATATATTATCACCATTTAACACTATCACACTTTAATGCCCTGTTGCAGGACTGACTGAAATACTTGTTGTTAGGGGAAGGTAAAAGATTACTAGGCCTGAAGAGCTGAAAGTGAAAGTTGCTCAGTCTTGTCCGAAGTTTGGTGAACCATGGACTATACAGTCCATGGAATTCTCCAGGCCAGAATATTAGATTGGGTAGCCTTTCCTTACTCCAGGAGATCTTCCCAAACCAGGGATCAAGCCCAGGCATCCCACATTGAAGGTGGATATTTACCAGCTGAGCCACAAGGGAAGACAAGGAAAGCTTGAGGGTGTAGCTTATCCTTTCTACACCGAAGCTTCCCTGCCCAGGAATTGAACTGATGTCTACAGCTTTGCAGTCTGAATCTTTCCCAAGTGAGCTATCAGGAAAGTCCTGAGAAGGAGCATAAGTGGAGATTAGAGGGCCTGTTTCCCTAAAGTCTCGCTGGTATATATTTTAATATCTGTGGATATACTGCCACCTTGCAGAAAGAACTGAGGATGTATAGAGTTCAAAAAGGATCCAAAGTCTATTAGGGTTAAAAGAGAAAAACAGTAAGTAATGAGTTGATAAAGGGTATATCCAGTTAGATAAACAAAAATAAATAAATATCAGACGCCTGTAGCTGTCCTGGAAAAGGACAGTATATTGTGATTCAAACATGACAAGTCCTATTGCAAATGCTGTGTTGTATGGGGGTGGGGGGTTTGCTCATTAGCACTCACAAAGAGTAGTAGAAACTATTTATACTTCCACTTATACCGATTCGCTATGAATAGATTCCAACTGACCCCTCTAGCTGTGGCCATAACAACCTCTATTGATTGATACAATGATTTCCCTAAGACCTTCTACTTTCCTCTTTGCCTGTGTTCATCCTAACTTCTGTGACTCAGAAACTAGCAACCATCTGAGGACAGCCGAATGGTCAACTCCCAAGGAAATGTTCTTTTTTTTTTTTTAATTTAATTTTATTTTTAAACTTTACATAACTGTATTAGTTTTGCCAAATATCAAAATGAATCCGCCACAGGTATACATGTGTTCCCCATCCTGAACCCTCCTCCCTCCTCCCTCCCCATTCCATCCCTCTGGGTCGTCCCAGTGCACCAGCCCCAAGCATCCAGTATCGTGCGTCGAACCTGGACTGGCAACTCATTTCATACATGATATTTTACATGTTTCAATGCCATTCTCCCAAATCTTCCCACCCTCTCCCTCTCCCACAGAGTCCATAAGACTGTTCTATACATCAGTGTCTCTTTTGCTGTCTTGTACACAGGGTTATTGTTACCATCTTTCTAAATTCCATATATATGCGTTAGTATACTGTATTGGTGTTTTTCTTTCTGGCTTACTTCACTCTGTATAATAGGCTCCAGTTTCATCCACCTCATTAGAACGTATTCAAATGTATTCTTTTTAATGGCTGAGTAATAATCCATTGTGTATACGTACCACAGCTTTCTTATCCATTCATCTGCTGATGGACATCTAGGTTGCTTCCATGTCCTGGCTATTATAAACAGTGCTGCGATAAACATTGGGGTACTCGTGTCTCTTTCCCTTCTGGTTTTCTCAGTGTGTATGCCCAGCAGTGGGATTGCTGGATCAGAAAGCAGGAATAGAAGGAACATACCTCAACATAATCAAAGCTATGTATGACAAACCCACAGCAAACATTATCCTCAATGGTGAAAAATTGAAAGCATTTCCTCTAACGTCAGGAACAAAACAAGGGTGCCCACTTTCACCATTACTATTCAACATAGTTTTGGAAGTTTTGGCCACAGCAATCAGAACAGAAAAAGAAGTAAAAGGAATCCAAATTGCAAAAGAAGAAGTCAAGCTCTCACTGTTTGCAGATGACATGATCCTCTACATAGAAAACCCTAAAGACTCCACCAGAAAATTACTAGAACTAATCAATGACTATAGTAAAGTTGCAGGATATAAAATCAACACACAGAAATCCCTTGCATTCCTATACACTAATAATGAGAAAACAGAAAGAGAAATTAAGGAAACAATTCCATTCACCATTGCAACAGAAAGAATAAAATACTTAGGAATATATCTACCTAAAGAATCTAAAGACCTATATATAGAACACTATAAAACACTGGTGAAAGAAATCAAAGAGGACACTAACAGATGGAGAAATATACCATGGATTGGAAATGTTCTTAATCATTCTCTTGTGTATTAATATTTTCTCATTTTCTAATCACATGCAGTTCATTACATGCAGTTTGTAGGATAGATTTTTGAGTATATATCTTATCAGAAATGCATGCCAGAGAGGTAAACGGATTAGAAATCAGCAGTGTGGTGATATAAAATATTATCAGAAGTTGGATTATCTAAGACTGTAAGGGAGAGAATCACTCTCCTCTGCAAGTATGTCCAAGAATCTATTTGAAAATATAGTAAAACCATAAAGTAGAGAGTGGATCAGAAGTTAAAGGAACTTAAATGAGAAGCTTATTTTATCAGTAGTCAAGAGGAGCTCTATGATATTGGTTTAAGAAAACCCATTTGCATGACACCAAATACAAAAGCCAAAGCAGTGCCCATGGACTCATGATGAGTGCACAATCCTGCTGGCCCAGAGGCTTCTCTTGATTGGCAGACGTCAAGAGCAAGTCTATGTGATAGGGTCAGAATGCATCTGCCCAGTATCACATGCATGTATCAGCGGGAATCAAATGGGAATCCCCAAACTTTACATGCTCCTGGCCAAGTCCCTCACTCCAGTGCCTTTCCTACAGGCTTGTCACTTTTTACTGCCTTGAGATGATCATGATTAAATTTCACCTCACCATCTCCTCAATTACCTGCCGTGGGCAACTAGAAATCTGAATGCCAAAGATTGCAATAGTACCCTTAACTAATACCACATAAAAAACTAAACTCAGAGTTGATGAAAGATTTAAATGCAAGATCTGAAACTATGAATGAACTAAAAGAAAACATCCTGGAGAAGTTGTAAACATTGGTCTTAGATGTGATTTTAAGTATGTGACACTGAAAGCATAGGCAACAAAAGCAACAATAAAAAAGTGGGTCGACTTAAAACGATTAAACTGCCCCCCTAAAGAACATGAAAAACACATCTACATAGAAGCCAAGCTGATGGTAACCAAATGGCAAGTTGGGGCGGGGTCATGAATTGGGAGTTGGGGATTAACATATATATAGACACCACTATATATAAAATAGATAACCAACAAGGACCTAGTACAAAACCACAGGAAACTCTGCTAGAAATTCTGTAACAACATAAGTGGAAAAAGAATTTGTAGAGGAATAGATATATGAATGTGTGCCTGTGCAAGCTCAGTTAATTCAGATGTGCCCTACTCTTTGTGACCCTATGGACTGTAGCCTGCTAGGCTCCACTGTCCATGAGATTCCCCAGGCAAGAATTGTGGAGATGCTCCTCATGTCCCTCTGAGCATATCTTCCCAACCCAGGGATTGAACCCAAATCTCCCTCATTGCAGGGTGATTCTTTAACAACTGAGCCAAGTGGGAAGCCCAAATACATATATATGTAAAGCTGAATCACTTTGCTGTACACCTGAAACACAACATGGTAAATCAAATATATTCAAATGAAAAAAATATAAAATTATCGATCAACATGTTGAACAATTAGCTCAATAAACTAATTGGAAATTGCAGAAATATTCCCAAATGTACTCTCAAAGAAAGATCCACAGGGAACAGGGTATGAAGGGAAAAGGATGATTCAAGTCCTGACGCGTGCCCATGTGAGAGGACTAAGAATATAAGGGAGATTACACGGTTGGAGATATGGCCTGGGTGTAAGTGCTTGGAGCCATATATTGGACACACAAGTCCTGGGGTCTGACACAGGGAAGACAAACACCTTTAGATGGTTGCAGGGCTATGTGGACTAACTGGAGGTCTGTGGGAAGGCTGGACTCCCCCGTCCAGGTGTATGTCCTCAGGGGCTTGCTCCCAAGCCACAATGAAGAGGACAGATTGAGACCGCATTTGTGGATGCCTGTTTACTCAACAACTTCCCACACTTACACACGCCCTGTTTACTCCGTGTGGCTGATCTGCACTGAAGCAGGGGCTGCCATGACCAGGAAGACAGTTAGGATGTGGGAAAAAGAGGTGCATGTGGGGCAGGGCGGCAAGTGGGTGGAAGAGCCGGGGTGAAGCTCATGGAGGGCACTATTATAGGCACCATATCAGGAGAAGTCCTGATTTCTGATGGAGGCCAGATTGCCACAGCAGATAATCCAGTATGTGCCCAGAGCCCATGAGGGCCTCACCTGCCCAATAGCACCCCTCTTCCAAAGGGCAGGGATAGCAGAAGCCTGGGGAAGTGATCAGCTGTGAGGGACCAAGAGATCTCAGACCAGAAGGTATGTTTAAGCAGTGAAGGAGACTCTACTGATGATGATGGCGCAGATGGCACGTTGGAGGTAGCCCTGATCTCTGTAAGCAGCCAGCCTGGAGATTTGCTCCTTTTGTTATTTTTTCAACCAGAACATGCTCCTCTTGGCCCTGTGTGGCAAGGGTTGCAGTGCTAGGAAAGGGGAGCATACATCCTTGAGGGAACACAGCCAGATCTGGCCTGACATTCAGGGCTTCTGCTCCAGAAAGATGGCATCCCACCCTGCCCCCAATAGGACAGTGAAAGCCAATGAGGAAAAGGAAGTCTCTGTCTCACTTCTGGCTTCAGACCTGGTACCACTGAACTTCCCAGCCATAGGTGCTGGCACACCCTATGGAAAGATGTGACTTGTGGTCCATCAAATCCAGCCCCACCCCACCACCACCCCCCACTGACTATGGTACAGACTGTACAGTGATGCTCCCCCACAAGTTCACCCCTTCAAGACCATAATAGAAAATTGATGCACTTAAATTCGGAGAGGCAAAGACAAATGGGAAGACAGAAGGACTGGTCTCCACTGAAAGACCGAGAGGAAGTCAGTTCAGGTTGTCAGTTGTGTCTGATTCTTTGCGACACCATGAATCGCAGCACACCAGGCCTCCGTATCCATCACCAACTCTTGAAGTCCACCCAAACCCATGTCCGTTGAGTTGGTGATGCCATCTAACCATCTCTTCCTCTGCCGTCCCCTTCTCCACCTCCCTCAATATTTCGCAGCATCAGGGTCTTTACCAATGAGTCAGCTCTTCGCATCAAATGCCGAAAATATTGGATCTTCAGTTTCAACATCAGTCTTTCCTATGAACACTCAGGACTGATATCCTTTAGGATGGACAGGTTGGATCTCCTTGCAGTCCAAGGGACTCTCAAGAGTCTTCCCCAACACCACAGTTCAAAAGTATCAATACTTTGGTGCTCAGCTATTTTATAGTCCAACTCTCAATCCATACCTGACCACCGGAAAAACCATAGCCTCGACTAGACAGACATTTGTTGCCAAAGTAATGTCTCTGCTTTTAATTTTTTATTTTTAATATAAATTTATTTATTTTAATAGGAGGTTAATTACTTTACATATGGTATTGGTTTTGCCATTCCTCCACATGAACCTGCCACAAGTGTACATGCGTTCCCCATCATGTACCCCCTCCCATCTCCCACCCCGTAGCATCCCTCTGGGTAATCCCAGTGCACCAGCCCCAAGCATCCTATATCATGCATCGATCCTGGACTGGCGATTCGTTTCATATATGATATTATACATGTTTCAATGCCATTCTCCCAAATCGCCCCACCCTCTCCCACAGAGTCTCTGCTTTTTAATATGCTGTCTAGGCTAGTCATAACTCTACTTCCAAGGAGTAAGCTTCCTTTAATTTCATGGCTTCAGTCACCATCTGCAGTGATTTTCGAGCCCAGAAATATAAACCCAGCCCCTGTTTCCCCATCTAATTCCCATGAAGTGATGGGACCAGATGCCATGATCTTTGCTTTCTGAATATTGAGCTTTAAGCCAACTTTTCACTGTCTTCTTTCACTTTCATCAAGAGGCTCTTTATTTATTCTTCACTTTCTGCCATAATCGTGGTGTGAACTGCATATCTGAGCTTATTGATATTTCTCCCGGCAATCTTGATTCCAGCTTGTGCTTCCTCCAGCCCAGGGTTTCTCATGATGCACTCTGCATATAATTTACATAAGCAGAGTGACTATATACAGCCATGATGTACTCTTTCTCCTACTTGGAACCAGTCTGTTCCATGTCCAGTTCTAACTGCTGCTTCCAGACCTGCATAGAGCTTTCCCAAGAGGCAGGTTAGGTGCTCTGGTATTCACATCTCCTTCAGAATGTTCCACAGTTTACTGTGAACCACACAGTGAAAGGCTTGGCATAGTCAATAAAGAAAAATAAATATTTTATGGAACTCTCTTGCTTCTTCCATGATCCAGCAGATGTTGGCAATTTGATCTCAGATTCCTCTGCCTTTTCTATAACCAGCTTGAACATCTGGAAGTTCATGATTTGTATATTGCTGAAACCTGCTTTGGAGAATTTTAAGAATTACTTGACTGGCAAGTGAGATGAGTGCAATTGTGCAGTAGTTTGAGCATTCTTTGGTGTTGCCTTTTTTAGGGATTGGAGTGAAAACTGACTTTTTCCAGTCCTGTGGCCACTGCTGAGTTTTCCAAATGAGCTGGCATATTGAGTGCAGCACTTTCGCGGCATCATCTTTCAGGATTTGAATTAGCTCAACTGGCATTCCATCACCTCCACTAGCTTTGTTCGTAGTGATGCTTTCTAAGGCCGACTTGCCTTCACATTCCAGGATGTCTGGCCCTAGGTGAGTGATCGAACCATCATGATTAGCTGGGTCATGAATATATATATATATATATTTTTTTTTTGTACAGTGCTTCTGGGTATTCTTACAACCTCTTCTTAATATCTTCTGCTTCTGTTAGGTCCATAGAATTTGTCCTTTATCGAGCCCATCTTTGCATGAAATATTCCCTTGCTATCTCGAATTTTCTTGAAAAGATGTCTAGTTTTTCCCATTTCATTGTTTTCTTCTCTTTCTTTGCATTGATCACTGAGGAAGGTTTTCTTATCTCTTCTTGCTATTCTTTGGAACTCTGCATTCAGATGCTTATATCTTTCCTTTTCTCCTGTGCTTTTTGCTTCTCTTCTTTTCACAACTATTTGTAAGGCCTCCCCAAATAGCACTTTTGTTTTTTGGCATTTCTTTTCCATGGGGAGGGTCTTGATCCCTGTCTCCTGTACAATGCCACGAAGCTCCATCCATAGTTCATCAAGCACTCTATCTGTTAGGTCTAGTCCCTTAAATCTATTTCTCACTTCCACTGTATTATCATAAGGGATTGGATTTACATCATACCTGAATGGTATAGTGGTTTTCCCTACTTTCTTCAAATTAAATCTGAGTTTTGCAATAAGGAGATCATAATCTGAGCCACAGTCAGCTCCCAGTCTTGTTTTGCTGACTGTTTAGAGCTTCTCCATCTTTGGCTGCAAACGATATAATCAATCCGATTGCAGTGTTCACCATCTGGTGATGTCCATGTGTAGAGTCTTTTCTTGTGTTGTTGGAAAGGGTGTTTGCTATGACCAGTGTGTTCTCTTTGCAAAACTCTATTAGCCTTTGCCCTGCTTCATTCCATACTCCAGGGCCAAATTTTCCTGTTACTCCAGGTGTTTCTTGACTTCCTACTTTTGCATTCTAGTCCACTGTAACTTAAAGGACATCTTTTGTGTTTTAGTTCTAAAAGGTCTTGGCGGTCTTTATAGATCCGTTTAACTTCATCTTCTTCATCGTTACTTGTTGTGGCATAGACTTGGATTACCGTGATATTGAATGGTTTGCCTTGGAAACAAACAGAGATCATTCTACAGTTTTTGAGATTACATCCAGCTACTGCATTTTGGACTCTTTTGTTGACCATGATGGCTAATCCATTTCTTCTGAGGGATTCCTGCCCGCTGTAGTAGAAGTAATGGTCATTTGAGTTAAATTCACCCATTGCATTCCATTTTAGTTCACTGATTCTTAGAATGTTGACGTTCACTCTTGCCATCTCCTGTTTGACCACTTCCAATTTGCCTTGATTCATGGACTTAACCTTCCAGGTTCTTATGCTATATTGCTCTTTATAGCATTGGACCTTTCTTCTGTCACCAGTCACATCCACAACTGGGTATTGTTTTTGCTTTGGTTCAATCCCTTCATTATTTCTGGAGTTATTTCTCCACTGATCTCCAGTAGCATATTGGGCACCTACTGACCTGGGCAGTTCCTCTTTCAGTATTCTATCATTTTGCCTTTTCATACTGTTCATGCAGATCGCAAGGCAATAATACAGAAGTGGGTTGCCCTTCCCTTTTCCAGTGGACCATATTCTTTCAGACCTCTCCACCATGACCCGGCCAACTTGGGAGGCCCCACAGTTCCGTGCTTAGTTTCATTGAGTTAGACAAGGCTGTGGTTCTAGTGTGATTAGACTGACTAGACATCTGTGACTCTGGTTTCAGTGTGTCTGCCCTCTGATGCCGTCTTGCAACACTTACTGTCTTACGTGGGTTTCTCTTACCTTGGACGTGGGGTACCTCTTCATGGCTGCTCCAGCAAAACATAGCCACTGCTCCTTACCTTGGATGAGGTATATCTCCTCACTGCCACCACTCCTGACCTTGAGCGTGGAGTAGCTCCTCTAGTCTCTCCTGATCCGATGCAGCCACCACTCCGTGGACGTGTGGTATCAGTCCTGATTATTCACTAGAAGGACTGACGCTGAAGCTGCAACTCCAGTACTTTGTCCACCTGATGCAAAGAACTGTTTCACTGGAAAAGATCCTGATGCTAGGAAGGAATGAAGGCCAAGGAGAATGGGATGAGAGAGGACGAGATTTTTGGATGGCCTCGGGGATTCAATGGAGTTGAGATTCAGCAAGCTCTGGGAGTTGGTGATGGACAAGGAATCCTGGTGTGCTGCAGTTCATGGGGTTTCATACAGTCGGACACAACTGAAGAAATGAAATGAATTGTAGGCTATAGGGAGCATGCTTTGAACACAAGTTCTTAACGTGTCTCAAAATGGAACAGAAAAAGATATTTCCTTAACATGGAAGATAAGGAGGGTACACAGCAACTATGTGTGTGTTTGTAAGTTTGCGTGTGTGTGTGTCTGTGTGTCTGTGTGTATGTGTGTGTGAGATGGGGAAAGAGGTGGGAATGGATGAACAGACAGCATGATGCAGTAGTGTGAAATGAAGTGTTTCTTTCTGTACTGAGCTGATTTTTAGAATGAGCTGTTAAAGGAGTCAGAATTGTCTGACTCTTAGCGCTTGCTCAAGCGTGAGAGAAAGCTGAAGTTCAGAGGAGAGAAGCATGGCTAAAGTTTAGCCAAGCCTAGTCATTGGGTATGTTATGGATGACTGTGACCACATGGCCAGTCTCTGCTGTTGCTTAATAGAGGCCAAGTCAGCCCTTGACAGTATGGTTGTTATCGAAATTGCAAATTCATGTGCTTGATGCAGAATGAGTCCCATCAAACTAAATGCTAGAGTTTGGAACAGGGAAAGGTTTATTACAGATTCATACAAAGATGTGCGTGGCTCTTGCCCTAAGAACTCAAAAGTTACTGAACTTTTTCAGTTAAGTATATTTAAAAGCAAATGTCAGAGACAGTTATGGTAAATTGTTACAGACTTCTTGGTGTCACATCCTTTGTGCTTAAAGTTAGGTCATGGTCAGGTAATAATGTTCCTATCTATCTCTACCAAATGGATGTTATTTTCTGTCATTCTTGCCCTGTCAAGAGAGGGCAAATTGTCAAGGCACAACTTTCACTTGAAATGGCCTTCTGTCTTTTCATTTGTCTCTGCCTCTCTGAATTTAAGTTCATCAATTATCTATTATGGTCTTGAAGGGGTGATCGTGTCACGGAGCATCACTGTATAGTCTGTACCATAGTCAGCCGGGGTTGGTGGTGGGGTGGGGCTGGATTTGATGGACCACAATTCACACCTTTTGATAGGGTGTGCCAGCATCTATGGCTGGGAAGTTCAGTAGTATCAGGTCTGAAGCCAGATGTGAGGCAGACACTTCTTTTTCCTCAGTGGCTTTCACTGTCCTATTGGGGGCTTGGTGGGATCCCAGGTTTCTGGAGCAGAAGCCCTGAATGTCAAGCCAGATCTGCCTGTGTTCCCACAAGTATGTATGATACCCTCTCCCAGCACTGCAACCCTTGCCACAGAGGGACAAGAGGAGCATGTTCTGGATAGAAAAATAACAAAAGGACCAAATCTCCAGGCTGGCTGCTTACAGAGATCCTTGCTAGCTCCAACGTGCCATATGTGCCATCACCATCAGTATCATCTCCTGCCCTGCTTAAACATACCTTCTGGTCTGAGACCTTTTGGTCCCTCAAGGCTGATCACTTCCCCCAGCTTCTGCTCTACCTGCCCTGTTGAAGAGGGGTGCTATTGGGCAGGTGAGGCCCTCATAGGCTCTGGGCACATACTGGGTCATCTGCTGTGACAGTCTTGCCCCCATCAGAGATCAGGACTTCTCCTGATCCGCTGCCTGTGTAAGTGCCCTTCATGAGCATGACCCCGGCTTTTCCACCCACATGTCGCGCTGAGTCAGATGCACCTCTGTGTGCTTGATGCAGAATGAGGCCCATCAAAAGTAAATGCTAGAGTTTGGAACAGGGAAAGGTTTATTACAGTGTTATACAAGGATGTGGGTGGCTCTTTGCCTAAGAACCCAAAGTAACTTAACTTTTTAATTTAAGTACATTTAAAAGCAAATGTTGGAGAGTGTTGTGGTAAGTTGTTACAGGCTTCTGGGTGGCACATCTTAGTGCTTAAAGTTATGTCATGGTCAGGTAATAATGTTCCTATCTATTTTTACAAGATGAATGTTATTTTCTGTCATTCCTGCCCTGTCAAGAGAGGGCAAAGTCTCAAGGCACAACTTTCACTTGAAATGTCCCATCCTGGAAAAGCAGAAACAGATCTCATTTGGCAGGTGCTTCAGGGCAGGTTCCCACATTCTGCCCAGCTCGCATCCTTTATGGAGCCAGGCACCCAATACAATAGGTCCTGTCTCCTCAGGCTGTCCAAGTGAGGAGACCAGATTTCAGAGACTGAGGCCAAGGAAGATGGGCACTGTTAGGAGGTTGCAGAAACAGGGATGGGGGAGAGGTTCAACGCTCCTCAAGGGCTGGGCCAAGGCTACTGAAGGGCCTTAGTGAGGGCTCTGGAGCACTACAGGATGTTGTTGCCAGTCTATTCCCTGGGACCTCCAGCTCACCCACTGCCTAAGGCTGGGTGATCTCCCGACCCTCCAAATGAATGCCTGAATCTGCCTCTTCTCTCACTTTCCAGCTGATGAACACCTCACAACCCTTCCTTAATCACTTCCCCAATACTCCATTCCTGAGAGTAACTGGGGGACAGTGACCACTGTGGTGCTGATCAATAGATGAGCAGGTCAACAAATGGTCACTCACTGACAGTTGTCTGCTTGTGAAAGGGGCCATCTGAGGCACCAAGCAAGGCTGAGCTACACCTGTTGCCTAGGAACAGGGTGGGTTGAAATGAAGCACATCAATGGATAACTGCATAGGGCTGTGCTCACTTTGCTCTGTTACATTCTGAATAGAATATGAATCCCTGTGAGATTAAGGTTTGTCAAAGTAGTTCTCAAGGTGGGCTGGCTTTGACATTCTTGTTGGCTTTGAAATATTAGCTATAATATATGCGGCACATGCAATCATGTGGCAGCTGTTGGAGTGGCATATAGATAAGCACTGCTGCCTTGCATGCCTGGGAATACAATGAAAAGAATGATGTACCAAAGGTAAAAAAGCATGTGAAATCAAAATCTGCGGTGGGAAAGGAGTCAGTGAAAAAGATTAAAGCACACTGGACCCAATGTATCCTTATGGAACAGAGCAGCATGAGCACAGCCATTAGCAAGTAGTCATTGCTTTGCCGTATTGCGCCATATCCTGTTATTAAGCAACAGGTCTTGCCTAGCTATTGGACAGTGCATCCCTCGGCCCTGCCGATAAGCAACGAACTATCAGTGAGATACCTACTGGTACTTCTCCTGCTCAGCTATAGGTCAGCTCCACACTGGGCCCTACCTGATGATACCTGTCAATGAGGGATCACTTGGGAAGTGATTCAGTCAAGAGACAGTGGTGCATTCGTCATCTGACTCTTGCCTTTGGGCACCTTAAGTTGTTTGTTTGTTTCTTTGTTTTTTATTCAGGAATGTATTTCTGGTAGATGGGGCAAGTTGAGTTTCCCTACTTAGTATGAGAGTTGAATTGTCCCCAACAATATTAGTGGAGGAGACATTTATGACTGTCTTGGCTTTGATTTGTAATTTTATTGAGACCGTGTATAGACCTTGGGGCAACAGACTGAGGATTCACCAAATCTTGGGGTCTCTAAAGCTCATTTGAGTAGCAAAAACATCCAACCTGTTCTTAATTACCTTTTTCCATGTTAAGTGCTTGCTCTTAAGTTTCTTAAGCCTCTCAAGAACCCCCAATTGGAAGAGGATGTTCGAAAGATGAAATGACTAATTGACTCTGAGGAACAGATTTGGAGTGAAAAGTGTTTGGTAGAAGTCCATACAGGGAAGGAGGAGGCAGGAGTGTTGAAGGGGGACATATAAGCCAAAGAATAAAGGGCACTGAAGGAAAGTCTGAGGGTCATGAGAAGAAACACCATGCCCCTGAATAATCACTCCCCAGAATCAGACGCACAGAGGTGTCAGGGGTAAGAAAGTGTATCATGGCCTCCTTTAGCACCCAATAACCCATGTTGATGGGCACAGTGGTACATTGTGATGTCTAAGACCCCAAAGCCACCATTGGCTGGGGGAGTTCCTAGCTGCAAAATCAGACTGAATGGTGTTGCCCCTCATTGTCCTGAGAAGGTATATATAGGGTGGTCAGAGGCAGAGATTTTGGGTTGGGCCATATCATTCTACCATCATAAGGTAACCAGGAAGCCACAGCAGTCAAGAAGAGTTCCAATGCGATGTGCTTCAAGGGTGGAAGGACGAAAGAAAACCGTTGTCCACAGAGTTACAGAGGAAGTGTGAAGGTAAGATGATTCCATCTATGCTCCCCATGTTCTCCATTGGCTTTGCTGCCCAAGACCTCTACACTGCCCTTGCCTGCCAAAAAAGCCTTCATCAGCCCATATCTTTTTTCACAAAATCTACCTTCCAACTCAGATGTTATACCATTTCCTAAAAACTAATACTCTTGTCTTGTCTTTCAAGCACGGAATATGACCATGAGAGTCAGAAGATCTCTAAAAGGAACGTGGAGAAAGAAAATCCGATCATATGTCACTCAGTCGAATAAGGTGAAGGAAACAATAAAAACAAACTGTTTTTTCTGTTTCTCTGAAAGTAAGAAACTGAATCAAAGCTGAAAAGAGTACAAAATATGAGGCAGAGTCAAAAAATGAGGCATAATCAAAAGAGAAGGTAAGCTCAGCCACCCCAGAATGAGAGACCCGGGAGAAGTACAAGCTGGGAAGCCAGTAACTGAATAGAAAAGGTCAGACAGTTTAGAATTGTGTCTCCAGAGGTCTGCTATCTTAGAAATGGCCAACCAGGAAAAGACTGACTCTCACACTAACATAGTAAACTGATGGCTGTGAGTAAAATACACATCAAATGGTGAAAACATGATATTTGTGTGTGTGTGAATTTTCTGATGGAAAGGGAGGGAAGGAAGAAAAGATGTGGGCACCTGAATGGGGAGGATTGTGGGGTTCCAAGAACTGAGGGAACAGACCCTCAGGTCCCCAGGTAGCCAGAGAGTAGAGGTCTCGACTGGGTCAGGAGTCTGCACTGAAGGTGAATAACCCTGCTTAACAATTGATCTCAGTGGCAAGGAGTAGTGGTGCAGTGTTACTGCCAATGTTTGGGGTGTGGAGTGACATTAGAGTCTAGATTGCCAGAACCCAGATGAGAAGAGGGCTTCACATGGGGGTGGTGAATGTCATACTTCCCCTGAGTGAGGCAGGCAGAAATCACCTCCTGGCCACTTACGTCATAACGGGCTTTGTTGCATCACTCACCTATGCTGTCAGCTAAAGGTGCTCAGGAGGCACAAAATGCTGAAACAACTAAAACCCTCAATGAGCACTCCCAAATATTAAAATAATGTTTGGAGGGATCAGAACAAATATCAATTTGGCCACTGTTATCCTAACAAATTTGTGGAAGCAGTGTGTTCCAAAGGGCAGGGCAGTGGATGTGGCCCAATCCCGGTGCAGATGACTAACAGGATCACGACACACAGATAATGTTTTTGGGAGGGGGAACCATGCTGTTTGTGGTATCTTAGTTCCCTGACCAGGGATTGAACCGGTTCCCCTTCTAGTGAAAACATGGTGTCCTAACCACTGCACAACCAGAGAAGTCAGGACAGAGACTTTGGATAAAAGTATTAATTTAAAACTGTGTAAAAGCTGGTCTTAGATTTATCTCCATACTCTAGTATTTTGAAATAACTACAGTCATAAACCATTCCTCCCCAATAAACTCTTTTCTTAGTCCAAGTTCTACAATTTTCTTGGTTTAAAAAGAAGAGTATCGAATATTTAATTTGGTGTTAAATTTAGTTTTGAAGTGTTTGAAGAGTTTCAAGTAGTAGTCAATCAAATATGGAGATATATAAGGCAGAGTCTCTACCAGTGGATCCCGTGTGTTTTCAGAGAACATTTTAGAAACAATTAAGACAGAGTATCACCATAAGCATCAAAAGAGCTAAGTTCACATTTTAAGTCAATGCTATGATATCTTTTATCTGGACTGCAGCTCCCTAGTTAAATCTTTCTGGCATTTTAATTCCTGAGAGACACAGTTGATGATCCAAAGTCAGTCACTGAATGTGATTTAAAATCATTAAGAGTGAAGGAGACCTTAGGTTTGTTGTCCTTTCAAAGGAAGTGGGAGAACTATCAACTCTGCCTGTGAAAATTAGTCAGGTAAGCAGCTACCAAGATGATATGGACAGAGAGCCCTGAAAGGTGGGTGCTGTGATCCAAGATCTGTATATATTATCACCATTTAACACTATCACACTTTAAAGCCCTGCTGTAAGACTGACTGAAATACTTGCTGTTAGGGGAAGGTAACAGATAACAAGGCCTGAAGAGCTGAAAGTGAAAGTTGCTCAGTCGTGTCCGATGGTTGATGACCCCATGGACTATACAGTCCGTGGAATTCTCCAGGCCAGAATACTGCAGGGGGTAGCCTTTCCTTAATCCATGGGATCTTCCCAACCCAGGGATCAAGCCCAGGCATTCCACATGAAGTTGAATTCTTCACCAACTTTGCCACAAGGGAAGCCAAAAAATGCTAGGATGGGTAGCTTATCCCTTCTCAAGCAGAGCTTCCCTACCCAGGAATTGAACTGATGTCTACAGCTTTGCAGGCAGAATATTTCCCACGTGAGCAATAAGGAAAGTCCTGAGGTGGACCAAAAGTGGAGGTTAGAGGGCCTTGTTTCCCTAAAGTAGCACTGGTATATATATATATATATATTTTTTTTTTTTTTGGGGGGGGGGTTTATCTTTATTGCTGTGTCTTTGCTATCATTAAATTATTGATTTGGTCTTCACTTTAATTTAAAATTTTGTTACAACGGATATGCATTTATGCAAACTGCCTACATTCCCTTTTATTTAATTTTATAAAGGAAGGTATAGAAAATAAAAATTACAATTCAGGTATAAAATAGGATACACTGAAGTCAGCATGTTTCTACTCTGAGGCATAAGAAAGTGAAAGAAAGAAAGTGAAGTTGCTTAGTCGTGTCCGACTCTTTGTGACCCCATGGACTGTAGCCCACCAGGCTTCTCCATCCATGGAATTTTCCAGGCATGAGCACTAGAGTGGGTTGCCATTTCCTTCTCCAGGGGATCTTCCCAACCCAGGGATTGAACGTGGTATATATTTTAATATCCGTGGATATACTGCCACCTTCCAGAAAGAATTGAGGATGCATAGAGTTTAAAAAGGATCCAAAGACTCTTAGGGTTAAAAGAGAAAAATGTAAACACTAAGTCATGGGTTGAGAAAGGGTACATCCATTTAGATCAACAAGAATTAAACAATATCAGATGTCTGTAGCTCTCCTGGAAAAGAACAGTATATTGTGATTCAAACATGAAAAGTCCTATTGCAAACGCTGTGTTGTATGGGGGTGGGGGGTGTGCTCATTAGCACTCACAAAGAGTAGTAGAAACTCTTTATACTTCCACTTATACAGGATCCCTATGAATAAATTCCAACTGACCGGTCTAGCTGTGTCCCTAACAACCTCTATCGCCTGATACAATGATTTCCCTAAGACCTCCTTTCCTCTATGCCTGTGTCCATCCTATCATCTGTGACTCAGAAACTAGCAACCATCTGAGGCTAGCCGAGTGGTCACCTCCCAAGGAAATGTTCTTAATCATTCTCTTGTGTATTAATATTTTCACGTTCTCTAATCACTTGCAGTTCATTACATGCAGTGTGTCGGATAGGTTTTTAAGTATGTATCTTATCAGAAACGCATGCCAGAGAGGGAAACAGATTAGAAATCAACAGGGTGGTAATATCAAATATTATCAGAAGTTGGATTATCTAAGACTGTAAGGGAGAGAATCACTCTCTTCTGCCAAGTATGTCCAAGAATCTGTTTGAAAATATAGTAAAACCCATAAACTAGAGAGTGGATCAGAAGTCAAAGGAACTTAAATGAGAAGTTTATTTTATCAGTAGTCAGGAGGAACTCTATGTCTTTGTATTAAGAAAACCCATTTGCATGACAAAAAATGAAAAAGCCAAAGCAGTGCCCATGGACTCATGATGAGTGCACAATACTGCTGGCCCAGAGGCTTCTCTTGATTGACAGAGGTCAAGAGCAAGTCTATGTGCCTAGGGTCAGAACGCATCTGCCCAGGATCACATCCACGTATCAACGGGAATCAAGTGGGAGTCCCCAAACTTTACATGCTCCTGGCCAAGTTTCTCACTCCAGTGCCTTTCCTATAGTCTTGTCAGTCTTTACTGCATTGAGATAATCATGATTAAGTTTCACCTCACCATCTCTTCAATTAACTGCCGTGGGCAATAGAAATCAGAATGCAAAAGATTGAAATAGGAGCCTTACCTTAAATCACATAAAAAATTAAACTCAGAGTTGATTAAAGATTTAAATGCAAGATCTGAAACTATAAATGAACTAGAAGAAAACATCCTGGAGACGTTGTAAACATTCGTCTTAGAAGTGATTTTAGGTATGTGACACCAAAAACATAGGCAGCAAAAGCAAAAATAGAAAAGTAGGATGACTTCAAACGACTACACTGCCTCCCCCAAAGAACATTAAAAACACATCTACATAGAAGCCAAGCTAAAGGTTACAAAATTCCAAGTTGGGGCGGGGGAAGGAATTGGGAGTTGGGGATTAACATATATATAGACACCAGTATATATAACATAGATAACTAACAAAGACCTACTACAAAACCGCAGGCAAGTCTGCTAGAAATTCTGTAACAACATAAATGAAGAAAGAATTTGTAAAGGAATGGATATATGGATGTGTGCCTGTGCAAGCTCAGTTGATTCTGATGTGCCCTACTCTTTGTGACCCTATGGACTGTAGCCTGCTAGGCTCTCTGTCCATGAGATTCTCCAGGCAAGAATCCTGGAGAGGCTTGTTATGTCCCTCTGAGCATATCTTCCTAACCCAGGGATTGAACCCAAATCTCCTTCATTGTAGGGTGATTCTTTAACAACTGAGCAAAATATGAAGCCCAAATACATGTATATGTAAAGCTGAATCACTTTGCTGTACACCTGAAACACAACATGGTAAATCAAATATACTCGAATGAAAAAAAATAAATAAATAAAAAGAATCCATCAACATTTAGAACAATTAGCTCAAAAAACTAGTTGGAAAGTGCAGAAACATTCCCAAAGGTACTCTCAAAGAAAGATCCACAGGGAACAGGGTATTAAGGGAAAAGGATGACCCAAGTTCTGACGTGTACCTGTGGGAGAGGACTCAGAATATAAGGGAGATTACACAGTTAAAGATACGCCCTGGGTGTGAGTGGTTTGAGCCATATATTGGACACACAAGTCCTGGGTCTGACACAGAGAAGACAAACACACTTAGATGGTTGCAGGGCTATGTGGACTAACAGGATGTCTGTGGGAACCCGGACTCCCCCTCCAGGAACATGTGCTCAGGGGCTTGCTCCCAAGCCACATTGAAGAGGACAGATTGAGAACACATTTGTGGATGCCTGTTTTCCCATCAACTGTCCACCCTTACACATGCCCTGCTTAGTCCGCGAGGCTGATCTGCATTGGAGCAGGAGCTGCCATGACCAGGCAGACAGCTGGAATGTGGGAAACAGAGGTGCGTCTGGCCCAGGGCAGCATGTGGGTGGAAGAGCTGGGGTCATGCTCATGCAGGGCACTTACATAGGCAGAGTATCAGGAGTAGTCCTGGTCTCTGATAGAGGCCAGACTGCCATAGCAGATGACCCAGTATGTGTCCAGAGCCCATGAGGTCCTCACCTGCCCAATAGCACCCCTCTTCAACAGGGAAGGAGAGCAGAAGCTAGTGGAAGTGATCAGCCTTGAGGGACCAAGAGGTCTCAGACCAGAAGGTATGTTTAATCAGGGCAGGAGACGCTACTGATGGTGATGGCAAAGATGGCACGTTGGAGGTAGCCTGGATCTCTGTAAGCAGCCAGCCTGGAGATTTGCTCCTTTTGTTATTTTTCTAACCGGAACACGCTCCTCTTGTTCCTCTGTGGCAAGGGTTGCAGTGCTGGGAGAGGAGAGCGTACATACTTGAGGGAACACATCCATATCTGGCCTGACATTCAGGGCTTCTAGTCCAGAAACTTGGGATCCCACCCTGCCCCCAATAGGACAGTGAAAGCCACTTAGGAAAAGGAAGTCTCTACCTCACATCTGGCTTCAGACGTGGTACCACTGATCTTCCCTCCATAGGTGCTGGCAGACCCTAAGGAAAGGTGTGATTTGTGGTCCATCAATTTCAGCCCCACCCCATCCCCACCCTCAGCTGACTATGGTACAAACTGTACAGTGATGCTCCCCGACATGATCACCCCTTCAAGACCATAATAGATAATTGATTCACTTCAATTCAGAGAGGCAGATACAAATGGGAAGACAGAAGGACTGGTCTCCACTGAAAGACTGAGAGGAAGTCAGTTCAGTTTGTCAGTCGTGTCTGATTCTTTGCGACACCAGAGCATAGAAGAACTAAAGAGCCTCTTGATGAAAGTGAAAGAGGAGAGTGAAAAATTTGGCTTAAAGCTCAGCATTCGGAAAACAAAGATCATGGCATCTGGTCCCATCACTTCATGGCAAATAGACGGAGAAACAGTGACAGTGGCAGGATTTACTTTTTGGGGCTCCAAAATCACTGCAGATGGTATCTGCAGCCATGAAACAAAAAGACGCTTACTCCTTGGAAGAAAAGTTATGGCCAACCTGGACAGCATATTTAAAAGCAGAGACATTACTTTGCCAACAATAATCTGTCTAGTTAAGGGTATAATTTTTCTAGTAGTCATGTATAGATGTGAGAGTTGGACTATAAAGAAAGCTGAGTGCCGAAGAATGGATGCTTTTGAACTGTGGTGTTGGAGAAGACTCTTGAGAGTCCCTTGGAGTGCAAGGAGATTCAACCAGTCCATCCTAAAGGAAATCAGTCCTGAATATTCATTGGAAGGACTGATGTTGAAGCTGAAACTACAAAACTTTGGCCACCTGATGAGAAGAGCTGACTCATTTGGAAAGACCCTGATGCTAGGAAAGATTGAAGGTGGAAGGAGAAGGGGACAACAGAGGATGAGATGGTTGGAAGGCATCACCGACTCAATGGACGAGTTTGAATAAACTCTGGCCGTTGGTGATGGACAGATACCTGCTGCTGTTAACCCTCTTCAGCTAAATCTTTTCCACAAAAAGTTTCTGAAATCTGGTGCCTGTTGAGGGGCCCCTATGAGAAGACGTGTGGTTTCCTGTATCCCCCACTGTCATGGATGCTGTAGCCCCCCAACAAGCATCTGCACCATCAGGCTGTTTTAGGACTGCAGCCTTCTCTAAAGGGTCATGGAGGCCCCCTCCAGTGGGAACAAGAGCATCCAGTCACCCCAGAGGGAGGGTCCCATAGAATACAACTTCATGCCTACTGGGACTTCTGAGGACCCTGGGCCAGCCTGTCAAATTAACCCCCTCGCCTGGCATCCTCAGTGAACACAGGTTGTCAGAGTCTTGGTCTATGGACAAGTCTCCTGTGAAATTTTATGTTTAATTCAGCAAATATTAGAAAGGTAAACCTATTAAGCACTGAGATCACACTTGGGAGAAGATGGGAAGAGTGAGGTAATTAGCAAGACTTTGGACTTGTCCCAAAATGCGAATGCCAAAGAATGCTCAAACTCCCGCTCAATTGCACTCATTTCACATGCTATTAAAGTAATGCCCCAAAGCCTCTGAGCCAGGCATCAGCAGTACGTGAGCTGTGAAATTCCAGATGATCAAGCTGGATTCAGAAAAGATAGAGACACCAGAGACCAATTTGCCAACATCTGCTGGATCATCAAAAAAGCAGTAGAGTTCCAGAAAAACATCTGCTTTATTGGCTATGCCAAAGCCTTTGACTGTGTGGATCACAATAAACTGTGGAAAATTCCAAAAGAGATGGGAATACCAGACTACCTGACCTGCCTCTTGAGAAACCTGTATGCAAGTCAGGAAGCAACAGATAGAACTGGACATGGAACAACAGACTGGTTCCAAATAGGAAAAGCATATGTCAAGGCTGCATACTGTCACCCTGCTTATTTAACTTATATACAGAGTGCATCATGAGAAACTCTGAGCTGGAAGAAGCACAAACTGGAATCAAGACTGCCGGGAGAAATATCAATAATCTCAGATACGCAGATGACACCACCCTTATGGCAGAAAGTGAAGAAGAACTAAAGAGCCTCTTGATGAAAGTGAAAGAGGAGAGTGGAAAAGTTGGCTTAAAGCTCAACATTCAGAAAACTAAGATCATGGCATCTGGTCCTATCACTTCATGGGAAATAGATGGGTAAACAGTAGAAACAGTGGCTGACTTTACTTTTGGGAACTCCAAAATCACTGCAGATGGTGACCCCAGCCATGAAATTAAAAAACACTTACTCTCTGGAAGAAAAGTTATGACAAACCTAGACAGCATATTAAAAAGCAGAGACATTACTTCACAAACAAGGTCCGTCTAGTCAATGGTATGGTTTTCCCAGTAGTCATGTATGGATGTGAGAGTTGGACTATAAAGAAAGTGGAGCACCAAAGAATTGATGTTTTTGAACTGTGGTGTTGGATAAGATTCTTGAGAGTCCCTTGGACTGCAAGGAGGTCCAACCAGTCCATCCTAAAGGAGATCAGTCCTGAATGTTCATTGAAAGGACTGATGTTGAAGCTGAAACTCCAATACTTTGGCCACGTGATGCAAAGGGTTGACTCATTTGAAAAGACCCTGATGATGGGAAAGATTGAAGGCAGAAGGAGAAAGGGAAGACAGAGGATGAGATGGTTGGATGGCAAGACCGGCTCAGTGGACATGATTTTGGGTAAACTGTGGGAGTTGGTGGTGGACAGGAAAGCCTGGCATTCTGCGGTCCATGGGGTCACAAAAATCCGGGCACAACTGAACTGAACTGGATTTGTGACTGAACTGAACTGAACTGGATTTGTCCCAAGAGGCTGTCTGTGTAACTGGGAGAGAGGAAAAATGGACCAGGTGAAAGGAAGAAAGGATATAGCCAGACACAGTGCAATGCCTCGGGAGACCTTTGGCCAAGAGGATACCGATTGCTACAGAGAGGATGTGGGAAATCTCGGAGATGCAGTCCAAACTGAGCTGAGTAAACCACAAGAGGAGACATGGAAGCAGGCGTGTTCCCTGAGTCTGTCTCCATTCTTTAACAGCATGAGTTCATGAAGCTGAGCAGACTCATTGAGCCCAGGCGGGAGCACTGGCAGACAGAAGATCAGCGTCTGAGAGCAAACTCCTGGCAAGGGGCACACTGTGTGGAGCCAGTGCTGTGGAGAAAGGAGAGGGCCACCTGTAGGCTCTGAGTGAGTGGCAAAGGTAGTCGGTTGGCATAGAGAGTGCCTTTATAAAATAAGGAGCTAACATTCAAAAACCAGGAGATCTCTTACTGAACTTCAGCTTTTTTGGCCATTCTGGACAAATTAAAAGGCCTGGCACCTGGGCTGCACACCCACCTATTGTGAGTGGCAGCACCTCCTGGGCTAGATCATGCCCTCTCCATGTGTTCTAGCCCCCTCACTCCCTGTGGTTTGCACCCGTTGACCCCACTTCAAGTTGCCTGCCAGGGCACTGGAGCAGCAGGGACACTGTCACTTGGCTGAGTCTCATGCTCAGTCAGAGGACTAAAAAGGTCAACAGGTTCTGTGCATAAATCTTGTCACTAGGATGTACTACCTGTTAGCTTACCTTCCTCATCTGTTAAGTGGGTGTACTAGTATACTCTAGCTGCACATTGGGCCCTACCTGATGATAACTGTCAATGAGAGACCACTGGGGAAGTGATTCAGTCAAGAGACAGTGCTGCATTGGTCATCTGACACTTACCTTTGGGTAAAATACTATTTTTTTTTTTTAATCGGGAATGTATTTCTGGTAGATGGGGCAAGTTGAGTTTCCCTACTCAATATGAGAGTTCAAGTGTCCACAACAATATTAGTGGAGGAGACATTTATGACTTTCTTGGCTCTGATGTGTAATTTTATGGAGACGGTGTATAGACCTCTGGACAACAGACTGAGGATTCACCAAGTCTTGGGGTCTCTAAAGCTCATTGAAGTAGGAAAACCATCCAAGCTCTTCTTAATTACCTTTTTCCATGTTAAGTGCTTGCTCTTAAGTTCCTTAAGCCCCTCAAGAACCCCCACTAGGAAGAGAGTGGGCGAAAGATGAAATGACTAGACAACTCTGAGGAACAGATTTGGAGTGAAAAGTGTTTGGTAGAGGTTCATCCAAGGATGGAGGAGGCAGGAGTGTTGAAGGGGAACATATAAGTCAAAGAATAAAGGGCACTGAAGGAAAGTCTGAGGGTCATGAGAAGAAACACCATGCCCCTGAATCACCACTCCCCAGAATCAGACACAGAGAGGTGTCATGGGTGAAAAAGTTGTATCATGGCCTCCCTCAGCACCCACTAACCCATGTTGATGGGCACAGTGGTACACCGTGATGTCTAAGATCCCCAAAGCCACCATTGGCTGGGGGAGTGCCCAGCTGACCAATCAGATTGAAGGGTGTGGCTCCTCATTGTCCTGAGAAGGTATATATAGGGAGGTGAGAGGCAGAGATTCTGGGTTAGGCCATTTCCTGCTATCATCATAAGCTAACCTGGAAGCCATGGCAGCCAAGAAGAGTTCCAATGTGGTGTGCTTCAGGGGTGAAAGGACGAAAGAAGACCCTTTGTCCACAGAGATACAGAGGGAATGGGAAGATAAGATGATTCCATCTATGCTCCCCAAGTTTTCAATTGACTTTCCTGCCCAAGACCTCTACACTGCCCTTGCCTGCCAAAAGCCCTCATCAGCCCACATTCCGTTTCATGAAGTCTCCCTCCCAACTCAGATGTTATACCGTTTCCTCAAAACTAATACCCTTCTCTTGTCTTTCAAGGCATGGAATATGACGATGAGTGTCAGAAGACCTCTAAAGGAACCTTGAGAAAGAAAATCCGATCATATGACACTCTGTCGAAGAAGGCAAAGAAAACAAGAAAACCAAACTGTTTTTTTCTGCTGCTGTCATGTAAGAAACTGAATCAAAGCCGAAAAGGGTACCAAAATATGAGGCAGAGTCAAAGAAGGAGGCAGAATCAAAAGAGAAGGTAAGCTCAGCCACCAAAGAATGAGAGACCCTGGAGAAGTATAGGCTGGGCAGAGAGTAACTGAATAGAAAAGGTCAGACAGTTTACAATTGTGTCTCCAGAGGTCTGCTTTCTTCGAAATGGCCAACCAGGAAAAGACTGACTCTCACACTAACATAGTAAACTGAAGGCTGTGATTAAAATACACATCAAATGGTGAAAAGATGATATTTGCGTGTGTGTGAATTTTCTGATGGGAAGGGAGTGAAGGAATAAAAGAGGTGGGCACCTGAATGGGGAGGGATATGGGGTCCCAAGAGTTGCGGGAACAGACCCTCAGGTCCCAGTTAGCCAGAGAGTAGAGGTCCGACTGGGTCAGGAGTCTGCACTGAAGGTGAATAACCCTGCTTAACCACTGATCTCAGTGGCAAGGAGTTTTGATGCAGTGTTACTGCCATTGTTTGGGGTGTGGAGTGACATTAGGGTCTAGATTGCCACAACCCAGATGAGAAGAGGGCTTCACATGGGGATGGTGAATGTCAGACTTGCCCTGAATTAGGCAGGCAGACATCACCTCCTGGCCTTTTACATCTTAATGGGCTTTGTTGCATCACTCAAGTATGCTGTCAGCTAAAGTTGCTCAGGAGGCACAAAATGCTGATACAACTAAAACCCACAATTAGCACTCCCAAAGATTAAAATAATGTTTGCAGGGATCAGTCCAAATATCAAGTTGGCCACTGTTATCTTAAGAAATTTGTGGGAGCAGTGTGTTCCCAAGGTCAGGGCAGTGGAGGTGGTCAAATCCTGGTGCAGATGACTAACAGGATCATGACACACAGATAATATTTTTGGGTGAGGGGCACCATGCAGATTGTGGAATCTCAGTTCCCTGAACAGGGATTGAACCGGTTCCGCTACTAGTGAAAGCATGGAGTCCTAACCACTGGACAGCCAGAGAAGTCAGGACAGAGACTTTTGATAAAATATTAATATAAGACTGTGTAAAAGCTGGTCTTATATTTATCACCATCCCCTAGTATTTCTAAATGACTACAGTCATAAAACATTCCTCCCCAATAAACTCTTTTGGTAGTCCAAGTTCTACAAGTTTTTGTCGTTTAAGAAGGGTATCGAATATTTAATTTGGTGTTAACTTTAGTTTTGAAGTGTTTTAATAGTTTTAAGGAGTAGTCAATCAAATATGGAGATATATAAGGCAGAGTATGTACCAGAGGAATCCCGTGTGTTTTCAGAAAGCATTTTAGAAACAAAACAGTTTCACCATCAGCATCAAAAGAGTTGAGTTCACATTTTAAGTCAATGCTATGGTATCTTTTATCTGGACTGCAGCTCCATAGTTAATTTTTTTTAAATTTTATTTTATTTTTAAACTTAACAATATTGTATTAGTTTTGCCAAATATCGAAATGAATCCACCACAGGTATACCTGTGTTCCCCATCCTGAACCCTCCTCCCTCCTCCCTCCCCATACCCTCCCTCTGGGTTGTCCCAGTGCATCAGCCCCTAGCATCCAGTATTGTGCATCGAACCTGGACTGGCGACTCGTTTCATACATGATATTGTACACGTTTCAATGCCATTCTCCCAAATTTCCCCACCCTCTCCCTCTCCCACAGAGTCCATAAGACTGATCTATACATCAGTGTCTCTTTTCCTGTCTCATACGCAGGGTTATTTTTACCATCTTTCTAAATTCCATATATATGCCTTAGTATACTGTATTGGTGTTTTTCTTTCTGGCTTACTTCACTCTGTATAATAGGCTCCAGTTTCATCCACCTCATTAGAACTGATTCAAATGTATTCTTTTTAATGGCTGAGTAATAATCCATTGTGTATATGTAATACAGCTTTCTTATCCATTCATCTCCTGATGGGCATCTAGGTTGCTTCCATGTCCTGGCTATTATAAACAGTGCTGCGATGAACATTGGGGTACACGTGTCTCTTTCCCTTCTGGTTTCCTAAGTGTGTATGCCCAGCAGTGGGATTGCTGGATCATAAGGCAGTTTTATTTCCAGTTTTTTAAGGAATCTCCACTCTGTTCTCCATAGTGGCTGTATTAGTTTGCATTCCCACCAACAGTGTAAGAGGGTTCCCTTTTCTCCACACCCTCTCCAGCATTTATTGCTTGTAGACTTTTGGATCGCAGTCATTCTGACTGGCATGAAATGCTACCTCATAGTGGTTTTGATTTGCATTTTTCTGATAATGAGTGATGTTGAGCATCTTTTCATGTATTTGTTAGCCATCTGTATGTGTTCTTTGGAGAAATGTCTATTTAGTTCTTTGGCCCAGTTTTTGATTGGGTCCTTTATTTTTCTGGAATTGAGCTCTATGTGTTGCTTGTATATTCTCGAGATTAGTTGTTTGTCAGTTGCTTCATTTGCTATTATTTTCTCCCATTCTGAAGGCTGCCTTTTCACCTTGCTAATAGTTTCCTTTGTTGTGCAGAAGCTTTTAAGTTTAATTAGGTCCTATTTGTTTATTTTTGATTTTATTTCCAATTTTCTGGGAGGTGGGTCATAGAGGATCCTGCTGTGATGTATGTTGGAAAGTGTTTTGCCTATGTTCTCCTCTAGAAGTTTTATAGTTTCTGATCTTACATTCAGGTCTTTAATCCATTTTGAGTTTATTTTTGTGTATGGTGTTAGAAAGTGTTCTAGTTTCATTCTTTTACAAGTGGTTGACCAGTTTTCCCAGCACCACTTGTTAAAGAGATTGTCTTTAATCCATTGTATATTTTTACCTCCTTTGTCAAAGATAAGGTGTCCCTATGTGCGTGGATTTGTCTCTGGGCTTTCTATTTTGTTCCATTGATCAATATTTCTGTCTTTGTGCCAGTGCCATACTGTCTTGATAAAACTGGCTTTGTAATAGAGCCTGACGTCAGGTAGGTTGATTCCTCCAGTTCCATTCTTCTTTCTCAAGACAGCTTTGGCTATTCGAGGTTTTTTGTATTTCCATACAAATTGTGAAATTATTTGTTCTAGCTCTGTGAAAAATACCGTTGCTATCTTGATAGGGATTGTATTGAATTCTATAAATTGCTTTGGGTAGTGTACTCTTTTTCACTATATTGATTCTTCCAATCCATGAACATGGTATATTTCTCCATCTATTAGTGTCCTCTTTGATTTCTTTCACCAGTCTTTTATAGTTTTTTATATATAGATTTTTAGTTTCTTTAGGTAGATGTATTCCTAAGTATTTTATTCTTTCCGTTGCAATGGTGAATGGAATTGTTTCCTTAATTTCTCTTTCTGTTTTCTCATTGTTACTGTATAGGAATGCAAGGGATTTCTGTGTGTTGATTTTATATCCTGCAACTTTACTATAGTCATTGATTAGTTCTAGTAATTTTCTGGTGGAGTCTTTAGGGTTTTCTATGTAGAGGATCATGTCCTCTGCAAATACTGAGAGTTTTACTTCTTGTTTTACAATTTGGATTCCTTTTATTTCTTTTTCTGCTCTCATTGCTGTGGCCAAAACTTCCAAGACTATGTTGAATAGTAATGGTGAAAGTGGGCACCCTTGTCTTGTTCCTGATGTTAGAGGAAACGCTTTCAATTTTTCACCATTGAGGATAATGTTTGCTGTAGGTTTGTCATATATAGCTTTTATTATGTTGAGGCATGTTTCTTCTATTCCTGCTTTCTGGAGAGTTTTTATCAAAAAATGGATGTTGAATTTTGTCAAAGGCTTTCTCTGCATCTATTGAGATAATCATATGGTTTTTATTTTTTAGTTTGTTAATGTGATTTATTACATTGATTGATTTGCGGATATTGAAGGATCCTTGCATCCCTGGGATAAAGCCCTCTTGATCCTGGTGTATGATCTTTTTAATGTGTTGTTGGATTCTGATTGCTAGAATTTTGTTAAGGATTTTTGCATCTATGTTCATCAGTGATATTGGCCTGTAGTTTTCTTCTTTTGTGGGATTTTTGTCAGGTTTTGGTATTAGGGTGATGGTGGTCTCATAGAGTGAGTTTGGAAGTTTACCTTCCTCTGCAATTTTCTGGAAGAGTTTGAGCAGGATAGGTGTTAGCTCTTCTCTAAATTTTTGGTAGAATTCAGCTGTGAAGCCGTCTGGACCTGGGCTTTTGTTTGCTGGAAGATTTTTGATTACAGTTTCAATTTCCGTGCTTGTGATGGGTCTATTAAGATTTTCCATTTCTTCCCGGTCCAGTTTTGGAAAGTTGTACTTTTATAAGAATTTGTCCATTTCTTCCACGTTGTCCATTTTATTGGCATATAATTATTGATAGTAGTCTCTTATGATCCTTTTTATTTCTGTGTTGTTTGTTTTGATCACTCCATTTTCATTTCTAATTTTATTGATTTGATTTTTCTCCCTTTGCTTCTTGATGAGTCTGGCTAGTGGTTTGTCAATTTTATTTATCCTTTCAAAGAACCAGCTTGTGGCTTTGTTGATTTTTGCTATGGTCTCTTTTGTTTCTTTTGCATTTATTTCTGCCCTAATTTTTAAGATTTCTTTACTTCTACTAATCCTTTGGTTCTTCATTTCTTCCTTTTCTAGTTGCTTTAGGTGTAGGCTAAGGTTATTTGTTTAAATTTTTTCTTGTTTCTTGAGGTATGCCTGTATTGCTATGAACTTTCCCCTTAGGACTGTTTTAAAGTGTCCCATAGGTTTTGGGTTGTTGTGTTTTCATTTTCATTAGTTTCTATGCAAATTTTGATTTCTTTTTTGATTTCTTCTGTGGTGTGCTGGTTATTCAGCAGCGTGTTGTTCAGCCTCCATATGTTGGAAGTTTTAGTAGTTTTTCTCCTGTAATTGAGATCTAATCTTACTGCTTTGTGGTCAGAAAAGATGCTTGGAATTATTTCTATTTTTTTGAATTTACCAAGGCTAGGTTTATGGCCCAGGATGTGATCTATCCTGGAGAACGTTCCATGTGCACTGGAGAAAATGGTGAAAGTCATTGTTTTGGGATGAAATGTCCTATAGATGTCAATTAGGCCTAACTGGTCTATCGTATCGTTTAAAGTTTGTGTCTCCTTGTTAATTTTCTGTTTGGTTGATCTATCCATAGGTGTGAGTGGGGTATTATAGTCTCCCACTATTATTGTGTTATTGTTAATTTCTCCTTTCTTACTTGTTAGCATTTGTCTTACATATAGTGGCACTCCCGTTTTCGGTGCATATATATTTATAATTGTTCTATCTTCTTCTTGGATTGATCCTTTGATCATTATGTAGTGACCATCTTTGTCTTTTTTCACAGCCTTTGTTTTAAAGTCTATTTTATCTGATATAAGTATTGCTACTCCTGCTTTCTTTTGGTCCCTATTTGCATGGAAAATCTTTTTCCAGGCCTTCACTTTCAGTCTGTATGTGTCCCCTGTTTTGAGGTGGGTCTCTTGTAGACAACATATGTAGGGGTATTGTTTTTGTATCCATTCAGCCAGCCTTTGTCTTTTGGTTGGGGCATTCACCCCATTTAGGTTTAAGGTAATTACTGATAAGTATGATCCCGTTGCCATTTACTTTATTGCTTTGGGTTCGATTTTATACACCATTTTTGTGTTTCCTGTCTAGAAAATATCCTTTAGTATTTGTTGGAGAGCTGGTTTGGAGGTGCTGAATTTGCTCAGCTTTTGCTTGTCTGTAAAGCGTTTGATTTCTCCTTCATATTTGAATGAGATCCTTGCTGGGTACAATAATCTGGTCTGTAGGTTATTTTCATTCCTCATTGTAAGTATGTCTTGCCATTCCCTCCTGGCTTGAAGAGTTTCTATTGAAAGATCAGCTGTTATTCTTATGGGAATTCCCTTGTGTGTTATATGTTGTTTTTCCCTTGCTGCTTTTAATATTTGTTCTTTGTGTTTGATATTTATTAATGTGATTAATATGTGTCTTGGGGTGTTTCGCCTTGGTTTTATCCTGTTTGGGACTCTCTGGGTTTCTTGGACTTGGGTGATTAATTCCTTCCCCATCTTAGGGAAGTTTTCAACAATTATCTCTTCAAGTATTTTCTCATGGTCTTTCTTTTTGTCTTCTTCTTCTGGGACCCCTATGATTGGAATGTTGTAGTGTTTAATATTGTCCTGAAGGTCTCTGAGATTGTCCTCATTTCTTTTAATTCGTTTTTCTTTTATCCTCTCTGATTCTTTCATTTCTATCATTCTATCTTCTAATTCGCTAATGCTATCTTCTGCCTCTGTTATTCTACTATTTGTTTCCTCCAGAGTGTTTTTAATTTCATTTATTGCATTTTTCATTATATATTGACTCTCTTTTTTTTCTTCTAGGTCCTTGTTAATCCTTTCTTGCATCTTGTCAATCTTTGTCTCCAGGCTATTTATCTGTGATTCCATTTTGATTTCAAGATTTTGGATCAATTTCACTATCATTATTCAGAATTCTTTATCAGGTAGATTCCCTATCTCTTCCTCTTTTGTTTTGTTTGATGGGCTTTTATCCTGTTGCTTTATCTGCTGGGTATTCCTCTGTCTCTTCATCTTGTTTAAACTGGTGAGTTTGGGGTGTCCTTTCTGCATTCTGGCAGTTTGTGGAGTTCGCTTTATTGTGGTGTTTCCTCGCTCTGTGTGGGTTTGTGCAGGTGTCTTGTCAAGGTTTCCTGGTTAGGGAAGCTTGTGTCGGAGTTCTGCTGTGTGGAGCTGTATTTCTTCTCTCTGGAGTGCAACGAAATGTCCAGTAATGAGTTATGGGATGTCTATGGTTTTGGAGTGACTTTGGGCTGCCTGTATCTTGGAGCTAAGGGCTGTGTTCCTTGTTGCTGGAGAATTTGCTTGGTATGTCTTGCCCTGAAACTTGTTGGCCCTTGTGTGGTGCATGGTTTCTGTGCAGGTATGGAGGCATTTGATGAGCTCCTGTCAATTAATGTCCCTTGGAGTCACGAGCGCTCTGAAGTCAGGGTTTGGACTTAAGCCTCCTGCTTCCAGTTATCGGTCTTATTTTTACAGTAATTTCATAGCTTCTCCTTCTATACAACACCATTGATAAAGCATCAACGTTAAAGATGAAAAGTGTCTCTACCGTGAGGGTCACCCAGAGAGGTTCACAGCATTATATGGAGAAAAGAAGAGGGAGGAGGGAGTTAGAGGTGACCTGAATGAGATGAGGTGGAATCAAAAGAGGAGAGAGTGGGCTATCCAGTAATATCTTCCTTATGTGCACTCCACAACTGGACTGCTCAGAGTTGTTCACGGAGTTATACAGAGAAGATAAGAAGGAGGAAGGTGACAGAAGTGGCCTGGAGGATAAAAGGGGGGAGTGAAAAGGAGGGAGACAGATCCAGCCAGTAGTCAGTTCCCTAAGTGTTCTCCACCGTCTGGAATACACAGAAATTCACATAGTTGGGTAGAATAGAGAGGTGTTAGGGAGGAGACACAGGGGACCTGGTGGAGAAAATGGAGGGTCCAAAGGGAGAGAGAGCAGTTAAGGAAGTAATCTCGGTCCCTAGTGATAAATGGGTACTGAAGATTTGGTTCTTAAAGGTACAAAATTGGCAACAAATACATAAAAGCAAAAATTAAAAATCTAGAGTAGAGTTTGGAATTTCAAAAATACGATGTTAAAGAAAAGAAGAAGGAAAAGTAAGAGAGAAAAAACGAACAAACAAAACAAACAAGGTCGTGAAAATTATAAAGAAAATATAGGTACAAAATTGATAACTAATACCAAAAAGCAAAAGTTAAAAATCTAGAGTAGAGTTTGGAATTTCAGATATACAATGATATTTAAAAGAAGAAGAAAAAGAAAATAAAAAAAGGGTCACAGAAATTATAAAAAAAAAAAAAAAAAAAAAAAACCACACACAAACTATAGGTACAAAATTGAAAACAAATACCAAAAAGCTGAAATTAAAAATCTAGAGTAGAGTTTGGAATTTCAAAAATACAATGTTAAAGAAAAGAAGGAAAAAAAAAAGGTCAAAAATATATATATGTGAAGTTTGCTTTTAAAAACAAAAAAAGTGTCTTCTTTGGTGTTTTCTTTTTTTTTTTTTTCCCCAAAGTAATTGGTTATAAAAATGAAAATTAAAGGAATAATAGAGGACTTAAAAAATTTTTTAGAAAAATAAAAAAAAGAAAGAAAGAAAGAATGATCCATAAAACTGAATGTAATGATCTTCAACTGATTAGAGAACATGAAAATATTAATACACAAGAGAATGATTAAGAACATTTCCTTGGGAGGTGACCATTCGGCTGACTTCAGATGGTTGCTAGTTTCTGAGTCACAGAAGATAGGATGGACACAGGCATAGAGGAGAGTAGAAGGTCTGAGCGAAATCATTGTATCAGTCAAAAATGTTGTTATGGCCACAGTATAGGGGTCAGTTGGAATCTATTCATAGCGAACCTGTATAAGTGGAAGTATAAAGAGTTTCTACAACACTTTGTGAGTGGTAATGAGTGAACCCCCCACCCCCATACAACACAGTGTTTGCAATAGGACTTGTCATGTTTGAATCACAATATACTGTCCTTTTCCAGAAGAGCTACAGGTGTCTGATATGGATTTATTGTTGTTGATCTAAATGATATACCCTTTCTCAACTCATGACTTACTGTTTATGTTTTTCTCTTTTAACCCTAAGAGTCTTTGGATCCTTTTTAAACTCTATGCATGCTCAATTCTTTCTGCAAGGTGGCAGTATATCCATGGATATTAAAATATATACCAGTGCTACTTTAGGGAATCAAGGCCCTCTAACCCCCACTTTTGGTCCACCTCAGGACTTTCCTGATAGCTCTCTTGGGAAAGATTCTGCCTACAAAGCTGTAGACATCAGTTCCATTCCTGGGTAGGGAAGCTCTGCTGGAGAAGGGATAAGCTACCCATCCTAGCATGCTTTGACTTCCCTTGTGGCTCAGCTGGTGAAGAATCCACCTTCTATGTGAGATGCCTGGGCTTGATACCTGGGTAGGAAAAATCCCCTGGAGTAAGGGAAGGTTACCCACTCCAGTATTCTGGCCTGCAGAATTCCACGGACTGTATAGTCCATGGGGTCACCAAACGTAGGACATGACTGAGCAACTTTCACTTTCAGCTCTACAGACTTAGTAATCTGTTAACTTCCCCTAACATCAAGTATTTCAGTCAGTCCTACAACATGGCATTAATGTGTGATAGTGTTAAATGGTGATAATATATACAGATCTTGGATCACAGCACCCACCTATCAGGCCTCTCTGTCCATATCATCCTGGTAGCTGCTTACTTATCTAATTTTCACAGGCAGAGTTGATAGTTCTCCCACTTCCTTTGAAAGGACAACAAACTCAGGATCTCCTTCAATCCTAATGATTTTAAATCACATTTAGTGTCTGACTTTGAATCATCAACTGTGTCTCAGGAGATAAATGCCTGAAAGATTTAACTAGGGAGCTGCAGTCCAGATAAAAGATACCATAGCATTGACTTAAAATGTGAACTCAACTCTTTTGATACTGATGGTGAAACTCTGTTTTTATTATTTATAAAATGTTTTCTGAAAACACACGAGATTCCTCTGGTAGAGACTCTGCCTTATATATCTCTATATTTGATCAACTACTCCTTGAAACTCTTCAAACACTTCAAAACTAAAGTTAACACCAAATTAAATATTCAATACTCTTCTTTGTAAACCATGAAAAATTGTAGAATTTGGACTAACAAAAGAGTTTATTGGGGAAAAATGTTTTACGACTGTAGTTATTTAGTAATACTAGGCGATGGTGATAAATTTAAGACCAGCTTTGACACAGTCTTATATTAATACTTTTATCAAACATCTCTGTCCTGACTTCTCTGGCTGTCCAGTGGTTGGGACTCCATGCTTTCACTAGAAGGGGAACAGGTTCAATCCCTGGTCAGGGAACTAAGACCCCACAAAATGCATAGTGCCCCCGACCCAAAAACATTATCTGTGTGTCGTGATCCTTTTAGTCATCTGCACCAGGATTGGGCCACCTCCACTGCCTTGCCCTTGGGAACACACTGCTCCCACAAATTTCCTAGGATAAAAGTGGCCAAATTGATATTTGGTCTGATCACTCCAAACCTTATTTTAATCTTTGGGAGTGGTAATTGTGGGTTTTAGTGGTATCAGCATTTTGTGCCTCCTGAGCACCTTTATCTGACAGCATAGGTGAGTGATGCAACAAAGCCCGTTATGACGTAAGTGGCCAGGAGGTGATTTCTGCCTGCCTCACTAAGGGCAAATATGACACTCCCCATCCCCATGTGAAGCCCTCTTCCCAACTGGGTTCTGGCAATCTAGACCCTAATGTCACCCCACACCACAAACAATGGCAGTAACACTGCAGCACTACCCCTTGCTGCTGACATCAATTGTTAAGCAGGGTTATTCACCTTCAGTACAGACTCCTGACTCACTGGAGACCTCTACTCTCTGGCTAACTGGGGAACTGAGGGTCTGTTTCCTCAGCTCTTGGGACCCCACTTCCCTCCCCACTCAGGTGCCCACCTCTTGGCTTCCTTTCCTCCCTTCCCATCAGAAAACTCCCACACACACAAATATCATCTTTTCACCATTTGATGTGTATTTTAATCACAGCCATCAGTTTACTATGTTAGTGTGAGAGTCATTCTCTTCCTGGCTGGCCATTTTTAAGAAAGCAGACCTCTGGAGACTCAATTTTAAACTGTCTGACCTTTTCTATTCAGCTCGTGGCTGCCCAGTTTGTATTTCTCCAGAGTCTCTCAATCTGGGGTGGCTGAGCTTACCTTCTCTTTGAGTGAGTCGCATATGATCGGATTTTCTTTCTCAAGGTTCCTTTTAGAAGTCTTCTGACCCTCATGGTCATATTCCATGCCTTGAAAGACAAGAGAAGGGTATCAGTTTTGAGGTAAGAGTATAACATCTGAGTTGGAAAGGAGATTTCATGAAAAGGGATGTGGGCTGATGAGGGCTTTTGTGTCAGGCAAGGGCAGTGTAGAGGTCTTGGGCACGAAAGTCAAAGGAGAATGTGGGGAGCATAGATGGAATCATCTTACATTCACACTGCCTCTGTATCTCTGTGGACAAAGGGTTTTTTTCATCCTTTCACCCTTGAAGCACACCACATTGGAACTCTTCTTGGCTGCCGTGGCTTCCTGTTTACCTTATGATGACAGCATGACATGGCCTAACCCAGAATCTCTACATCTGACCTCCCTATACATACCTGCTCAGGACAATGAGGATCCAAACGCTTCAAACTGGTTGGTCATCTATGCACTCCAGCAGCGACTGATGGCTTTGGGGTATTCGTCATCACAATGTACCCCTATGCCCATCAACATAGGTTAGAGGATGCTGAGGTATACCATGATACAACTTTCTTACCGCTGACACCTTTGCGTGTCTGATTCTGGGGAGTGGTGATTCAGGGGCATGGTGTTTCTTCTCATGACCCTCAGACTGTCCTTCAGTGCCCTTTATTCCTTGACTTCTATGTCCCCCTTCAACACTCCTGCTTCCTCCATCCCTGTATCAACCTCTACCAAACATTTTTCACTCCAAATCTGTTCCTCAGAGTCATCTAGTCATTTCATCTTTCGACCACCCTCTTCCTAGTTGGGGTTCTTGAGGGCATAAGTAACTTAAGAGCAAACATTTAACATGGAAAAAGGTAACTAAGAACAGGTTGGATGCTTTTGCTACCCCAATGAGCTTTAGAGACCCCAAGACTTGGGGAATCCTCAGTCTGTTGCTCCAAGGTTTATACACCGTCTCCATAAAATTACACATCAGAGCCAAGAAAGTCATAAATGTCTCCTCCACTAATATTGTTGGGAAGACTTCAACTCTCATACTGAGTAGGGAAACTCAACTTTTGCCATCTACCAGACATACATTCCCGATTATGGAAAAAAAAAAAAAACAAAACAAGTAAGGTTCCCAAAGGCAAGAGTCAGATGACCAATGCACCAATGTCTCTTGACTGAATCACTTCCCCAGTGCTCCCTCATTGACAGTAATCATCAGGTAGGCCCCAACGTGGAGCTGACCAATAGCTGAGCAGGAGAAGTACCAATAGGTATCTCAATGAAGTTAGTTGCTTATTGGCAGGGCAGAGCAATGCACTGTCAAATTGCTGGGCAAGACCTGTTGCTTAGTAACAGGATTTACTGAGTGGTGGCTGCATGGGCACAGGAGGGACTGGAGGAACTACTCCACGTTCAAGGTCAGTTTGGTGGCAGAGAGACGATAACCTCGTCCAAGGTAAGGAGCAGTGGCTGTGCTTTGCTGGAGCAGCCATGAAGAGATACCCCAGATCCAAGGTAAGAGAAACCCACGTAAGGTGGTAGGTATTGCAAGATGGCATCAGAGGGCAGACACACTGAAACCATAATCACAGAAATCTAGTCAATCTAATCACATTAGAACCACAGCCTTGTCTAACTCAACGAAACTAAGTCAGGCCCTGTGGGACCTCCCAAGTTGGGCGGCTCATGGTGGAGAGGTCTGACAGAATGTGGTCCACTGGAGAAGGGAAGGGCAATCCACTTCAGTATTCTTGCCTTGAGATCCACATGAACAGTATGAAAAGGCAACATGATAGGGTACTGAAAGAGGAACTCCCCAGGTCAGTAGGTGCCCAATATATTACTGGTGATCGGTGGAGAAATAACTCCAGAAATAATGAAGTGATTGAGCCAAAGCAAAAACAATACCCATTTGTGGTTGTGACTGGTGAGAGAAGAAAGGTCCAGTGCTATGAAGAGCAATATAACATAGGAACCTGGAATGTTAAGTCCATGAATCAAGGCAAATTGGAAGTGGTCAAACAGGAGATGGCAAGAGTGAAGGTCAACATTCTAGGAATCAGTGAAGTAAAATGGACTCGAATGGGTGAATTTAACTCAGATGACCATTATATCTACTCTGGAGGGCAGGAATCCCTCAGAAGAAATGGAGTAGCCATTATGCTCAACAAAAGTGTCCAAAATGCAGTAGCTGGATGCAATCTCAAAATCTATAGAATGATCTCTGTTCGTTTCCAAGGCTAACCATTCAATATCACAGTAATCCAAGTCTATGCCCCAACAAGTATCGATGAAGAAGTTGAAGTTGTATGGTTCTATGAAGACCGACAAGACCTTTTAGAACTAACACCCCAAAAAAATGTCCTTTACCTGATAGTGGACTGGACTGCAAAAGTAGGAAGTCAAGAAACACCTGGAGTAAGAGGAAAATTTGGCTCTGGAGTATGGAATGAAGCAGGGCAAAGGCTAATAGAGTTTTGCAAAAAGAACACACTGGTCATAGCAAACACCCTCTTCCAACAACACAAGAAAAGACTCTACACTTGGACATCACCAGATGGTCAACACTGAATCAGATTGATTATATCATTTGCAGCCAAAGATGGAGAAGCTCTATACAGTCAGCACAACAAGACTGGGAGCTGACTCTGGCTCAGATCATGAGCTCCTTATTGCCAAATTCTGATTTTTTTTTTTCCGTATTACAGCTCCATTTTATTTAGAAGATAGCAGGAGAATCCAAGACTAGAAGAGAAGTGATTGGAGAAGTGCGTGGGGAGGGAGAAAGAGAGAAAGAAAGAGAGAGAGAGCGCGCGCGTGCATGCACGCGGGAGAGAGTGTCCCAGAGAAAGCGCTTTGACTCCTCCTTTTATATGTTTTTTCTTCCACCTGGGCCTGCCCTATGCAAATTGGGCTTAGCCAGGAGTGCTGTTTGTTCTGCCTGAAGTTTTCACTCTGGTCCTCGAACCTTCCTTTGACCTTCCTTGTCTTTTAGCCACTGCCATTTTGGACTCCTTTTCCCTATTCTACCTACCTAACATTCCCCCCTCAAGAGATGGGAGGCCCAATTCTTTGGGAATAGGGGCGTCGAGGTCTTTCTGGCTACTTCCTGCTGAACTGGGGCAGCGAGGGGTATTGGGCCTCCCCCTCTTGCTAGTCTTAATCCTGAGTCCTTATTGCGGTGTCCAAGGGTGTGTGATATTTTCCGTGGTCAGCTGTGGATTTATATCTTTGTTGAACTGGCACTGCATGTTGTAGCTGGTTGACCTGGGCAGAGACAAAACAGGTTAGAGAATTCATAGTACATGGAATAATCATAAGCATCATCAATATAGGTCATTGACATAAACCAAAGCTCTCCCATATAGCATCTCATAAGGACTAAGACCAACCTGTTCCTTAGGGGCAATGCAGGTGCGGAGGAGAGCTATTGGTAAAGCCTCCTTCCATCCCAGGGCAACCTCCTGGGTTATCTTTTTATCGCTGATTTTAGGAATTGATTGGCTTTTTCTACTTTTTCTGAAGATTGCGGCCTCCAGGCACAATGGAGATAATAAGTAATGCCCAATGCTTTCGAGACTCCTTGGGTGACCTTAGAAGTAAATGATGTCCCATTGTCACTTTGTAATGACCTGGGCAGACCAAATCTTGGAATGATTTCATGGAGCAGTTTTTTTTTGTTGTTGTTGTTGTTTTTTTTTTTTTTTTTACCATCTCCTCAGCCTTCTCAGTTCGGATGGGAAAGCCTTCAATAAATTGAAGAAAGTAGGGAAAACCACTAGACCATTCAGGTATGACGTAAATCCAATCCCTTATGATTATACAGTGGATGTGAGAAATAGATTTAAGGGACTAGACCTGACAGATAGAGTGCCTGCTGAACTATGGACGGAGGTTGTGACATTGTACAGGAGACAGGGATTAAGACCATCCCCATGGAAAAGGAACCGAGGAACATACACTTGCATGACATCCCCAAAATTCAATTGAAAAAAGAAAAAAAAATGCCCATATATCTGATTTGTTCAAACTTTAAACTTGTCTCTTTACTCCCAGGTTCCAGATTTTTGATTCAGCCTCAGCTTGAGCCAGCATACAAACTTTGCTTAACAACCTCTGCCAAAGATAGAATAGGCTTATGGCAGAGAAAAGCTTTCTGTAACAATTGTCCTATCATCACCTGCATTTACTCTTCTTATTTCTTCAGATCCTTTCCCTGTCACTTTGTTTACTCTTCTCTGTAAAAGGGAAGTTCTTCTCTGCCTGCAATGAGATATTCCAGACCTCATAGTATTCTTCCCATTATCATGTTCCCTCTTCTCCTGTTGTAAAATTGTCTTCCTCTTACTGCAGTACTCGATTCAGATAAAGTCTTTCTTTTCTGAAGTCCAGATTTGTTTATGTTTGATGAAACTAATGTTGATAACTTCTTTTAATTGCAATCATGTTTTCTGTGGATAAACAATGAAGTGTGTGTTTGCCTGAAATGTTTTGCTCTTTTCAAGGACAGAATCACATTCTCACAGATTTATAGAATGTTCCATTAAAAGAAAACTTCAGTCATTTTTAAAATACTTTTACACTTTTCATAGGATGTATCGTAAATCAAGGAAATGAGGCATTTTGACTAGGGTTACATAGCAAGTGATTTGAAAGATAAGGCTTAGAATTTTGACATTATGATTCTTTGTCAACAACAAATTTTCTTACAAAACAATTGGTTAATTTTATAATTAACACCCAAATTTTCACAGGAACAACTTTTAGTGTATTTTGTGTAGGTTCCAAAACATATCAATTTCTCACTTTTAAAAGATAAAGTAGTCTTTTCATCTTAAAAAAAAAAAAAAAAAAAAAGAAATGCCAAAAAGCTAAAGGGCTGTTTGTGGAGGGCTTACAAATAGTTCTGAAAAGAAGAGAAGCGAAAAGCACAGGAGAAAAGGAAAGATAAAAGCATCTGAATGCAGAGTTTCAAAGAATAGCAAGAAGAGATGAAAAAGCATTCCTCAGTGATCAATGCAAAGAAGTAGAGGAAAACTACGGAATGGGAAAGACTAGACATCTCTTTAAGAAAATTCGAGATACCAAGGGAACATTTCATGCAAAGATGGGCTCGATAAAGGACAGAAATGGTATGGACCTAACAGAAGCAGAAGATATTTAGAAGAGGTGGTAAGAATACTCAAAAGAACTGTAGAAAAAAAAAAATCTTCAGGAACCAAATAATCATGATTTTGTGATCACGCTCCTAGGGCTAGACATCCTGGAAAGTGAAGTCAAGTGTGCCTTAGAAAGCATCACTACGAACAGAGCTAGTGGAGGTGATAGAATTCCAGGAGAGATATTTCAAATCCTGAAAGATGATACCGTGAAAGTGCTACACTCAATATGCCAGCTCATTTGGACAACTCAGCAGTGGCCACAGGACTGGAAAAGGCCAGTTTTCACACCAATCCCTAAGAAAGGCAACACCAAAGATTGCTCAAACTACCGCACAATATCACTCATCTCACATGCCAGTCAAGTAATTCTTAAAATTCTCCAAAGCAGGCCTCAGCAGTATGTGAATCGTGAACATCCAGATGTTCAAGCTGGTTATAGAAAAGGAAGAGGAATCAGAGATCAAATTGCCACCATCCGCTGGATCATGGAAAAAGCAAGAGAGTTCCATAAAAATATATATTTCTACTTTATTGACTATGTCAAAGCCTTTGGTTGTGTGGATCACAGTACACTCTGGAAAATTCTGAAAGAGATAGGAATACCAGACCACTTGACCTGCCTCTTGAGAAACCACTATGCAGGTCAGGAAGCAACAGTTAGAACTGGACATGGAACAGGAGACTGGTTCCAAGTAGGAAAAAGAGTACATCAAGGCTGTATATTGTCACTCTGCTTATGTAATTTATATGCAGAGTGCATCATGAGAAACGCTGGGCTGGAGGAAGCACAAGCTGGAATCAAGATTGCCAGGAGAAATATCAATAAGCTCAGATATGCAGATGACACCACTGTTATGGCAGAAAGTGAAGAAGAACTAAGGAGCCTCTTGATGAAAGAGAAAGAAGAGAGTAAAAAAGTTGGCTTAAAGCTCCACATTCAGAAAGTGAAGATCATGGCATCTGGTCCCATCATTTCATGGGAAGTAGATGGACAAACAGTGGCTGAGTTTATTATTCTGGGCACCAAAACCACTGCAGATGGTGACTGCAGCCATGAAATTAAAGGAAGCTTACTCCTTGGAAGTAGAGTTATGACTAACCTAGATAGCATATTAAAAAGCAGAGACTCTCGGGAAGAGGGTGGGGTGATTTGGGAGAATGGCATTGAAACATGTATAATACCATATATGAAACGAATCGCCAGTCCAGGTTCAATGCAAGATACAGGATGCTTGGGGCTGGTGCACTGGGTTGACCCAGAGTGATGGTACAGGGAGGGAGGTGGGAAGGGGGTACAGGATGGGGAACACATGTACACCTGTGGCAGGTTCATTTGGATGTTTGGCACAATAAATACCAGATGTAAAGTAATTAACCTCCCATTAAAATAAATAAATTTATATTAAAATAAAAAATAAAAAGCAGATACATTAATTTGGCAACAAAGGTGTGTCTAGTCAAGGTTATGTTTTTTTCCAGTGGTCAGGTATGGATTGAGAGTTGGACTACAAGAAAGCTGTGCGCCAAAGAATTGATATTTTTGAACTGTGGTGTTGGAGAAGACACTTGAGAGTCCCTTGGACTGCAAGGAGATCCAACCAGTCCATCCTAAAGGATATCAGTCTTGATTGTTCATTGGAAAGACTGATGTTGAAACTGAAACTCCAATATTTTGGCCACGTGATTCGAAGAGCTGACTCATTGGTAAAGATCCTGATGCTGGGAAATATTGAGGGCAGGAGGAGAAGGTGATGACAAAGAAAGAGATGGCTAGATGGCATCACCAACTCAATGGACGTGGGTTTGGGTGGACACCGCGAGTTGGCGATGGACAGGGAGGCCTGATGTGCTGCAGTTCATGGTGTCGCAAAGAATCAGACACGACTGACAAAATGAACTGACTTCCTCTCAGTCTTTCAGTGGAGACCAGTCCTTCTGTCTTCCCATTTGTTTCTGCCTCTCTGAATTAAAATGCATCAATTATCTATTATGGTCTTGAAGGGGTGATCTTGTGGGGGAGCATCACTGTAGAGTCTGTACCATAGTCAGCGGGGGGTGGGTGTGGGGGTAGGGCTGGATTTGATGGACCAAAAGTCACATCTTGCCTTAGGGTGTGCCAGAACCTATGGCTGAGAACTTCAGTGGTACCACGTCTGAAGCCAGATATGAGGCAGGGACTTCCTTTTCCTCATTGGCTTTCACTGTCCTATTGGGGGCAGGGTGAGATCCCAAATTTCTGGAGCAGAAGCCCTGAATGTCAGGCCAGATCTGGCTGTGTTCCCTCAAGTATGCACGCTCCCCTCTCCCAGCACTGCAACCCTTGCCACAGAGGGACAAGAGGAGCATGTTCTGGTTAGAAAAACAACAAAAGGAGCAACTCTCCAGGCTGGCAGCTTACAGAGATCCAGGCTACCTCCAAAGTGCCATCTGTGCCATCACAATCATTAGCATCTCCTGTCCTGCTTAAACATACCTTCTGGTGTGAGACCTCTTGGTCCCTCACAGCTTATCACATCCCCCAGCTTCTGCTATCACTGTCCTGTGGATGAGGGGTGCTATTGGGCAGGTGAGGCCCTCATGGGCTCTGGGCACATACTGGGTCATCTGCTGTGGCAGTCTGGCCTCCATCAGAGATCAGGACTTCTCCTGATACGCTGCCTATGTAAGTGACCTCCATGAGCATGACCCGGGCTCTTCCACCCGCATGCCGCCCTGTCCAGATGCACCAATCTTTCCCACATCCCAGCTATCTACCTGGTCATGGCACCCCTGCTCCAGTGCACATCGGCCAGACGGAGAAAGCAGGGCATGTGTAAGGGTGGGCAGTTGTTGGGAAAACAGGCATCCACAAATGCGGTCTCAATCTGTCCTCTTCATTGTGGCTTGGGAGCAAGCCCCTGAGCACATGATCCTGGAGGGGGGAGTCCGGGCTTCCCACAGACCTCCTGTTAGTCCACATGGCCCTGCAACCATTTAAGGGTGTTTCTCTTCTCTGTGTCAGAGCCCAGGAGTTTTGTGTCCAATATACGGCTTGAACCACTCACACAAAGGGCATGTCTCCAACCGTGTAATCTCCCTTATATTCGGACTTCTCTACCATGGGCACACGTCAGGACTTGAATCATCCTTTTCCCTTCATACCCTGTACCCTGTGGATCTTTCTTTGAGCGTAAGTTTGGGAATCTTTCTGCATTTTCCTAATAGTTTTTTGAGCTAATTGTTCTACATGTTGTTGGATTCTTTTTATTTTTTATTTTTTTCATTCGAGTATATTTGATTTACCATGTTGTATTTCAGGTGTCCAGCAAAGTGACTCAGCTTTACATATACATGTATTTGGGCTTCCCACTTGGCTCAGTTGTTAAAGAGTCACCCTGCAATGAAGAAGATTGGGTTCAATACCTGGGTTGGGAAGATATGCTCAGAGGGACATGTCAAGCCTCTCCAGTATTCTTGTCTGGAGAATCTCATGGACAGAGGAGCCTAGCAGGCTACAGTCCATAGGGTCACAAAGAGTAGGGCACATCTGAATCAACTGAGCTTCCACAGGCACGCATACATATATCTATTCCTTTACAAATTCTTTTTCCATTTATGTTGCTACAGAATTTCTAGCAGAGTTGCCTGTAGTTCTGTAGTAGGTCCTTGTTGGTTATCTATTTTATATATAATGGTGTCTATATATATATTAATCCCCTACTCCCAATTCTTCCCCACGCCCCAACTTGCCATTTGGTAACCGTCATCTTCGCTTCTATGTAAGTGTGTATAGAATGTTCTATGGGGGAGACAGTTTAATCCTTTGATGTCGTCCTGCTTTTTTAGTTTTGCTTTTGTTTCCTATGCTTTCAATGTCACATCCATAAAATCACTTTTAAGACCAATGTTTACAAATTCTCCAGGATGTTTTCTTCTAGATGATCTATAGTTTCAGGTCTTGCATTTAAATCTTTAATCAACTCTGAGTTTAGTTTTTTATGTGGTAAAAGGTAAGGGTCCTATTTCAATCTTTTGCATTCAGATTTCTAGTTGCCCACGGCAGTTAACTGAAGAGATGTTGGGTGAAACTTAATAATGATCATCTTAAGGCAGTAATGAGTGACAAGCCTGAAGGAAAGGCACTGGAGTGAGGGACTTGGCCAGGAGCATGTAAAGTTTGGAGACTCCCAATTGATTCCTGCTGATACGTGGATGTGATCTTGGGCAGATGTGTTCTGACCCTAGGCACATAGACTTGCTCTTGACCTCTGACAATGAAGAGAAGCCTCTGGGACAACAGCATTGTGCACTCACGATGAGTCCATGGGCACTGCTTTGGCTTTTGCATTTGGTGTCCTGCAAATGGGTGGTCTTCATACAAAACCATAGAGTTCCTCTTGACTACTGAGAAAATAAGCCTCTCATTTAAGTTCCTCTGACTTCTGATCCACTGTCTAGTTTATTGTTTTTATTATATTTTCAAACTGATTCTTGGACATACGTGGCAGAAGAGAGTGATTCTCTCCCTTAGACTCTTAGATAATCCATCTTCTGATAATATTTTATATCACCACACTGTTGATTTCTAATCCGTTTACCTTTCTGGCATGCATTTCTCATAAGATACATACTCAAAAATCTATCCTACAAACTGCATGTACTGAACTGCAAGTGATTAGAGAACGTGAATATATTAATACACAAGAGAATGATTAAGAACATTTCCTTGGGAGGTGACCATTCGGCTGGCCTCAGATCATTGCTAGTTTTTGAGTCACAGAAAATACGATGGACACAGGCATAGAGGAAAGTAGAAGGTCTTAGGGAATTCATTGTATCAGTCAATAGAGGTTGTTATGGCCACTGCTAGAGGGGTCAGTTGGAATCTATTTATAGTAAAACTGTATAAGTGGAAGTATTAAGAGTTTCTACTACACTTTATGAGTGCTAATGAGCAACCCCACCACCCCCATACAATACAGCATTTGCAATAGGACTTGTCATGTTTGAATCACAATATACTGTCCTTTTCCAGGAAAGCTACAGGCGTCTGATATTGATTTATTGTTGTTGATCTAAATGGATATACCCTTTCTCAACTCATGACTTATTGTTTATGTTTTTCTCTTTTAACCCTAAGAGTCTTTGGATCCTTTTTAAACTCTATGCATCCTCAATTCTTTCTGCAAGGTGGCAGTATATCCACGGATATTAAAATATATACCAGCGCGACTTTAGGGAAACAAGGCCCTCTAACCTCCACTTTTGGTCCTCTAACCTGCACATCTGGACTTTAATGATAGCTCACTTGGGAAAGATTCTGCCTGCAAAGATGTAGACATAAGTTCAATTTCTGTGTAGGGAAGCTCTGCTGGAGAAGGGATAAGCGACATACTCTAGCATAATTTGGCTTCCCTCGTGGCTCAGCTGGTGAAGAATCTGCCTTCAATGTGGAATGCCTGGGCTTGATCCCTGGGTTGGGAAGATCCCCTGGAGTAAGGAAAGGCTACCCCCTCCTGTATTCTGGCCTGGAGAATTCCATGGACTCTATAGTCCATGGGGTCACCAACCCTCAGACACGACTGAGCAACTCTCACTTTCAGCTCTTCAGGCCTAGTAATCTGTTACCTTCCCCTAACAGCAAGTATTTCAGTCAGTCCTGCAACAGGACATTAAAGGGTGATAATGTTAAATAGTGATAATATATACAGATCAGGAATCACAGCACCCACCTATCAGGCTCTCTGTCCATATCATCTTGGTAGCTGCTTACCTAATTTTCACAGGCAGAGTTGATAGTTCTCCCACTTCCTTTGAAAGGACGACAAACCCATTAAAATGTTAATGATTTTAAATGACATTCAGTGACTGACTTTGAATCATCCACTGTGTCTCTCAGAGTTAAAGTGCCAGAAAGATTTAACTAGGGAGGTGCAGTCCAGATAAAAGATACAGTAGCATTGTCTTAAAATCTGAACTCAACTCTTTTGATGCTGATGGTGAAACTCCGTTTTAATTGTTTCTAAAATGTTTTTTGAAAACACACGGGATTCCTCTGGTTGAGACTCTGCCTTATATATCTCCATAATTGATTGACTACTCCTTGAAACTCTTCAAACACTTCAAAATTAAAGTTAACACCAAATTAAATATTCCATACTCCTCACTTTAAACCATGAAAACTTGTAGAACTTGGACTAACAAAAGAGTTTATTGGGGAAGAATGTTTTACTACTGTAGTTATTTAGAAATAGTAGGGTATGGTGATAAATGTAAGATCAGCTTTTACACAGTCTTATGTTAATACTTTTTCAAAAGTCTCTGTCCTGACTTCTCTGGCTGTCCAGTGGTTAGGACTCCATGCTTTCCCTAGAAGGGGAACCGGTTCAATCCCGGTTCAGGGAACTAAGATCCCACAATCTGCATGGTGCACCCCAGCGAATAACATTATCTGTGTGTCATGATCCTGTTAGTCATCTGCCCCGGGATTGGGCCACCTACACTGCCCTGCCCTTGGGAACACTCTGCTCCCACAAATTTCTTAGGATAACATTGGCCTAAAATATATTTGCTCTAAACCCTCCAAACATTATTTTAATCATTGGGAGGGTTAATTTTGGGTTTTAGTTGTATCAGCATTTTTTGCCTCCAGAGAACCTTTAGGTGACAGCATAGGTGAGTGATGCAACAAAGCCCATTATGACGTAAGTGGCCAGAAGGTGATTTCTGCCTGCCTCACTCAGGGGAAGTATGACATTCACCATCTCCATGTGAAGCACTCTTCCCATCTGGGTTCTGGCAATATAGAACCTAAAGTCACTCCACGTCCCAAACAATGGCAGTAACCCTGCACCACTACTCCTTGCCACTGAGATCAATTGTTAATCAGGGTTACTCACCTTCAATGCATACTCCTGACCCAGTCGAGACCTTTACCCTCTGTCTAACTGGGGACCTGAGAGTCTGTTCCCTCAGCTCTTGGGACCCACATCACTCCCCATTCAGGTGCCCACTTCTTTGCTTCCTTCTCTCCCTTCCCATCAGAAAATTCACACACACACAAATATTGTCTTTTTACCATATGATGTGTATTTTAATTGCAGCCATCAGTTTACTATGTCAGTGTGAGAGTCAGTCTTTTCCTACTTGGCCATTTCTAAGAGAGCAGACCTCTGGAGACACAATTCTAAACTGTCTGGCCTTTTCTTTTCTTTTTTTTTTTTTTTTTTTTTTTTTTTTTTTTTTTTTTTGCCTTTTCTATTCAGTTACTGGCTGCCAAGCTTGTACTTCTCCAGGGTCAGTCCTTCCGGGGTGGCTGAGCATATCTCCTCTTTTGATTCTGCCTCCTTCTTTGACTCTGCCTCATATTTTGGTACGCTTTTCGGCTTTCATTCAGTTTCTTACAGGCACAGGAACAGAAAAAACAGTTTTGTTTTCCTGTTTTCTTCACCTTCTTCAACTGAGTGGCATATGATCGGATTTTCTTTCTCAAGGTTCCTTTTAGAGTTCCTCTGACCCTCATGGTCATATACCGTGCCTTGAAAGACAAGCGAAGGGTATTAGTTTTGAGGAAAGGGTATAACATCTGAGTTGGAAGGGAGATTTCATGAAAAGGAATATGGGCTGATAAGGGCTTTTGTGGCAGGCAAGGGCAGTGTAGAGGTCTTGGGCAGAAAATCAATGGAGAACATGGGGAGCATAGATGGAATAATCTTACATTCACACTGCCTCTGTTTCTCTGTGGACAAAGGGTCTTATTTCATCCTTTCAGCCTTGAAGCACACCGCATTAAAACTCCTCTGCCTCCCGTGGCTTCCTGTTAACCTTATGATGATAGCAGGAAATGGCCGAACACAGAATCTATGCCTCTGACCTCCCTATATATACCTTCTCAGGACAATGAGGAGCCACACCCTTCAATCTGATTGGTCAGCTAGGCACTCCCCCACCAATGGTGGCTTTGGGATCTTAGACATCACAATGTACCACTGTGCCCATCAACATGGTTTAGTGTGTGCTGAGGGAGGCCATGATACAACTTTCTCACCCCTGACACCTCTGTGTGTCTGATTCAGGGGGGTGGTGATTCAGGGGCATGGTGTTTCTTCTCATGACCCTCAAACTTTCCTTAATTGTACTTTATTCTTTGACTTATATGACCCCTTCAACACTCCTGCCTCCTCCATCCCTGTATGAACCTCTACCAAACACTTTTCACTCCAAATATGCTCTGCAGAGTCGTCTAGTCATTTCATCTTTCGACCACCCTGTTTATAGTGGGGGTTCTTGAGGGCCTTAAGGAACTTAAGAGCAAGCACTTAAAATGGAAAAAGGTAATTAAGAACAGATTGGATGTTTTTGCTTCTCCAATGAGCTTTAGAGACCCCAAGACTTGGTGAATCCTCAGTCTGTTGCCCAAAGGTCTATGCAACGTTTCCATAAAATTACACATTAGAGCAATGAAAGTCATATATGTATCCTCCACTAATATTGTTGGGGACACTTCAATTCTCATATTCAGTAGGGAAACTCAACTTGCCCCATCTACCAGAAATAATTTCCCGATTAAAAAAAAAAAAAAGTAAGGTGCCCAGAGGCAAGTGTCAGATGACCAATGCACCACTGTCTCTTGACTGAATCACTTCCCAGTGGTCCCTCATTGACAGTATTATCATCAGGTAGGACCAGATGTGAAGCTGACCAATAGCTGCACAAGAAAGTACCAGTAGGTATCTCACTGATTGTTGGTTGCCTATTGGTAGGGCCAAGAGATGCACTGTCCAATTGCTGGGCAAGATCTGTTGCTTAGTAACAGGATGTGGAGTAATACGACAAAGCAATGGCTACCTCCTAATGGCTGTGCTCGTGCTGCTCTGTTCCATAAGGATACATTGGGTCCAGTATACTTTAATCTTTTTGACTGATTCCTTTTCCACCGCATATTTTAATTTCACATGCTTGTTTAACTTTGGTACAACATTCTTTTCATTATATTCCCAGGCATGCCAGTCAGCAGTGCTTATCTCTATGCCCCTCCAACAGCTGCCACATGATTGCATGTGCCGCATATATTATAGCTAATATTTCAAAGCCAACAAGAATGTCAAAGCCAGCCCACCGTGAGAACTACTTTGACAAACCTTAACTTCTCTGTGATTCTTTTTCTATTCACAGTGTAACAGAGCAGAGTGAGATAAGCCCTAAGCAGTTAGTCATTGATGTGCTTCATTTCACCCCACCCTGTTGCTAGGCAACAGGTGTAGCTCAGCCTTGCTTGGTGCCTCAGATGGCCCCATTCACAAGCAGTCAACTGTCAATGAGTGACCATTCGATGTCCTCCTCAGCTATTGGTCAGCACCACAGTGGGTCCTGCCCCCCAGTTACTTTCAAGAAGGGAGTATTGGAGAAGTGATTAAGGAAGGGTCTTGTGGTGTACATCAGCAGGAAATTGAGAGAAGATGCAGATTCAGGCATTCTTTTGGAGGGCCTGGACATCATCCAGCCTTGGGCCAGTGGGTGAGGTTGAGGTCCCAGGGAATAGACTGGGGATGACATCCTGTAGTGCTCCAGAGCCCTCACGAAGGCCCTCCTGTAGCTTTGACCCAGGCCTTGAGGAGCAGAGAACCTCTCCCTCATCCCTGTCTCTGCAACTTACAATCAGTGGCCATCTTCCTGGGCCTCAGTCTCTGAGAACTGGTCTCCTCACTTGGACAGCCTGAGGAGACAGGACATATTTGGTAGGGTGCCTGGCCCCATCAAGTATGCGAGCTGGGCAGAATGTGGGAACCTTGCCCTGAAGGAGCTGCCAAATGAGATCTGTTACTTCTTATCCAGGATGGGACATTTCAAAGTGAAAGTTGTGCCTTGAGACTTTGCCCTCTCTTGAGAGGACAAGAATGACAGAAAAAAAAACATTTATCTGGTAGAGATAGATAGGAACATTATTACCTGACCATGACATAACTTTAAGCACAAAGGATGTAACACCAAGAAGTCTGTAAGAACTTACCACAACTCTCTCTAATATTTACTTTTAAATGTACTTAATTGAAAACGTTCAGTAACTTTGGGTTCTTAGGGCAAGAGCTACCCACATCTTTGTATGAATCTGTAATAAACATTTCCCTGTTCCAAACTCTAACATTTAGTTTTGATGGGCCTCACTCTGCATCAAGCACATGGATTTGCAATTTTGATAACAACCATACTGTCAAAGGGCTGACTTGGCCTCTCTTAAACAACAGCAGAGACTTGCCAAGTGCTCACAGTCATCCATAACATACCCACTGACTAGGCTTGGCTAAACTTTAGCCATGCTTCTCTCCTCTGAACTTCAGCTTTCTCCCACGAATGAGCAAGCACTAAGAGTCAGACATTTCTGACTCCTTTAACAGCTCCTTCTAAGAATCAGCTCACTACAGAAAGAAACACTTCCTGTCAAACTGCTCCATCATGCAGTCTGTTCTAACATCCCCACCTCTTTCCCCATCTCTCTCTCTCTCTCTCTCTCTCACACACACACACACAAACTTGCACACACACACACATAGATGCTGCGAACCATCCTTATCTTCCATGTTAACGAAATATCTTTTTGTGTTCCATTTTGAGACATGTTAAGAGCTTGTGTTCAAAGCATTCTCCCTATGGCAATCAGTTCATTTCATTTGTTCAGTTGTGTATGACTGTGTGCAACGCCAGGTTCTGCAGTACACCAGGATTCCTTGTCTATCACCAACTCCCAGAGCTTGCTGAAATTCAAATCCATTGAATCCTTGATGCCATCCAAATATCTCATCCTCTCGTATCCCCTTCTTATTGGCCTTCATTCCTTCCTAGCATCAGGATCTTTTCCAATGAGACAGTTCTTTGCATCAGGTGGACAAAGTACTGGAGTTGCAGCTTCAGCGTCAGTCCTTCTAGTGAATAATCAGGACTGATACCACACATCCATGGAGTGATGGCTGCATGGGCACAGGAGGGACTAGAGGAGTTCAAGGTCAGGAGACTTGTCAGTAACGAGATATACTTCGTCCAAGGTAAGGAGCAGTGGCTGCGCTTTGCTGGAGCAGCCATGAAGAGCTACCACAGATCCAGGTAAGAGAAACCCACGTAAGATGGTAAATGCTTCAAGACGAAATCAGAGGGCAGATACACTGAAACCATAATCACAGAAATCTAGTCAATCTAATCACACTAGAACCACAGCCTTGTCCAACTCAATGAAACTAAGCCAGGCCCTGTGGGGCCTCCCAAGTTGGGCAGGTCATGGTGGAGAGGTCTGACAGAATCTGATCCACTGCAGAAGGGAAGGGCGATGCACTTCAGTATTCTTGCCTTGAGATCCCCATGAACAGTATGAAAATGTAAAATGATAGGATACTGAAAGAGGAACTCCCCAGGTCAGTAGGTGCCCAGTATGCTACTGGAGATTTGTGGAGAAATAATTCCAGAAAGAATGAAGGGATTGAGCCAAAGCAAAAGCAACACCCACTTGTGCATGTGACTGGTGACAGAAGAAAACTCTAATGCTATAAAGAGCAATATAGCATAGGAACCTGGAATGTTAAGTCCATGAATCAAGGCAAATTGGAAGTGGTCAAACAGGAGATGGCAAGACAGAAAGTCAACATTCTAGGAATCAGTGAACTAAAATGGACTGGGATGGGTGAATTTAACTCAGATGACCATTATATCTTCTACGGCATGCAGGAATCCCTCAGAAGAAATGGAGTATCCATCATGGACAACAAAGGAGTCCAAAATGCAGTAGCTGGATGCAATCTCAAAAACTATAGAATGATCTCTGTTTGTTTCCAAGGCAAACCATTCAATATCACAGTAATCCAAGCCTATGCCCCAACAAGTAATGATGAAAAAGCTTAAGTTGAATGCTTCTATGAAGACCGACAAGACCTTTTAGAACTAACACCCAAAAAAGATGTCCTTTATGTTATATTGAACAGGAATGCAAAAGTAGGAAGTCAAGAAACACCTGGAGTAACAGGAAAATTTGTCCCTGGAGTATGGAATGAAGCAGGGCAAAGGCTAATAGAGTTCTGCAAATAGAACTCAGTGGTCATAGCAAACACCCTCTTCCAACAACACAAGAAAAGGCTCTACACATGGACATCATCAAATGGTCAACATTGAAATCAGATTGATTATATCATTTGCAGCCAAAGATGGAGAAGCTCTATTATTCAGCAAAACAAGACTTGGAGCTGACTGTGGCTGAGGTCATGAGCTGCTTATTTTCAAATTCAGATTTAAATTGAAGAAAGTATTGAAAACTACTAGACCATTCAGGTATGACATAAATCCAATCCCTTATGATTATACGGTGGAAATGAGAAATAGATTTAAGGAACTACAGAGTGCTTGATGAACTTTGGACGGCGTTTTGTGACATTGTACAGGAGACAGGGATAAAGACCATCCCCATGGAAAAGAAATGCCAAAAACCAAAAGAGCTGTCTGGGGAGGCCTTACAGTTAGTTGTGAAAAGAAGAGAAGTGAAAAGCACAGGAGAAAAGGAAGTATATAAGCATCTGAATGCAGAGTTCTAAATAATAGCAAGAAGAAATAAGAAAGCATTCGTCAGTGATCAATGCAAAGAAATAGAGGAAAACAACCGAATGGGAAAGACTAGACATCTCTTCAAGGAAATTCAAGATAGAAAGGGAGCATTTCATGTAAAGATGGGCTCGATAAAGGACAGAAATATTATGGACCTAACAGAAGCAGAAGATATTAAGAAGAGTTGGTAATAATACCAAGAAAACTTTTACAAAAAAAAAAAAAAAATCTTCATGACCCAGATAATCATGATAGTGTGATCACACACATAGTACCAGAAATCCTGGAATGTGAAGTCAAGTGGGCCTTAGAAAGCATCACAACGAACAAAGCTATTGGAGGTGATGGAATTCCAGTTGAGCTATTTCAAATCCTGAAAGATGATGTAGTGAAAGTGTTGCACTCAATATGCCAGCTAATTTGGAAAACTCAGCAGTGGCCACAGGACTGGAAAATTTCAGTTTTCACTCCAATCCCCGAGAAAGGCAACGCCAAAGAGTGCTCAAAGTACCACACTATTCCACTCATCTTACATCCCATTCAAGTAATTCTTCAAGCCCTGCAAAAGAATGCCTGAATCTGTCCCTTCTCTCACGTTCCAGCTGATGACAATCACACCACCCTTACTTAATCACTTCCCCAATACTCCATTCTTGAGACTAACTGAGGGGCAGGGCCCACTGTGGTGCTGATCAATAGCTGAGCAAGACAAAGAATGGTCACTTATTGACAGTTGGCCCTTGTGAATGGGGCCATCTGAGGCACCAAGCAAGGCTGAGCTAAACCTGTTGCCTAGGAACAGGGTGGGTTGAAATGAAGCACATCAATGGCTAACTGCATAGGGCTGTGCTCACTCTGCTCTGTTACATTGTGAATAGAAAAAGAATCACTGTGAGGTTCAGGTTTGTCAAAACAGTTCTCAAGCTGGGCTGGCCTTGACATTCTTGTTGGCTTTGACATTTTAGCTATAATATATGCCGCACATGCAATCATGTGACAGCTGTTGGAGGGGCATATAGATAAGCACTGCTGACTGGCATGCATGGCGATACAATGAAAAGAATGATGTACAAAAGTTAAACAAGCCTGTGAAATTAAAATCTGCAGTAGGGAAAGAGCTAATCAAAAAGATTAAAGCACACTGGACCCAATGTATCCTTATGGAACAGAGCAGCATGAGCACAGCCATTAGCAGGTAGCCATCACTTTGCCGTATTACTCCACATCCTGTTTCTAAGCAACAGGTCTTGCCCAGCAATTGGACAGTGCATCGCTCGGCCTTGCCAATAAGCAACCAACTATCAGTGAGATACCTACTGGTACTTCTCCTGCTCAGCTGTTGCTCAGCTCCACATTGGGCCCTACCTGATGATACCTGTCAATGAGGGACCACTGGGGAAGTATTTCAGTCAGGAGACAGTGGTGCATTGTTCATCTGAATCTTGCCTTTGGGCACCTTACATTAGTTATTTTTTAATCGAGAATGTATTTATGGTAGATGGGGCAAGTTGAGTTTTCCTACTCAAATTGAGAGTTGACGTTTCCCCAAAAATATTAGTGGAGGAGACATTTATGACTTTCATGGCTCTGACATGTAATTTTATGGAGATGGTGTATAGACCTTGGGGCAAGAGACTGAGTATTCACCAAATCTTGGGGTCTCTAAAGCTCATTGGATTAGCAAAAACATCCAACCTTTTCTTAATTACCTTTTTCCATGTTAAGTGCTTGCTCTTAAGTTACTTAAGACCCTCAAGAACCCCCACTAGGAAGAGGGTTGTCGAAAGATGAAATGACAAGACGATTCTGAGGAACAGATTTGGAGGGAAAAGTGTTTGGTAGAGGTTCATACAGGGATGGAGGAGGCAGGAGTGTTGAAGGGGGACATACAGGTCAAAGAATAAAGGGCACTGAAAGAAAGTTGAGGGTCATGAGAAGAAATACCATGAACCTGAATCACCACTCCCCAGAATCAGACACAAAGAGGTGTCAGGGGTGAGAAAGTTGTATCATGGCCTCCATCAGCACCAAGTAACCCATGTTGATCGGCACAGTGGTACATTGTGATGTCTAAGACCCCAATGCCACCATTGGCAGGGGGAGCACCTAGCTGACCAATCAGATTGAAGGGTGTGGCTCCGCATTGTCCTGAGCAGATATACATAGGGAGGTCAGAGGCAGAGATTCTGGGTTAGACCATGTCATGCTATCATCATAAGGTAACCCGGAAGCCACAGCAGCCAAGAGGAGTTCCAATGCGGTGTGCTTCAAGGGTGAAAGGACGAAAGAAGACCCTTTGTCCTCAGAGATACAGAGGCAGTGTGAAGGTAAGATGATTCCATCTATGCTCCCCACGTTCTCCATTGACTTTGCTGCCTAAGACCTCCACACTGCCCTTGCCTGCCATAAAAGCCCTCATCAGCTGACATCCCTTTTCATAAAATCTCCCTTCCAACTCAGATGTTATACCGTTTCCTCAAAACTAATACCCTTCTCTTGTCTTTCAAGGCATGGAATATGACCATGAGGGTCAGAAGACCTCTAAAGGGAACCTCGAGAATGAAAATCCGATCATATGCCACTCATTCGAAGAAGGGAAAGGAAACAAGAAAACCAAACTCTTTTTTCTGTTCCTCTGCATGTAAGACACTGAATCAAAGCCGAAAAGGGTACCAATATATGAGGAAGAGTAAAAGAACGAGGCAGAATCAAAAGAGAAGGTAAACTCAGGCACCCCAGAATGAGATACTCTGGAGAAGAATAATCTGGGCAGCCAGCAACTGAATAGAAAAGGTCAGACAGTTTAGAATTGTGTCTCCAGAGGTCTGCTTTCTTAGAAATGTCCAACCAGGAAAAGACTCACTCTCACACTACCATAGTAAACTGATGGCTGTGATTAAAATACACAACAAATGGTGAAAAGATGATATTTGTGTGTGTGTGTGAAGTTTCTGATGGGAAGAGAAGGAAGGAAGAATATAGGTGGGTACCTGGTGGGGAGGGATGTGGGGTCCCAAGAGCTGAGGGAACAGACCCTCAGGTCCCCAGTTATCCACAGAGTAGACGTCAGGACTGGGTCAGAAGTTTTCACTGAAGTTGAATAGCATTGCTTAACAAGTAGTGGCAAAGAGTAGTGGTGCAGTGTTACTGCCATTGTTTGGGTGTGGAGTGACGTTAGGGTCTAGATTTCCAGAACCCAGATGGGAAGAGGGCTTCACAGGGGGATGGTGAATTTCATACTTCCCCTGAGTGAGGCAGGCAGAAATCACCTCCTGGCCATTTACTTCATAATGGGCTTTGTTGTATCACTCACCTATGCTGTCAGCTAAAAGTGCTCAGGAGGCACAAAATGCTTATACAACTAAAACCCACAATTAGCACTCCCACAGTTTAAAATAATGTTTGGAGAGTTCAGACCAAATATCAATTAGGCAACTGTTATCCTAAGAAATTTGTGGGAGCAGTGTTTTCCTATGGGCAGGGCAGTGGAGGTGGCCCAATCCTGGTCCAGATGACTAACAGGATCACGACACACAGATATTGTTTTTTTGGTGGGGAGCATCATTCAGTTTTTGGGATCTTAGTACCCTGACCAGGGATTGAACCGGTTCCCCTTCTAGTGAAAGCATGGGGTCCTAACCCCTGAACAGCCAGAGAAGTCAGGATAGAGACTTTTTAAAAGTATTAATATAAGACTGTGTCAAAGCTGGTCTTATATTTTTCACCATCCCCTAGTATTTCTAAACTATGGTTGTAAAACATTCTTCCCCAGTTAACTTTTTTGTTAGTCCAAGTTCTACCAGTTTTCATGGTTTAAAAAGAAGAGTACCAAATATTTAATTTGATGTTAACTTTGATTTTGAAGTATTGGAATAGTGTCAAGGAGTAGTCAATCAAATACGGAGATATATAAGGCATAGTCTCTACCAGAGGAATCCCGTGTGTTTTCAGAAAGCATTTTAGAAACAATAAAAACAGAGTTTCACCATCAGCATCAAAAGAGTTGAGTTAAGATTTTAAGTCAATGCTACAGTATCTTTTATCTGGACTGCAGCTGCCTAGTTAAATCTTTCTGGCATTTTAACTCCTGAGAGATACAGTGGATGATTCAAAGTCAGTCACTGAATGTGCTTTAAAATTATTAAGAGTGAAGGAGATCCTGGGTTTGTTGTCCTTTAAAAGTAAGTGTGAGAAATATCAACCCTGCCTGTGAAAATTAGTCAGGTAAGCAGCTACCAGGATGATATGGACAGAGAAACCTTATAGGTGGATGCTGTGTTTCCAGATCTGTATATATTATCACCATTTAACACTATCACACTTTAATGCCCTGTTGTAGGACTGACTGAAATACTTGCTGTTAGGGGAAGGTAACAGATTACTAGGCCTGAAGAGTTGAAATTGAAAGTTGCTCAGTTGTGTCTGATGGTTGGTGACCCCATTGACTATACAGACCATGGAATTCTCCGGGCCAGAATACTGGAGTGGGTAGCCTTTCCTTACTCCAGGGGATCTTCCCAACCCAGGGATCAAGCCCAGGCATCCCACAATGAAGGCAGATTCTTTACCAGCTGAGCCACCATGTAAACCAAAGAATGCTTGGGTGGGTAGCTTATCCCTTCTCAAACAGAGCTTCCCTATGCAGGAATTGAACTGATGTCTACAGCTTTGCAGGCAGAATCTTTCCCAACTGAGCTATCAGGAAAGTCCTGAGGTGGACCAAAATGGAGGTTAGAGGGCCTTGTTTCCCTAAAGTAGCGCTGGTATTTAGTTTAATATCCATGGGTATACTGCCAAAATGCAGAGAGAATTGAGAACGCATAGAGTTTAAAAAGGATCCAAAGACTTTTAGGGGTAAAAGAGAAAAACATAAACACTAAGTCATGTGTTTAGAAAGGGTATATCCATTTAGATCATCAACAATAAATCAATATCAAACGCCTGTAGCTCTCCTGGAAAAGGACAGTATATTGTGATTCAAACATGACAAGTCCTATTGCAAACACTATGTTGTATGGGGGTGTGAGTTTTGCTCATTAGCACTCACAAAGAGCAGTAGAAACTCTTTATACTTCCACTTATACAGGTTCACTATGAATAGATTCCAACTGACCCCTCTAGCTGTGGCCATAACAACCTGTATTGATTGGCAAAATGATTTCCCTAAGACCTTCTCCTTTCCTCTATGCCTGTGTCCATCCTATCTTCTGTGACGCCAACTAGAAACCATCTGAGGCCAGACCAAAAGTCACCTCCCAAGGAAATGTTCTTAATCATTCTCTTGTGTATTAATATTTTCATGTTCTCTAATCACTTGCATTTAATTACATGCAGTTTGTAGGATAGGTTTTGGAGTATGTATCTTATCAGAAATGCTTGCCAGAGAGGTAAACGGAATAGAAATCAACAGTGTGGTTATATAAAATATTATCAGAAGTTTGATTATCTAAGACTGTAAGGGAGAGAATAACTCTCTTCTGGGAAGTATGTCCAAGAATCTGTTTGAAAATATAGTAAAACCCATAAACTAGAGAGTGGATCAGAAATCAAAAGAACTTATGAGAAGCTTATTTTATCAGTAGTCAAGTAAAACTCTATGTCTTTGTATTAAGAAAACCCATTTGCATGATACCAAATGCAAAAGCCACCTCAGTGTCCATGGATTCATGATGAGTGCAAAATCCTGCTGGCCCAGAGGCTTGTCTTGATTGGCAGAGGTCAAGAGCAAATCTATGTGCCTAGGGTCAGCACGCATCCGCCCAGGATCACATTCACAGATCAGCGGGAATCAAGTGGGAGTCCCCAAACTTTACATGCTCCTTGCCAAGTCCCTCACTCCAGTGTCTTTCCTACAGGTTTGTCACTCTTTGTCACTCACTACAAGGTTTGCCTTGAGATGATCATGATTAAGTTTCCCCTCACCATCTCTTCAATTAACTCTCGTGGACAACTAGAAATCTGAATGCAAAGGATTGAAATAGGATCCTTACCTTATGCCACATAAAAAACTAATCTCAGAGTTGATTAAACATTTAACTGCAAAATCTGAAAGTATAAATCAACGAGAAGAAAACATCCTGGAGAAGTTGTAAACATTGTTCTTAGAAGTGATTTTATGTATGTGACACTGAAAGCATAGGCAACAAAAGCAAAAATAGAAAAGTAGGACAGCTTCAAATGATTAAACTGCCTCCCCCAAAGAACATCAAAAACACATCTACATAGAAGCCAAGCTGATGGTTACCAAATGGCAAGTTGGGGCGGGGGGATGATTGGGAGTTGGGGATTAACATATATATAGACACCACTATATATATAATAGATAACCATCAAGGACCTACTACATAACCACAGGCAACTCTGCTAGAAATTCTGTAACAACATAAGTGGAAAAAGAATTTGTAAAGGAATAGATATATGTATGTGTGCCTGTGCAAGCTCAGTTGATTCACATGTTCCATACTCGTTGTGACCCTACGGAATGCAGCCTGCTAGGCTCCTCTTTCCATGAGATTCTCCAAACAAGAATACTGGAGAGGCTTGTCATGTCCCTCTGAGCATATCTTAACTACCCAGGCATTGAACCAAATCTCCTTCATTGCAGGGTAATTCTTTAACAACTGAGCCAAGTGGGAAGCCCAATTACATGTATATGTAAAGATGAATCACTTTGCTGGACACGTGAAACACAACATGGTAAATCATATATACTCAAATGGAAAAAAATAAAAAGAAACCATCAACATGTAGAACAATTAGCTCCAAAAACTAATTGGAAAATACAGATAGATTCCCAAACTTATTCTCAAAGAAAGATCCACAGGGAACAGGGTATGAAGAGAAAAGGATGATTCAAGTCCTGATGTGTGCCCATTGGAGAGGACTCAGAATATGAGGGAGATTACATGGTTGGAGATATGCTCTGGGTGTGAGTGTTTCGAGCCATATATTGGACTCACAAGTCCTGGGGTCTGACACAGGGAAGACAAACACCCTTAGATGGTTGCAGGGCTATGTGGCTAACATGAGGTCTGTGGGAAGCCCGGACTCCTGCTCCAGGAGCATGTTCTCAGGGGCTTGTTCCCAAGCCACAATGAAGAGGACAGATTGTGACCACATTTGTGGATACCTGTTTTCCCAACACTGCCCACACTTACACACGCCCTGCTTACTCTGTGTGGCCGATCTGCACTGGAGCAGGGGCTGCCATGGCAAGGCAGAAAGCTGAAATGTGGGAAACATAGGTGCATCTGGCCCAGGGCGGCATGTGGGTGGAAGAGCCGGGGTCATGCTCATGGAGGGCACTTACATAGGCAGCGTAACAGGAGAAGTCCTGATCTCTGAGGGAGTCCAGACTGCCACAGCAGACGACCCAGTATGTACCCAGAGCCCATGAGGGCCTCACCTGCCCAATAGAGCCCTTCTTCAACAGGGCAGGTATAGCAGAAGCTGGGGGAAGTGATCAGCTGTTAGGGACCAAGAGGTCTCAGACCAGAAGTTATGTTTAAGCAGGGCAGGAAACACTACTGATAGTGATGGCACAGATGGAACCTTGGAGGCAGCCTGGATCTCTGTAAGCAGCCAGCCTGAAGATTTGCTCCTTTTGTTATTTTTCTAACCAGAACATGCTCCTCTTGTCCTTCTGTGGCAAGGGTTGCAGTGCTGGGAGAGGGGAGTGTACATATCTGAGGTAACACAGCCACATCTGGTCTGACATTCAGGGCTTCTGCTCCAGAAAGATGGCATCCCACCCTGCCCCCAATAGGACAGTAAAAGCCACTGAGGAAAAGGAAGTCTCTGCCTCACTTCTGGCTTCAGACCTGGTACCACTGAACTTCCCAGCCATAGGTGCTGGCACACCCTAAGGAAAGATGTGACTTGTAGTCCATCAAATCCAGCACCACCCCCACCCCACCCCCAGCTGACTATGGTACAGACTGTACAGTGATGCTCCCCCACAAGATCACCCCTTCAAGACCATAATAGATAATTGATGCACTTAAACTCAGAGAAGCAGAGACTAATGGGAAGACAGAAGGACTGGTGTCCCCTGAAAGACTGAGAGGAAGTCAGTTCAGTTTGTCAGTCGTGTCTGATTCTTTGTGACACCATGAACCGCAGCACACCAGGCCTCCCTGTCCATCACCAACCCGCAGAGTCCACCCAAACCCTTGTCCATTGAGTTGGTGATGCCATCTAACCATCTCTTCCTCTGTCGTCCCCTTCTCCTCCTGCCCTCAATATTTCCCTGCATCAGGGTCTTAACAATGAGTCAGCCTTTTGCATCAGGTGGCCAAAATATTGGAGTTTCAGTTTCAACATCAGTCTTTCCAATGAATACTCAAGACTGATATCCTTTAGGATGGACTACTTGGATCTCTTTGCAGTCCAAGGGACTCTCAAGAGTCTTCTGCAACATCACAGTTCAAAAGCATCAATTCTTTGTGCTCAGCTTTTTTATAGTCCAACTCTCAATCCATACCTGACCACTGGAAAAACCATACCCTTGACTAGACAGACATTTCATGCCAAAGAAATGTCTCTGCTTTTTATTTTTAATACAAATGTATTTATTTTAATGGGAGGTTAATTACTTTACATATGGTATTGCTTTTGCCATATATCCACATGAACCTGCCACAGGTGTACATGTGTTCCCCATCCTGTACCCCCCTCCTACCTCCCTCCCGGTACCATCCCTCTGGCTCATCCCAGTGCACCAGCCCAAGCATTCTGTATTATTCATCGAACCTGGACTAGCGATTCATTTCATATATGATATTATACATGTTTCAATGCCATTCTCACTAATCACCCCACCCTCTCCCACAGACTCATTGATTTTTTATATGCTGTCTAGGTTAGTCATAACTCTACTTCCAAGGAGTTAGCTCCCTTTAATTTCATGGCTGCCGTCACCATTCAGCAGTGATTTTGGAGCCCAGAAAAATAAACTCAGCAACTGTTTCCACTATTTCCCCATATACTTCCCATGAAGTGATGGGACCAGATGCCATGATCTTCGCTTTCTGAATGTTGAGCTTTAAGCCAACTTTTTCACTGTCTTCTTTCACTTTCACAAGAGGCTCTACAGTTCTTTATCACTTTCTGCCATAATGGTGGTGTCATCTGCGTATTTGAGTTTATTGATATTTCTCTCAGCAATCTTGATCCCAGCTTGTGCTTCCTCAAGCCCAGCGTTTCTCATGATGCACTCTGCGTATAAATTAAATAAGCAGAGTGACAATATACAGCCTTGATGTACTCTTTTTCCTACTTGGAACCAGTCTCTTGTTCCATGTCCAGGTCTAACTGTTGCTTCCTGACCTGCACAGAGGTTTTTCAAGAGGCAGGCCAGGTGGTCTGGTATTCCCATCTTTTTCAAAATTTTCCAGTTTCCTGTGATCCACACAGTCAAAGGCTTTGGCATAGTCAATAAAACAGAAATAGATATTTTTATGTAACTCTCTTGGTTTTTCCATGATCCAGCGGATGTTGGCAATTTTATCTCTGATTCCTCTGCCTTTTCTATAACCAGCTTGAACATCTGGAAGTTCAAAATTCATACATTGCTGAAGCCTCCGTTGGAGAACTTTAAGAAGTACTTGACTGGCATGTGAAATGAGTGATATTGTGTGGTAGTTTGAGCATTCTTTGGCGTTGCCATTCTTAGGTTTCGGAGTGAAAACTGACCTTTTCGTGTCCTGTGGCCACTGCTGAGTTGTCCAAATGAGCTGGCATATTGAGTGCAGCACTTTCACTGCATCGTCTTTCAGGATTTGAAATAGCTCAGCTGGAACGCCATCACCTCCACTAGATTTGTTCGTAGAGATGCTTTCTAAGGCCCACTTGACTTCACATTCCAGGATGCCTGGCCCTAGGTGCGTGAACACAACATCATGATTAACTGGGTCATGAAGATTATTTTTTCTACAGTTCTTCTCGGTATTCTTACCACTTCTTGTTAATATCTTCTGCTTCTGTTAGGTCCATACCATTTCTGTCCATTATCGAGCCCATCTTTGCATGAAATATTCCCTTGGTATCTGCAATTTTCTTGAAGAGATGTCTAGTCTTTCCCATTCCATTGTTTTCCTCTACTTCTTTGCATTGATCACTAAGGAAGGCTTTCTTATCTCTTCTTGCTATTTTTGGAACTCTGCATTCAGATGCTTATATCTTTCTTTTTCTCCTGTGCTTTTCGCTTCTCTTCTTTTCACAACTATTTGTAAGGCCTCCCCAGACAGCCCTTTTGCTTTTTGGCATTTCTTTTCCATGGGGATGATCTGGATCCCTGTCTCCTGTACAATGTCACGAACCTCCGTCCATAGTTTATGAGGCACTCTATCTGTCAGGTGTAGTCCCTTAAATCTATTTCTCACTTCTACTGTATAATCATAAGGGATTGGATTTATGTCATACCTGAATGGTCTAGTGTTTTTCCCTGCTTTCTTCCATTTAAATCTGAGTTTGGCAATAAGCAGCTCATGAGATGCGCTAGAGGCAGCTCCCAGTCTTGTTTTGCTGACTGTAAAGACTTTCTTCATCTTTGGCTGCAAACGATATAATCAATCTGATTTCAGTGTTGACCATCTGGTGATGTCCATGTGTAGAGTCTTTTCTTGTGTTGTTGGAAGAGAGTGTTTTCTATGACCAGTGTGTTCTCTTTGGAAAACTCTATTAGCCCTTGTCCTGCTTCATTCCATACTCCAGAGCCAAATTTTCCTCTTACTCCCAGTGTTTCTTGACTTCCTAATTTTGCCTTCCAGTCCACTATAACCTAAAGTACATTTTTTTTGGTGTTGGTTGTAAAAGGCATTGTCAGTCTTCATAGAACCGTTAAACTTCAGCTTATTCATCGTTGCTCATTGGGTCTTAGTCCTGGATTACTTTTATATTGAATGATTTGCCTTGAAAATGAACAGAGATCATTCTACAGTTTTTGAGATTGTATCCATCTTCTGCATTTTAGACTCTTTTTTTGACCATGATGGCTACTCCATTTCTTCTAAGAGATTCCTGCCTGCCGTAGTAGATATATTGGTCATCTGAGTTAAATTCACCCATTCCAGTCCATTTTAGATCACTGATTCTTACAATGTTGATGTTCACTCTTGTCATCTTCTGTTTGACCACTTCCAATTTGCCTTGATTCATGGATTTAACATTCAATTTCCTATGCTGTATTGCTCCTTATAGCATTGGACCTTTCTTCTGTCACCAGTCACATCCATAACTGGGTATTTTTTCTGCTTTGGCTCAATCCCTTCATTCTTTCTGGAGTTACTTCTCCACCATTCTACAGTAGCATATTGGCACCTACTGACCTGGGGAGTTCCTCTTTCAGTATCCTATCATTTTGGCTTTTCATACTGTTCATGCTGATCTCAAGGCAAGAACACTGAAGTGGATTGCCCTTCCCTTCTCCAGTGGACCACACTCTGTCAGACCTCTCCATCATGACCCTCCCAACTTGGGAGGCCCCACAGGGCCTGGCTTCGTTTTATTGAGTTAGACAAGGCTGTGGTTCTAGTGTGATTAGATTGACTAAATTTCTGTGATTCTGGTTTCAGTGTGTCTGCCCTCTGATGCCGTCTTGCGACACCTACCATCTTACGTGAGTTTCTCTTACCTTGGACTTGGGGTATCTCTTCACGGCTGCTCCAGCAAAGCGCATCCACTGCTCCTTACCTTGGACGAGGTGTATCTCCTCACTGCCACCACTCCTGACCTTGAACCTGGACTAGCTCCTCTAGCCCCTCCTGTGCCCATGCAGCCTCCACTCCATGGATGTGTGGTATCAGTCCTGATTATTCACTAGAAGGACTGAGGTTGAAGCTGCAACTCCAGTACATAGTCCACCTGATGCAAAGAACTGTCTCATTGGAAAAGATCCTGATGCTATGAAGGAATGAAAGCCAAAGACAAGGGGATGAGAGAGGATGAGATGTTTGGATGGCATCGGGGATTCCATGGACTTGAGTTTCAGCAAGATCTGGGAGTTGATGATGGACAAGGAATTCTGGTGTACTGCAGTCCATGGGGTTGCACACAGTCGCACACAACTGAACAAATGAAATGAACTGATTGCCATAGGGAAAATGCTTTGAATACAAGCTCTTAACGTGTCTCAAAATGGAACAGAAAAAGATCTTTCGTTAACATGGAAGATAAGGAGGGTGCACAGCAACTATGTGTGTGTCTGTAAGTTTGTGTATATGTGTGTGTGTGTGTGTGTGTGTGTGTGTCTGTGTGACTCTGATGGGAAAAGACGTGAGATGGATAAACACACAGCATGATGGAGCAGTTTGACAGGAAGTGTTTCTTTCTGTAGTGAGCTGATTCTTAAAAGAAGCTGTTAAAGGAGTCAGAAAGGTCTGACTCTTAGCGCTTGCTCCAGCATGGGGGAAAGTTGAAGTTCAGAGGAGAGAAGCATGGCTAAAATTTAGCCAAGCCTAGTCAGTGGGCATGTTATGGATGACTGTGAGTACTTGGCCAGTCTCTGCTGTTGTTTAAGAGAGGCCATGTCAGCCCTTCCACAGTATGGTTATTATCAAAAGTGCAAATTCATGTGCTTCATGCAGAATGAGGCCCATCAAAATGAAAAGTTAGAATTTGTAAGAGGAAAAGGTTTTTTCAGATTCATACAAGGATATGGGTGGCTCTTGACCTAAGAACTCAAAGTTACTGAACGTTTTCAGTTAAGTACATTTAAAATAAATGTCAGAGAGAGTTGTGGTAAGTTGTTACAGAATTCTTGCTGTCACATCCTTTGTGCTTAAAGTTAGGTCATGTTCAGGTAATAATGTTCCTATATATCTCTACCAGATTAATGTTGTTTTTTTTTTATCATTCTTGCCCTGTCAAGAGAGGTCAAAGTCTCAAGGCAGAACTTTCACCTTGAAATGTCCCATCTTGGATAAGCAGAAACAGATCTCATTTGGCAGCTCCTTCAGGGCAAGGTTCCCACTTTCTGCCCAGCTCTCATCCTTGATGGAGCCAGGCACCCAACCCAACAGGTCCTGTCTCCTCAGGCTCTCCAAGTGTGGAGACCAGTTCTCAGAGACTGAGGCCCAGGAAGATGGTCACTGCTAGTAGGTTGCAGAGACAGGGATGGGGGAGAGGTTCACCACTCCTCAAGGCCTGGTCCAAGGCTACTGGAGGGCCTTAGTGAGGGCTCTGGTGCACTACAGGATGTCATCCCCAGTCTTTTCCCTGGGACCTGCAGCTCACCCACTGGCACAAGGCTGGGTGATCTCCAGGCCCCTCAAAAGAATGCCTGAATCTGTCCCTTCTCTCACTTTCCAGCTGATGACCACCACACCATCCTTACGTAATCACTTCCCCAAGACTACATTCTTGACAGTAACTGGGGGCAGGGCCCCCTGTGATGCTCATCAATAGCTGAGCATGACAATGAATGGTCACTGATTGACAGTTGGCTGCTTGTGAATGGGGCCATCTGAGGCATCAAGTAAGGCTGAGCTACACCTGTTGCCTAGGAACAGGGTGGGTTGAAATGAAGCACATCAATGGCTAACTGCATAGGGCTGTGCTCACCCTGCTCTGTTACATTGTGAATAGAATAAGAATCACTGTGAGGTTAAGGTTTGTCAAAGTAGTTCTCAAGTTCGGCTGGCTTTGACATTCTTGTTGGCTTTGAAATATTAGCTATAATATATGTGGCACATGCAATCATGTTGCAGCTGTTGGAGGGTCATATAGATAAGCACTGCTGACCGGCATGCCTGGGAATTCAATGAAAAGAATGATGTACAAAAGGTAAACAAGCATGTGAAATCAAAATCTGAGGTGGGAAAGGAGTCAGTCAAAAACATTAAAGCTGGAGGTGGAGCTAAGATGACGGATGATTAGGAAGAGGAGAGCACTTTCTCCCCCACAAATTCATCAAAAGAACATTTAAACGCCAAGTAAATTCCACAAAACAACTTCTGAATGCCAGCAGAGGACGTCAGGCACCCAGAAAATCAATCCAAGTCTTCGAAAGGAGGTAGGAAAAAATATAAAAGACAAAGAAAGAGACAAAAGAGCGAGGAACGGAATTCCATCCCAGGAAGGGAGTCTTAAAAAGAGAGAAGTTTCCAAACACCAGAAAACCTTCTCACTGCCGAATCTTTGCCAAGCCTTGGAAGCACAGAGGGCAACATAACAGGGAGGAAAAATAAATATACAATTAAAACCTGCACATTGGGAGCCCTAAAGTAACTCCCCCAGCAGAGAAGCAGTGCAGACGCCTGCATCCACCATTAGCAAGCGGGAGCTGGTCGAGGAGGTGCAGGGTGGACAGGGAGGTGCGGCGCGGGCTGCATCGCATGGATCTGGCCTGAATACCCCAAGCGCTATCTGAGTGAAATAATTTGGGCTAGCAAACCAGACTATGGGATATCTACCACGCGAAAAGCCAGCCCTAACCTAACACACCACCAGGCCCATGCACGGAACAAAGGACTGAACAGAGATAGCCTGCGGAAGACCATCCTCCTCCAGTGATAGGCAGCCAGAGCTGGAAGGGGACAATCACAGCCCCAGAAAGACATTATCTATAAAACCGTAAGCAGGTTTCTTTGCTAACTAAAACTTCTTGGGGGTCTGGACAGTCAACATCTGCCTGAGAAGGTGCGCGGGTGCACACCTAGATAACCGAGCAGAGGGCAGGCTATAAGTCGCAGCAATCGCACGCACCAAACACCTCATCACCTGAGCTGCTGGGATTTGGGAAGGGCACAAAACACAGGCCGAACCGAGAGTCTGAGCCTCTGAGGACTACCCGAGTGCCTGAACCTGAGCGGCTTGGACCTGGAATTGCAGCACTGGCCACGGATGGTTCCCGGCGGAGCAACCTAGAGCCTGAGCAGCATGGGCAGGGAGGCTACACGCGCCGTGAACTGAGGGCAGAACCAGTGTGGCTGAGGCACTGCGAGCACACGCCAGTGTTATTTGTTTGCAGCATCCCTCCCTACCTCCCCTCAGCACGACTGAATAAGTGAGCCTAAAAAAAAAAAAAAAAAGGGTCCTCCACTGTCCCCTTTGTATCAGGGCGGAAAACAGACACTGAAGAGACCAGCAAACAGAAAAATCTATAACAGAGGGAAATGCCTTGTAAGCTACAGGCAATAGATTAAAACCCTGTGGTTAGTACCAACTACATAGGAAGGGGCATATAGATCTTGAGAAATATATGTCGGGCCAAGGAACTAGCCCAAAATGAACTGAACTGGCAATACTCACAACAAAAACAGAGAAAGTCCTAGATATATTTTTTACTATTTTTACGATCATTCTTTCTTTCTTTTTATTTTTTATTATTATTTTTTTTAAATTAAGTCCTCTATTATTCCTTTAATTTTCACTTGTATACCCAATTACTTTGCAAAAAAAAAAAAAAAAGAAGACACCTTTATATTTTTAAAGCAAACTTCATATATATATTTCTATATATATATATATATATATATATATATATATATATATATTTTGACCTTGTTTTTTTTTTTCCTTCTTTTCTTTAACATTGTATTTTTGAAATTCCAAACTCTACTGTATATTTTTAATTTTAGCTTTTTGGTATTTGTTATCAATTTTGTACCTATAGTTTTTTTTTTTTTTTTTATAATTTCTGTGACCCATTTTTATTTTCTCTTTTTCTTGTTCTCTGTTTCTTTTTCATCTTCTTTTAAATATCATTGTATATCTGAAATTCCAAACTCTACTCTAGATTTTTAATTTATGCTTTTTGGTATTTGTTATGAATTTTGTACCAGTATTTTCTTTATAATTTATGCGACTGTGTTTGTTCTTGTTTTTTTTTCTCTCTCTCTCTTTATTTTTCTTCTTCTTTTTTTAACATTGTATTTTAGAAATTCCAAACTCTACTCTAGAATTTAAATTTTGCTTTTTGATATTAGTTATCAATTTTGTACCTATATTTTCTTTATAATTTTCACGACTTGTTTGTTTTTGTTTGTTCATTTTTTCTCTATTTCTTTTCTTTCTTCTTTTCTTTCACTTCGTATTATGTATTTGCTACCAATTTTGTACATTTAAGAACCCAATCTTCAGTACCCATTTATCACTAGGGAGCGAGATTACTGGCTTAACTGCTCTCTCTCCCTTTGGACACTCCTTTTTCTCCACCAGGTCGCCTGTGTCTCCTCCCTAACCCCTCTCTACTCTACCCAACTCTGTGAATTTCTGTGTGTTCCAGACGGTGGAGAACACTTAAGGAACTGATTACTGGCTGGATCTGTCTCCCTCCTTTTCACTCCCCCCTTTTATCCTGGTGGCCACAATTGTCACCTTCCTCCTTCTTCTCTTCTCTGTATAAATCCGTGAACAACTCTGAGCGGTCCAGTTGTGGAGTGCTCATAAGGAAGAGATTACTGGATAGCCCACTCTCTCCTCTTTTGATTCCACCTCATCTCATTCGGATCATCTCTAACTCCCTCCTCCCTCTTCTTGTCTCCATATAATGCTGTGAACCTCTCTGGGTGACACTCACGGTAGAGAAACTTCTCATCTTTAATGTAGATGTTTTATCAATGGTGCTGTATAGAAGGAGAAGCTATGAAACTACTGTAAAAATAAGACCGATAACTGGAAGCAGGAGGCTTAAGTTCAAACCCTGACTCCAGGGAGCTCCTGACTCCAAGGGACATTAATTGACAGGAGCTCATCAAATGCCTCCATACCTGCACTGAAGCCAAGCACCACACAAAGGCCAACAAGTTTCAGGGCAAGAGATACTAAGCAAATTCTCCAGCAACAAGGAACACAGCCCTGAGCTCTAAGATACAGACAGCCCAAAGTCACCCCAAAACCATAGACATCCCATAACTCATTACTGGACATTTCATTGCACTCCAGAGAGAAGAAATATAGCTCCACCCACCAGAACTCCGACACAAGATTCCCAACCAGGAAACCTTGACAAGCCACCTGTACACACCCACACAGTGCAAGGAAACGCCACAATAAAGAGAAATCCACAAACTGCCAGAATACAGAAAGAACACCCCGAACTCAGCAGTTTAAACAAGATGAAAAGACAGACGAATACCCAGAAGATAAAGGAACATGATAAATGCCCACCAAACGAAAAAAAAAAAAAAAAAGAGGAAGAGATAGGGAAACTACGTGATAAAGAATTCCGAATAATGATAGTGAAATTGATCCAAAATCTTGAAATCAAAATGGAATCACAGATAAATAGCCTGGAGACAAAGATTGAGAAGATGCAAGAAAGGTTTGACAAGGACGTAGAAGAAATAAAAGAGTCAATATATAATGAAAATGCAATAAATGAAATTAAAGAAACTCTGGAGGCAACAAATAGTAGAATAACAGAGGCAGAAGATAGGAATAGCAAATTCGAAGATAGAATGGTAGAAATAAAAGAATCAGAGAGGATAAAAGAAAAATGAATTAAAAGAAATGAAGACAATCTCAGAGACCTCCAGGACAATATTAAATGCTACAACATTCGAATCATAGGGGTCCCAGAAGAAGAAGACTAAAAGAAAGACCATGAGAAAATACTTGAAGAGATAATTGTTGAAAACTTCCCTTAAATGGGGAAGGAAGTAATCACTCAAGTCCAAGAAACCCAGAGAGTCCTAAACAGGATAAACCCAAGGCGAAACACCCCAAGGCACATATTAATCAAATTAACAAAGATCAAACACAAAGAACAAATATTAAAAGCAGCAAGGGAAAAACAACAAATAACACACAAGGGGATTCCCATAAGGATAACAGCTGATCTTTCAATAGAAACTCTTCAAGCCAGGAGGGAATGGCAAGACATACTTAAAATGATGAAAGAAAATAACCTACAGCCCAGATTATTGTACCCAGCAAGGATCTCATTCAAATATTAAGGAGAAAACAAAAGCTTTTCAGACAAGCAAAAGCTGAGCGAATTCAGCACCACCAAACCAGCTCTCCAACAAATACTAAAGGATATTCTCTAGACAGGAAACACAAAAACGGTGTATAAAATCGAGCCCAAAACAATAAAGTAAATGGCAATGGGATCATACTTATCAGTAATTACCTTAAACGTAAATGGGTTGAATGCCCCAACCAAAGGACAAAGACTGGCTGAATGGATACAAAAACAATACCCCTACATATGTTGTCTACAAGAGACCCACCTCAAAACAGGGGACACATACAGACTGAAAGTGAAGGCCTGGAAAAAGATTTTCCTTGCAAATAGGGACCAAAAGAAAGCAGGAGTGGCAATACTAATATCAGATAAAATAGACTTTAAAACAAAGGCTGAGAAAAAAGAGAAAGATGGTCACTACATAATGATCAAAGGATAAATCCAAGAAGAAGGTATAACAATTATAAATATATATGCACCGAAAACGGGAGTGCCACAATATGTAAGACAAATGCTAACAAGTAAGAAAGGAGAAATTAACAATAACACAGTAATAGTGGGAGACTATAATACCCCACTCACACCTATGGATAGATCAACCAAACAGAAAATTAACAAGGAAACACAAACTTTAAATGATACGATAGACCAGTTAGGCCTAATTGATATCTATAGGACATTTCATCCCAAAACAATGAATTTCACCATTTTCTCCAGCTCACATGGAACGTTCTCCAGGATAGATCACATTCTGGGCCATAAACCTAGCCTTGGTAAATTCAAAAAAATAGAAATCATTCCAAGCATCTTTTCTGACCACAATGCAGTAAGATTAGATCTCAATTACAGGAGAAAAACTACTAAAAATTCTACCATATGGAGGCTGAACAACACGCTGCTGAATAACCAGCACATCACAGAAGACATCAAAATTTGCATAGACACTAAGGAAAATGAAAACACAACAACCCAAAACCTATGGGACACTTTAAAAGCAGTCCTAAGGGGAAAGTTCATAGCAATACAGGCACACCTCAAGAAACAGGAAAAAAGTTAAATAAATAATGTAACCCTACACCTAACGCAACTAGAAAAGGAAGAAATGAAGAATCCCAGGGTTAGTAGAAGGAGAGAAATCTTAAAAATTAGGGCAGAAATAAATGCAAAAGAAAAAAAAAGAGACCATAGCAAAAATCAACAAAGCCTCAAGCTCGTTCTTTGAAAGGATAAATAAAATTGACAAAGCATTAGCCAGATTTATCAAGAAACAAAGGGAGAAAAATCAAATCAATAAAATTAGAAATGAAAATGGAGAGATCACAACAGACAACACAGAGATACAAAGGATCATAAGAGACTACTGTCAAAAATTATATGCCAATAAAATGGACAACGTGGAAGAAATGGACAAATACTTACAAAAGTACAACCTTCCAAAACTGGACTAGGAAGAAATAGAAAATCTTAACAGACCCATCACAAGCACGAAATTGAAACTGTAATCAAAAATCTTCCAGCAAACAAAAGCCCAGGTCCAGATGGCTTCCCAGCTGAATTCTACCAAAAATTTAGAGAAGAGTTAACACCTATCCTGCTCAAACTCTTCCAGAAAATTGCAGAGGAAGGTAAACTTCCAAACTCATTCTATGAGGCCACCATCACCCTAATACCAAAACCTGACAAAGATCCCACAAAAAAAGAAAACTACAGGCCAATATCACTGATGAACATAGATGCAAAAATTCTTAACAAAATTCTAGCAATCAGAATCCAACAACACATTTAAAAAGATCATACACCAGGACCAAGTGGGCTTTATCCCAGGGATGCAAGGATTCTTCGATATCTGCAAATCAATCAATGTAATACACCACATTATCAAACTGAAAAATAAAAACCATATGATTATCTCAATAGATGCATAGAAAGCATTTGACAAAATTCAACATCCATTTATGATAAAAACTCTCCAGAAAGCAGGAATAGAAAGAACATACCTCAATATAATAAAAGCTATATATGACAAACCCACAGCAAACATTATCCTCAATGGTGAAAATTTGAAAGCATTTCCTCTAACGTCAGGAACAAAACAAGGGTGCCCACTTTCACCATTACTATTCAACATAGTTTTGGAAGATTTGGCCACAGCAATGAGAGCAGAAAAAGAAATAAAAGGAATCCAAATTGGAAAAGAAGAAGTAAAACTCTCACTATTTGCAGATGACATGATCCTCTACATAGAAAACCCTAAAGAATCCACCAGAAAATTACTAGAACTAATCAATGACTATAGTAAAGTTGCAGGATATAAAATCAACACACATAAATCCCTTGCATTCCTATACACTAATAATGAGAAAACAGAAAGAGAAATTAAGGAAACAATTCCATTCACCATTGCAACGGAAAGAATAAAATACTTAGCACTATATTTACTGAAAGAAACTAAAGACCTATACATAGAAAACGATAAAAAAATGGAGAAAGAAGTCAAAGAGGACACTAATAGATGGAGAAATATACCATGTTCATGGATTGGAAGAATCAATATAGTGAAAATGAATATACTACCCAAAGCAATTTATAGATTCAATGCAATCCCCATCAAGCTACCAACGGTATTCTTCACAGAGCTAGAACAAATAATTTCACAATTTGTATGGAAATACAAAAAACCTCGAAGAGCCAAAGCTATCTTGAGAAAGAAGAAGGGAACTGGAGGAATCAACCTACATGACTTCAGGCTCTATTACAAAGCCACAGTTATCAAGACAGTATGGTACTGGCACAAAGACAGAAATATTGATCAATGGAACAAAATAGAAAGCCCAGAGATAAATCCACGCACATAGTGACACCTTGTCTTTGACAAAGGAGGTAAAAATATACAATGGATTAAAGACAATCTCTTTAACCAGTGGTGCTGGGAAAACTGGTCAACCACTTGTAAAAGAATGAAACTAGAACACTTTCTAACACCATACACAAAAATAAACTCAAAATGGATAAAAGATCTGAATGTAAGACCAGAAACTATAAAATTCCTAGAGGACAACTTGGGCACAACACTCTCCGACATACATCACAGCAGGATCCTCTATGACCCACCTCCCAGAATATTGGAAATAAAAGCAAAAATAAACAAATGGGACCTAATTAAACTTAAAAGCTTCTGCACAACAAAGGAAATTATTAGCAAGGTGAAGAGGCAGCCTTCAGAATGGGAGAAAATAATAGCAAATGAAGCAACTGACAAACAACTAATCTCAAGTATATATAAGCAACTCATACAGCTCAATTCCAGAAAAATAAAGGACCCAATCAAAAACTGGGCCAAAGAACTAAATAGACATTTCTCCAAAGAAGACATACAGATGGCTAACAAACACATGAAAAGATGCTCAACATCACTCATTATCAGAGAAATGCAAATCAAAACCATTATATGGTACCATTTCACGCCAATCAGAATGGCTGCGATCCAAAAGTCTACAAGTAATAAATGCTGGAGAGGGTGTGGAGAAAAGGGAACCCTCTTACACTGTTGGTGGGAATGCAAACTAGTACAGCCACTATGGAGAACAGTGTGGAGATTCCTTAAAAACCTGGAAATAGAACGGCCTTATGATTCAGTAATCCCGCTGCTGGACATACACACTGAGGAAACCAGAAAGGAAAGAGACATGTGTACCCCAATGTTCATTGCAGCACTGTTTATAATAGCCAGGACATGGAAGCAACCTAGATGCCCATCAGGAGATGAATGGATAAGAAAGCTGTGTTACATATACACAATGGAGTATTACTCAGCCATTAAAAAGAATACATTTGAATCAGTTCTAATGAGGTGGATGAAACTGGAGCCTATTATACAGAGTGAAGTAAGCCAGAAAGAAAAACACCAATACAGTATACTAACGCATATATATGGAATTTAGAAAGATGGTAACAACAACCCTGTGTACGAGACAGCAAAAGAGACACTGATGTATAGATCTGTCTTATGGACTCTGTTTGAGAGGGAGAGGGTGGGGAGATTTGGGAGGATGGCATTGAAACATGTATAATATCATGTATGAAACAAGTCACCAGTCCAGGTTCGATGCACAATACTGGATGCTAGGGGCTTGTGCACTGGGACGACCCAGAGGGAGGGTATGGGAAGGGAGGAGGGAGGAGGGTTCAGGGTGGGGAACACAGGTATACCTGTGGCTGATTCATTTCGATATTTGGCAAAACTAATACAGTGTTGTAAAGTTTAAAAATAAAATAAAATAAAAAAAAATAACTATTGAGCTGCAGTCCAGATGAAAGATATCATAGCATTGACTTAAAATCTGGACTCAACTCTTTTGATGCTGATTGTGAAACTCAGTTTTAATTGTTTCAAAAATGCTTTCTGAAAACACACGGGATTCCTCTGGTACAGACTCTGCCTTATATATCTCCATATTTGATTGACTACACCTTAAAACTATTCAAACACTTCAAAACTAAAGTTAACACCAAATTAAATACTCAATACTCTTCTTGTTAAACCACGAAAACTTGTAGAACTTGGAGTAACAAAAGAGTTTATTGGGGAAGAATGTTTTATGACTGTAGTTATTTAGAAATACTACGGGATGGTGATAAATATAAGACCAGCTTTTACACAGTCTTATATTAATATTTTATCAAAAGTCTCTGTCCTGACTTCTCTGGCTGTCCAGTGGTTAGGACTCCATGCTTTCACTAAAAGTGGAACCGGTTCAATCCCTGGTCAGGGAACTGAGATCCCACAATCTGCATGGTGCCCCCCAGTCAAAAATATTATCTGTGTGTCATGATCCTGTTAGTCATCTGCACCAGGACTGGACCACCTCCACTACCCTGACCTTGGGAACACACTGCTCCCACAAATTTCTTAGGATAACAGTGGCCAAATTGATCTTTGGTCTGATCCCTCCAAACATTATTTTAATCTTTGGGAGTGCTAACTGTGGGTTTTAGTTGTATCTGCATTTTGTGCCTCCTGAGCAACTTTAGCTGACAGCATATGTGAGTGATGCAGCAAAGTCCGTTAAGACGTAAATGGCCAGGAGGTGATGTCTGCCTGCCTAATTCAGGGGAAGTCTGACATTCACCATCCCCATGTGAAGCTCTCTTGTCATCTGGGCTGTGGCAATCTAGACCCTAATGTCACTCCACACCCCAAACAATGGCAGTAACACTGCACCAAAACTTCTTGCCTCTGAGATCAATGGTTAAGCAGGGTTATTCACCTTCAGTGCAGACTCCTGACCCAGTCGGACCTCTACTCTCTGGCTAACTGGGACCTGAGGGTCTGTTCCCGCAGCTCTTGGGACCCCATATCCCTCCCCATTCAGGTGCCCACCTCTTTTCTTCCTTCACTCCCTTCCCATCAGAAAATTCACACACACACACACACACAAATATCATCTTTTCACCATTTGATGTGTATTTTAATCACAGCCTTCAGTTTACTATGTTAGTGTGAGAGTCAGTCTTTTCCTGGTTGGCCATTTCGAAGAAAGCAGACCTCTGGAGACAAAACTGTAAACTGTCTGACCTTTTCTATTCAGTTACTCTCTGCCCAGCTTATACTTCTCCAGGGTCTCTCATTCTGTGGTGGCTGAGCTTACCTTCTCTTTTGATTCTGCCTCCTTCTTTGACTCTGCATCATATTTTGGTAGCCTTCTCGGCTTTCATTCTGTTTCTTACGTGCACAGCAACGGAAAACAGTTTGGTTTTCTTGTTTTCTTTACCTTCTTCGACAGAGTGGCATATGATCGGATTTTCTGTCTCAAGGTTCCTTTTAGAGGTCTTCTGCCCCTCAAGGTCATATTCCGTGCCTTGAAAGACAAGAGAAGGGTATTAGTTTTGAGGAAAGGTTATAACATCTGAGTTGGTAGGGAGACTTCATGAAAAGAAATGTGGGCTGATGAGGGCTTTTGGCAGGCAAAGGCAGTGTAGAGGTCTTGGGCAGGAAAGTCAATTGAAAACGTGGGGAGCATAGATGGACTCATCTTATGTTCCCATTCCCTCTGTTTCTCTGTGGACAAAGGGTCTTCTTTTGTCCTTTCACCCCTGAAGCACACCACATTGGAACTCTTATTGGCTGCCATGGCTTCCGGGTTACCTTATGATGATAGCATGAAATGGCCTAACCCAGAATCTCTGCCTCTCACCTCCCTATATATACCTTCTCAGGACAATGAGGAGCCACACCCTTCAATCCGATTGGTCAGCTGGGCACTCCCCCAGCCAATGGTGGCTTTGGGGATCTTAGACATCACAGTGTACCACTGTGCCCATCAACATGGGTTAGTGGGTGCTGAGGGAGGCCATGATACAACGTTCTCACCCCTGACACCTCTGTGTGTCTGATTCTGGGGAGTGGTGATTCTGGGGCATGGTTTTTCTTCTCATGAACCTCAGACTTTCCTTCAGTGCCCTTTATTCTTTGACTTATATGTTCCCCTTCAACACTCCTGCCTCCTCCATCCTTGTATGAACCTCTACCAAACACTTTTCACTCCAAATCTGTTCCTCAGAGTTGTCTAGTCATTTCATCTTTCGCCCACTCTCTTCCTAGTGGGGGTTCTTGAGGGTCTTAAGGAACTTAAGAGCAAGCACTTAACATGGAAAAAGGTAATTAAGAAGAGCTTGGATGGTTTTCCTACTTCAATGAGCTTTAGAGACCCCAAGACTTGGTGAATCCTCAGTCTGTTGTGCAGAGGTCTATACATCATCTCCATAAAATTACACATCAGAGCCAAGAAAGTCATAAATGTCTCCTCCACTAATATTGTTGGGGACACTTGAACTCTCGTATTGAGTAGGGAAACTCAACTTACACCATCTACCAGAAAAACATTCCCGATTAAAAATAATAATAATAGTAATTTACCCAAAGGTAAGGGTCAGATGACCAATGCACCACTGTCCCTTGACTAAATCACTTCCCCAGTGGTCCCTCATTGACAGTTATCATCAGGTAGGGCCCAATGTGCAGTTTACCAAGAGCTGAGCAGGAGAAATACCAGCAGGTATCTCACTGATAGTTGGTTGCTTATTGGCAGGGTCGAGCGATACACTGTCCAATTGCTGGGAAAGACCTGATGCTTAGTAACAGGATGTGGAGTAATATGTCAAAGTAAAGGCTCCCTGCTAATGGCTGTGCTCATGCTGCTCTGTTCCATAAGGATACGTTGGGTCCAGTGTGCTTTAATCTTTTTGACGCACTTCTTTCCCACCACAGATTTTGATTTCACATGCTTGTTTAACATTTTTACATCTTTATTTTCATTGTTTTCCCAGTCATGCCAGTCAACAGTGCTTGTCTATATGCCCCTCCAACAGCTGCCACTTGATTGCATGTGCCGCATATATTTTAGCTAATATGTCAAAGCCAACAAGAATGTCAAAGCCAGCCCACCTTGACAACTTCTTTGACAAATCTTATCCTTACAATGATTCTTATTCTATTCACAATGTAACAGAGCAGAGTGAGCACAGCCCTATGCAGTTAGCCATTGATGTGCTTCATTTCTATCCACCCTGTTCGTAGGCAACAGGGGTAGCTCAGCCTTGCTTGGTGCCTCAGATGGCCCCATTCACAAGCAGCCACCTGTCAGTGAATGACCATTCGTTGTCCTGCTCAGCTATTGATCAGCACCACGGTGTACCCTGCCCCCCCAGTTACTGTCAAAAAGGGAGTATTTGGGAAGTGACTAAATAAGGGTGGTGTGGTGGTCATCAGCTGGAAAGTGATAAAAGAGGCAAATTTAGGCATTCTTTTGGGTGTCCTGAATATCACGCAGCCTTTGGCCAGTGGGTGAGCTGGAGGTCCCACGGAATAGACTGGAGACGACATCCTGTAGTGCTCCAGAGCCCTCACTAAGGCCCTCCAGTAGCCTTGGAACAGGCCTTGAGGAGCGGTGAATCTCTCCCCCATCCCTGTCTCTGCAACCTACTAGCAGTGGCCATCTTCCTGGGCCTCAGTCTCTGAAAACTGGTCTCCTCACTTGGACAGCCTGATGAGACAGGACCTTTTGGGTTGGGTGGCTGGCTCCATCAAGGACGAGAGCTGGGCAGAATGTGGGAACGTTGACCTGAAGGAGCTGCCAAATGAGATCTGTTTCTGCTTTTTCAGGAAGGGACATTTCAAGGTGAAAGTTGTGCCTTGAGACTTTGGCCTCCCTTGACAGGGCAAGAATGATAGAATATAAGACTCACCTGGTAGAGATAGATAGGAACATTATTACCTGACCATGACCTAAGTTTAAGCACAAAGGATGTGCCACCAAGAAGTCTGTAACAACTTACCACAACTCTCTCTAACTTTTGCTTTTAAATGTACTTAACTGAAAATGTTCAGTAACTTTAGGTTCTTAGGGCAAGAGCCACCCACATCCTTGTATGAATCTGTAATTAAACTGTCCCTGTTCCAAACTCTAATTTAGTTTTGATGGGCCTCATTCTGCTTCAGGCACATGGATTTGCAATTTTGATAACAACCATACTGTCGAAGGGCTGACTTGGCCTCTCTTAAATAACAGCAGAGACTGGCCATGTGCTCACAGTCATCCAAATATACCCAAAAACTAGGCTTGGCTACACTTTAGACATGCTTCTCTTCTCTGAACTTCAGCTTTCCCCCACGCTTGAGCAAGAGCTAAGAGTCAGACATTTCTGACTCCTTTAACAGCTCCTTCTAAGAATCAGCTCACTACAGAAAGAAACGCTTCCTGTCAAACTTCTCCACCATGCTGCCTGTTCATCCATCCCCAACTCTTTCCACATCTCACACACACACACACACACACCCACACACACACGCAGACTCAAACTTACACACCCACACATAGGTGCTGCGCACCATCCTTATTTTCCGTGTTAACGAAATGTCCTTTTCTGTTTCATTTTGAGACACGTTAAGAACTTGTGTTCTAAGCATTCTCCCTATTGTAATCAGTTCATTTCATCTGTTCAGTAGTGTCCGACTGTGTGCAACCCCATGGACTGCAGCACACCAGGATTCCTTGTCCATCACCAACTCCCAGAGCTTGCTGAAACTCAAGTCCATCGAATCCCCGATGACATCCAACCATCTCATCCTCTCTCAACCCCTTCTCCTTGGCCTTCATTCCTTCCTAGCATCAGGATCTTTTCCAATGAGACACTTCTTTGCATCAGGTGGGCAAAGTACTGGAGTTGCAGCTTCAGCGTCAGTCTTTCTAGTGAATTCAGGATTGATACCACATGTCCATGGAGTGGAGGCTGCAATGGCACAAGAGGGACTAGAGCAGCTACTCCACGATCAAGGTCAGGAGTGCTGGCAGTGAGGAGATATACCTCGTTCAAGGTAAGGAGCAGTGGCTGCGCTTTGCTGGAGCAGCAGTGAAGAGATACCCCATGTCAAAAGTAAGAGAAACCCACGTAAGAAGGAAGGTGTGGCAAGACAGCATCAGAGGGCAGACACACTAAAACAAGAATCACAGAAATCTAGTCAATCTAAACACACTACAACCACAGCCTTGTCTAACTCAATGAAACTAAGCCAGGGCCTGTGGGGCCTCCCAAGTTGGCCGGGTCATGGTGCAGAGGTCTGACAGAATGTGGTCCACTGGAGAAGGGAAGGGCAATCCACTTCAGTATTCTTGCCTTGAGATCCACATGAATAGTAAGAAAAGACAAAATGATAGGATACTGAAAGCGGAACTCCCTAGGTCAGTGGGTCCCCATATGCTACTGGAGATAGATGGAGGAATAACTCCAGAAAGAATGAAGGGATTGAGCCAAAGCACCAACAATACCCAGTTGTGGATGTGACTGGTGACAGAAAAAAGGTCCAATGCTATAAAGAGCAATATAGCATAGGAACCTGGAATGTTAATTCCATGAATCACGACAAATGGGAAGTGGTCAAACAGGAGATGGCAAGAGTGAACGTCAAAATTCTAGGAAACAGTGAACTAAAATGGACTGGAATGGGTGAATTTAACTCAGATGACTATTATATCTACTACGGCGGGCAGGAATCCCTCAGAGGAAATGGAGTAGCCATCATGGTCAGCAAAAGAGTCCAAAATGCAGCAGCTGGATGCAATCTTAAAAACTATAGAATGATCTCTGTTTGTTTCCAAGGCAAACCATTCAATATCACAGTAATCCAAGTTTATGTCCCAACAAGGAATGATGAAGAAGCTGAAGTTGAACGGTTCTATGAAGACCGACAAGACCTTTTAGAACTAACACCCAAAAAAGTTGTACTTTACGTTATGGTGGACTGGAACGCATAAGTAGGAAGGCAAGAAACACCTGAAGTAACAGGAAAATTTGGCTCTGGAGTATGAAAGGAAGCAGGGCAAAGGCTAATAGAGTCTTCCAAAGAGAACACACTGGTCATAGCAAACACCCTCTTCCAACAACACAAGAAAAGACTCTACACTTGGACATCACCAGTTGGTCAACACTGAAATCAGATTGATTATATCGTTTGCGGCCAAAGATGGAGAAGCTCTATACAGTCAGCAAAACAAGACTGGGAGCTGACTGTGGCTCAGATCATGAGCTCCTATTGCCAAATTCAGATTTAAAATGAAGAAAGTAGGGAAAACCACTAGACCGTTCAGGCATGAAGTAAATCCAGTCCCTTATGATTATGCAGTGGAAGTGAGAAATAGATTTAAGGGACTAGACCTGATAGATATAGTGCTTGATGAACTATGGACGGAGGTTCGTGACATTGTACAGGAGACAGGGATCCAGACCATCCACATCGAAAAGAAATGCCAAAAAGCAAAAAGGCTTTCGGGGGGGTGGGGCGGGGGGTCTTGCAATTAGTTGTGAAAAGAAGAGAAGCATAAAGCACAGGAGAAAAGGAAAGATATAAGCATCTGAATGCAGAGTTCCAAGGAATAGCAAGAAGAGATAAGAAAGCCTTCCTCAGTGATGAATGCAAAGAAATAAAGGAAAACAACGGAATGGGAAAGACTAGACATCTCTTCAAGAAAACTCGAGATACGAAGGGAACATTTCATGCAAAGATAGGCTCGAAAAAGGACAGGAATGGTATGGACCTAACAGAAGCAGAAGATATTAAGAAGAGGTGGTAAGAATACCCAGAAGAACTGTACAAACAAAAATCTTCATGACCAAGTTAATCATGATGGTGTGATCACACATCTAGGGCCAGACATCCTGGAATGTGAAGTCAAGTGGGCCTTAGAAAGCATCACTATGAAAAAACTAGTGGAGGTGAAGGAATTCCAGTTGAGTATTTCAAATCCTGAAAGATGATGCAGTGAAAGTGCTGCATTCAATATGCCAGCTAATTTGAAAAACTCAGCAGTGGAAACAGGACTGCAAAAGGTCAGTTTTCCCTCCAATCCCCAAGAAAGGCAACACCAAAGAATGCTCAAACTACCACACAATTGCACTCATCTCAGAGGCCAGTCAAGTAATTCTTAAAATTCTCCAAATCAATTCAGCAATATGTGAATCATGAACTTCCAGATGTTCAAGCTGGTTATAGAAAAGGCAGAGGAATCAGAGATCAAATTCCCATCTGCTGGATCATGGAAAAAGCAAGAGATTTCCATAAAAACATCTATTTCTGCTTTATTGACTATGCCAAAGCCTTTGACTGTGTGGATCACAGTACACTGTGGAAAATTCTGAAAGAAATGGGAATAGCAGACCACCTGACCTGGCTCTTGAGAAACCTCTATGCAGGTAAGGAAGAGCAGTTAGAACTGGACATGGAACAACAGACTGGTTCCAAGTAGGAAAAAGTGCACATCAAGGCTGTATATTGTCACTCTGCTTATGTAATTTATATGCAGAGTGCATCATGAGAAACGCTAGGCTGGAGGAAGCACAGGCTGGAATCAAGATTGCTGGGAGAAATATCAATAAGCTCAGATATGAAGAAGAACTAAAGAGCCTCTTGATGAAACTGAAAGAAGAGAGTGAAAAATTGGCTTAAAGCTCAACATTCAGAAAGCAAAGATCATGGCATATGGTCCCATCACTTCATGGGAAGTAGATGGGGAAACAGTGGAAACAGTGGCTGAGTTTATTTTTCTGGGCTCCAAAATTCCTGCAGATGGTGACTGCAGCCATGAAATTAAAGGAAGCTTACTCCTGTAAGTAGAGTTACGACTACCCTAGACAGCATATTAAAAAGCAGAGACTCTGTGGGAGAGGGTGGGGTGATTTGGGAGAATGACACTGAAAATTGTATAGTATCATATATGAAACGAATTGCCAGTCCAGGTTCGATGCATGATACAGGATGCTTGGGGCTGGTGCACTGGGATGACCCAGAGGGATGGTACAAGGAGGGAGGTGGGAGGGGGGTACAGGATGGGGAACACATGTACACCTGTGGCAGGTTCATGTGGATGTATGTCAAACCAATACCATATGTAAAGTAATTAACTTCCCATTAAAATAAATAAATTTATATTAAAAATAAAAAATAAAACATAGACATTACTTTGGCAACAATGGTCTGTTTAGTCAAAGCTATGGTTTTTCCAGTGGTCAAGTATGGATTGAGAGTTGAAGTATGAAAAAGCTGAGCGCCAAAGAATTGATGCTTTTGAACTGTGGTGTTGGAGAAGACTCTTGAGAGTCCCCTGGACTGCAAGAAGATCCAACCAGTCCACCCTAAAGGATATCAGTCCTGAGTGTTCATTGGAAAGACTGATGTTGAAACTGAAACTCCAATATTTTGGCCACCTGATGCGAAGAGCTGACTCATTGGTAAAGACCCTGAGGCTGGGAAATATTGAGGGCAGGAGGAGAAGGGGACAACAGAGGAAGAGATGGTTAGATGGCATCACCAACTCAATGGACATGGGTTTGTGTGGACTCCGCAAGTTGGTGATGAACAGGGAGGCCTGGTGTGCTGCGATTCATGGTGTCACAAAGAATCAGACACGACTAAAAACTGAACTGACATCCTCTCAGGCTTTCAGTGGAGACCAGTCCATCTGTCTTCCCATTTGTCTCTGCCTATTGGAATTTAAGTGCATCAATTATCTATTATGGTCTTGAAGGGGTGATCTTGTGGGGGAGCATCACTGTACAGTCTGTACCATAGTCAGCGGGTTTGGGGTTCGGGGTGGGGCTGGATTTGATGGACCACAAGTCACATCTTGCCTTAGGGTGTGCCAGCACCTATGGCTGGGAAGTTCAGTGGTACCTGGTCTGAAGCCAGATGTGAGGCAGAGCCTTCCTATTTCTTATTGGCTTTCACTGTCCTATTGGGCGCAGGGTGGGATCCCAAGTTTCTGGAGCAGAAGCCCTGAATGTCAGGCCAGATCTGGCTGTGTTCCCTCAAGTATGTACTCTCCCCTCTCCCAGCACTGCAACCCCTGCCAGAGAGGGACAAGAGGAGCATGTTCTGGTTAGAAAAATAACAAAAGGAGCAAATCTCTAGGCTGGCTTCTTAAGAGATCCAGGCTACCTCCAACGTGCCATCTGTGTCATCACCATCAGTACTGTGTCCTGCCCTGTTTAAACATACCTTCTGGTCTGAGACCTCTTGGTCCCTCACAGCTGGTCACTACCCTGCAAGTTCCCATAGGGGAGGGTCCAGGCCATGCCAGGGGAAAGGGGGCACTACAAGAAAGCCCCAAGAGGACCACCCACCCTGTGGGTGGTGGCCTGTGGGGGCCTCACAGTGCCCACCCCTCCTACCAGCAGAGAAGGCCCAAGTCTGTGCCACAATCTACTCCCGAGTTGTCCCTCCATTTCTCTCACAGGGGCTCCAGGAACCAGCAGGCGAAGGCAGATGTCTGAGGCCCGAGTCCATAGGGCAGAGAGCTGAGGAGGTCCAGGCTGTGCCAAGAGTCAAGGTGAGTTGACTACCCTGAATGTGCACCAGGGACTCCACATCCCAGAACAGTGGGGACACCAAAAGGCCCTAATCCTCCCCACCATGTCAGCCCCACAACCTCAAGCTGTGCTGACTGCACACTGGTGAGCCACCTCACGTCCTCTTTCAGGTAACCAGGGGTTAGGCTGCTTAGGAGGAGCTCCTCTATGAGGCCTGAGAACACCCCTCAAGGGGAGACTTGTAAGTGGCCTGAATCAGACCACCCAGGGTGGGTTTCTCTCCTGAGGACGCTCACAACCAGCCTCGAATGCAGGCCCAGGATCCCCATCTGTCCCCCTGCCTCACTCCTGTCTGCACCTCAACCCTGGTCATCATGCAAGGGATGCATGAGCTCTGCCAGCCTGAGAGAGTCTTTCAGGATCCAAGAAAGGAAGAGGGCCTGATGGAGGCACAGTTCATTTGGGGTGAGGAGAAGGAGGTGGAGGAGGAGGATGAAGAGGAGCAGAAAGTGGGGAAGGAGGAGGAGGACCAGCAGCAGCAGCAGGTGGAGGGAGGAGGAGCAAGTAGAGGAAGGAGATGCAGCTACCTTCTCCTTCTCCTGGTCCGGGGTACCCTGGAGGAAGTGGCTGCTGCTGCAACACCCAGTCTCCCCCAGAGCCCTCTGGGTGTCTGGCCCACTCCCAATGCCATGGTTGCTAGTCCGGGGAGCCAATATGAAGAGCATGGCCTCAGCAGGCAAGATGAAGTGCTAAGCACCTCACGTGACCAGGAAGATGCCAGATCCTGGCTCTGAGATGCCCTGCGGGTGAAGAAGAATGAGCTGGTGCAATTCCTGCTCAGCAGGTATCTTGCCAAGGAGCCGATCACAAAGGCAGAAGTGCTGAACAGTGTGCTCAAAGATTACCAGGACGATTTCCTGGTGGTCTTTGGTCAAGCCTCAGAGTATTTGCAGCTTGTCTTTGGCTTGGAGGTGAATGAGGTGGACCCCAGTGAGCACACCTATATCCTTGTCCCCTCCCTGGGCCTCACCCTCAGTGAGATGCTGAGCGATGAGCAGAGGTTGCCCAAGGCTGGCCTCCTGCTGGTGATCCTGTACCTGATCGCTGTGGAGGACCACCATGCCCCTGAGGAGGTGATCTGGGGAGCACTCAGCAGGATGAGGGTGTGTCTCGGTAACAACACTTCATCTATGGGGAGCCCAGGGAGCTGTTCACCCAAGTGTGGGTGCAGGAGGGGTACCTGGTGTACCGGAAGGTGCCTGATGAAGACCCTGCTTGCTATGAGTTCCTGTGGGGTCCCCAGGGCTATGTGGAGACCAGCAAGTTTAAAGAGCTGGAATATCTGGACAGAGTTGGTTGAAGGGGTCCCAGTTCCTTCCAACCCCTCTGCAAAGGCTGCGAGGGAGGAGGAAAGAGGACTCTGAGCCAGAGCAGCAGCCAGGCTCCTTCCAGGCACATGTCCAACAGCTTGTCCTAGGGGGCAGGAAAGGAGGCTGATTCTTCCCTTTGTTATTGAAGAGGAAACAGTCAGCCTTCTCAGCAGTGAAGGTCCAGCCCGTTGGGGGAACCCGCTGTGTGGCATCTTTGTGTTCCTGTTCTCTACAATGACATGGAGGCTCATCTCTGTTTTCTTTAGGAATTTTTCAAATGTTATTCCTTTTTATAGAAGACAATGCATTCCAGTATCTAACTATGTCAATGATGTTGATCATCACACTGTGTTTGTACTTAACCAGTTCAAGATGAAGAGTTTTCCTGTTCTGTAAGAGAGAGTAGGAACACTTCCATTTTATTCTGTGGTCCTGCACAAGATAACATGGAATTAGAATTAGAATGATTTTGGAAATATGAATTTATTTAGCAGTGATATAGTTGGTGGAAAAATTAGAAAATAAAAAGTGATAGTAGTGAATTCTTGCTTCTTATACCTTGGGTGTGTTCATTTGGTACAGCTAAGGGATCTCAGTTTATGTGAAATTCCTGGGTTATCAAAAGAAGTAGCAATTCATCTGAGTCAAGCAGCCCCCTCCTCACTGGCACATTTATTGAAAAGACCTTTATGGAGCCTCTGCTCCATGAAAGGCCCTGTGTTAGCAGTGGGGACACTGGGAGAAGCAGGACACTCCCATACCTAGAGCGATGGTCTAGGAGCCACAGTCACATGAGGTGCCTTATGGGAGGGAGGGGAAATGGGACATTGCTGTAAGGTGTCCTTTTGGCTCTTGAATAAAGCCCAGAGAGATCTCTTTTTGGGGAAGCATGGAAGGGGTCCTAGCTCTTGTCACTTTGCTGCTGACCACAAGGATGGCGCAGGTATTTTCTACCCATTATCTGCTAGGAATCCCGAAGAACTCCCATCTCACTCCCTTGAAGTGATGCCCAGAAATCCACGGACTGACCCTCTCTTTCCTGATCCTGGGGGCCCAGAACTCAAGGTGTTAACTAGCTTTCAATTGTCTTCATTGTAATTGGGCATTGTAATCAAAGACTCAACATTTATTGGTGGTGCAATGAAGGAACGTAAGTGTTTGGATGCAAGGCCACCTGGGACTCATGCAAAGAGTGGTTCCTGCTTCTGTTTCCTGGAGCTGCTTGAGTCCTGCTGGAACACTCCTCCACACCCAAATTTTACAGGTCCTCTAACTGGAAATGGGCCTTTCTGGGTAGCCCATACAATGAAGAATCTGTTTGCATTGTGGGAGTCCTGGGTTCAATCCCTGGGTCAGGAAGATCCCCCTGGAGAAGGGCATGGCAACTCACTCCACTATTCTTGTCTGGAGAATTCCATGGACAGAGGATCCTGGCAATCTATAGTCAATGGAGTTGTAGAATCAGATATGACTGAGTGACTAACACTATGGTCCACTACAGTCTAAGTGGAAAGTTTCTTAGTTTTATTTATGAAACATCCTGTTTGGCTAATTAGGAATTCCACATCCTATCGAGGTGCATATTCTCTAACCTTCCCTGGACCACAAAGTAGCCAACCCCATCCAGTGGACAGTGGAGGATTTTCTGGGGGCAACAGTGTGAAAGATTCCTGCCCTCTTATCACAGGGTCAACTCTTGCCAGGCCCTGCAAGCTCTGTCTCATCCCTTATGTCCATCCTGCAACCCAATACATGGGGCTCCTCACACCCGCTCGCCTCCCACATGAAGAACTGAGGCCACGGGGCTTGGCCATCTTCCCAGGATCACGTGCTAGTGAGGGCCGCGGTGGGCTCAAAGCCCTGTTCTCTATTCATCTGGAGCCCCCACCTTTCCCGCCCACCCCAGGCAACCACCTGACCTTGCGACTTCTCATACCTTCCTCTTCTCAGTGCTACACGATGCCTTAAGGTGACAAAAATCAGGCCTGTGGAAGGAAGGGGACAAGGAGAATCAGAAGCCCTGTGGGGCTGCTCTGTGCTTTGCTGAGAACTGCCTCTGCTCGGGGCCGGCATCTCTGTCCAGTCTCAGCGCCTCCAGCCTGAGGGTGGCGCCCTGTCCCAGCTGCTGCCATGGGGCCTCCTGCCCAACTGAACCTGCCAGGCTGACCAGCTCATCACTGAGCAGGAGGGAGGGAAAGCCTGACTGTATGGTCCCAGTTCCCACTGGGATAAGACCCTACAGGAGGCTCCTCTGATATGGGAGGGAAGGGAACACAGGTGGATCCCTGAGGCTCCAGATCTCCCAAGCTTCAGTGAGGGAGGGGAGCAGTTGGAGGGCCTTTGGGATGGGGAAACCAGGGGATGGACACTAAGTACAGGGCAGGAGAGTGAGGCAGAGAAAGGCAGGCCTTGGAAGTCAGGAGGGCTTGTGTGCGCACAACACAAGTGTCCCGAGCCATGGATGACAAAGACCCCCTTGGCGACACACAAACACACTGCCAGAGCCTGGGTGCTTCCTGGAGGAGGGGGACCAGAAAAGGCAGCTCCCTCAGGACCCAGGGGGTGAGGAGGGGCCCAAAGCGTGGGAGGGAGCAAGAAAGACCAGCTAGTCAGGCTGCCCACAGATACCAGGACCTTCTGTCGCCTTCAGAGGAGCCACCAGGGGCCCCCACCAACGTTTATAGCCTCCAGAGTCATGTCCCAGTCAGATGATCTGGCTGGAAGCAAAGCTTTGTCAACCTGCTTTTAAGCAGAAAGGCCATGAAGAAGCCCAAGTCGAAGCCTGAATCTCATCCATGCCGCCAGTCATTAGGCAGAAAGGCCTCTGGGAGAGCTTCTTCCACACCCTCTTAGCTCTCCCCTTTCAGATACCAGGCTGTGGTCCTCACACAGGGAAAATGACCCTGCTACTGGCAGAACTGGGAGACAATGCCCTAGGGTCCTCAAATACGGGCCTTTCCAAGGTACCAGTCTGTTTCCTACACAGTGATTTTCAAGAACAGTGGCCCACAAATACCAGAGAACACGCATCTCCAAACCCACTGCTCTACTGCCCACATGTGGTAAAGACCGGTGACTCACTCAGGTTTCATCCAGTCCCACACCCGGATTCTCATACTTTTTCAAATACAGGTTGACGAGGGCTTCCTTTGGTCACATCTAGCTCAACAACTTAGACATGTTCCTTGGAGTGAGTGTGTAAAGGATGGCCCTTGAAAAGCACCTAACCCATAAAATCATTCAATGGGCCTGCCATCTGGGTAACAGAGAACAGGTCCACAGTGGTGGTGGGGACAGGGGCAGGGGTGGGGAAGATCAGAGCTGGCCTTGGAGAGGACCAGTGAAGTGGCTGTTGTCAACAGAACTGGCTGTACCTTGAGCCCCCGATCAAGTCCTTCAAAGGGAAGGTGCCCAAAGTGACCCAAATTGGACATGGATTGCCAGGACCAGGGGTAGCAGAAGCCCAACCACCCCACTGAGGAAAGGAAACAGGGCTTTTGAAACAGCCTGCAGGGAGGCTGAATCTGAGGCTCTGGGAAGGGGATGGGAAAAGCACATGTGTTCCCAAAGTGCATACTCTAGGGCCACCAAAGTGGTGTTTATGGGAAAAATTGGAAACTGAAGACAACAGTCTATCATCTGCAGTGGGATGATACCTGTGGGTGGGCAGAGCTCGGGAGGCTGTGAGCTCAGCAGAGCACCTAGCTTTGCCCTCCCACACGACATCCTGGGGAATCTGTGTCTCAGGTGCTTGGGAACAGTCAAGTGGAATATGAGGTCGTTCCGCTGTGCTCGAGCACAGCCCTACTATGCGGAGAGCTCGACCTGGGGGGCGGTGGGGGCAAGACAACAGGACTCTGGCTTTGGGGCCAACTGAGCGGGACCAACCAACCAGCAGCACCAGCCAGAAGACAACAAAGCTAGAAGAGGGGGAAGGATGGGGGAGCCATCAACTCAGGTAAGGCAAATCAGCCTGCTACGGACCCCATCTTCTGGGAGGGACAGTCACCAGGGGCCCATCTGACTCCTGTGATCTCTCTTGGTGGTAGCAGACCTAGGACTTGCTAGGGCCTGGCCCTTCAGCAGAAGCCAGCCACAGGCCTGTATGTTGTTAGTGAGGGGAGTGAAGTTAGGGACACATTTGTCAACCCAGCCAGGGCCTGGCCCCTGAAACAATGTGCCTGGCAGCAGAAGGGAGCCCTTGTAGGCAACCTGAAAAATACTTTTCTGTACTGTCAGACAACAGCCAAGCTGGGGATCCCATCTCCATCCCCGGACCCCCTCCCCACACAGGTCCAGGGCTGCCTCTCCACATAACCTCTGTGACATCATGAAACAGTTAAGGAAGCTGACCACTTAATTGGCTGCCTGTCCCATGACCCAGATTCTAGAATCTCCAGAGAGTATTTATGGGGCACCCCGACCATGGTCTGAGGCCCGTTTTCCCTGAGCACTTGCTGCTTGGATAGATAGTGCTCCTTAGCTAGACTGGCTCCATGGCTAGTCAGAGTTCCCATGAGTCACGGGCAGCCCTGCTGATCCTATCAACTGACGGGGAGCCTGCAGCAGGGGACACCCGTGATTCCTCCCCAGATCCAACCCTGGATTCAGGGGAGGCTTTGGAGAAGAAGGGTGACCAGCCCAAGAGCCCAGATCCAGGCCTCCATGACAATCCACGCCCACAGGGCCCGAACCCAGAAATGGCCAAAGAGGAAGAGAACAACGCCATCCTTGGGCTGTCCTTCCCCAGGAAGCTCTGGAGGATTGTGGAGGATGCAGCCTTCACCTCTGTGCACTGGAACGATGAGGGAGATACAGTGGTCATCGAGGCAGATCGCTTCCAGATAGAGGTACTCCAGCGCAGAGGCATGGACCAGATCTTTGAGACAGACAGCATCAAGAGCTTCATCCGTGAAATGAACCTGTACGGGTTCAGGAAAGTCCGCCCTTCGAGTCACTCTGCAGGGAAGAAGCTCCTGGTAACATAGAAAGCCCTTTTGGGGAGACTAGACTAGATGAGCTGAGTGCTGGATGGGTTTCATTTCCCAGGAGAATGTTGTTCTCATGAGAGGGTGGTTAAGGAAAGAAGAGAAAGCAGGATCTGTTGTGTTCCACCACCCCTCTTAGACAGGATCCATGGGGGTGACTCCAGACACTGAGGGACCACTTGATGTCAGGGAGGGCCAGTAACACCTCAAGTGAAGACGGCCCTGGGCGAGCCCTAGGAAGTGACATGCTAGGGCCTCATAAGCTGCCAGGAATGAAGAGATCTTATCTTCATACTTAGGCATGTCCCGGACTGTTGTGGGGATGAGGGTGGTGAGGAAGGGCTCTTCTCCCCTCTCATGCCTAAAGTGATTCATTTCCTTTCAGATCTATCAAAACTCCAATTTTCAGAGAGACAAGCCTCTGCTTCTGCAGAACATCCAGAGGAGAGGCAACCCCAGAACAACTTCTCAGCCTGCCACTGGCACAACAACAACTCCAAAGAGAAAGAAACGAGTGGTGGCAACCAGACACTCTCCTCAATTCTACCACAACGAGTTCACCCAAAAGGCTGGCAACAAAGTCCAGAAGGGGATGCCAACTGCTCGCAGAACCCCCAGCCAGTGCTCATTTGTGTTTTCTGACCTTTGGTCTGTGGGCAGTGTAGCCAAGTGGGCTGGGGGAAACCATCTCCCCAATGAGCAGGGTGGCCCCAGCAGGGCGGCTGGAGAGGGCACATCCAGCAATGCCATATCTGTGCCCTCGGCTACTGCTGAAAGGGACAGCCCAGGGAAACTGCCCGAGAGCCCCCCAGTGTACCCAGAACACGAATCGGTGATGACTTTGTACAACACCTGTTACTCCATCCTGATGGCGGGCCTTTTAGTCATGGAACCAGATGAGGCCCCTGAAGCGGAGGATGAACAGGGAGAATCCTCAGATTATAAGTGTGTCCTCTGTGAGCAGCTCAAGAACAAGCCCAATCCCTGAGCTGCCAGATCTCTAGGAACACTCAAAAGCACTCTCTTATAATTAAAAATAGATTTCTGGCTCTAATAAAGTCAAGCAAAACTCCTTTGGAGTAAATAAACAATCAAATGAGAACTACGAGTCTGTGTTTTTTCTATCTGTCCATTGTATTCACACATGGAACAGGGTGAGCTCGAAGAGGCTGGAAGCCCATGCCCCAGGCAATCTTCAGTCTTGTCCCCATGGTCCATTTTCATCTGAAACAGCAGCATTTCACAGGCTCATCCAAGGGTCTGACCCATGAGCCGAGTGCTGAGGCGAACCCAGGATGGACTGGTCCCTGGGCCTTGCCTGCTGCTCAGCAGATGGCTCAGCTGGGCTCCTGACCTTGGGTGTGTCACCTTCCATGAGTCATACACCCTGCAGCAGAAGAGGCTCCTCAAGGATCCCCCAGTGATGCCACAAGTTTCTGATCAGCAGCTGAGCATCCCAGCTCCCTATCCAGGGGCCTCCTCAAGAGGCTCACTGGAAAGCAGGGTCACCCCAGACACTAAGTGCCTTGCAGACATATTACCCCAAAGCCAAAGACAAGTACAAGGTTTCCACAAGGTGAACACCAGCCCTTGTCACTCTGCCCTCATGGCTGTATTTAGAAGCCTATCTTTGGATGTGAGGCGGCCAGGCACTGCCTCCAACACACATAATTTGAGAGCCAAGGAACACTTTACAGTAGGACAAGTGTCACACGCAAGGACAAACCACGGCCTGTTTCTGGGCCTGCAGGCCTCTCTGCCTGCTTATGCTCAGCCCCGCCCCCGGCCTTCCCCCATCACCCCCTACACACTGTTCCAACATTAAGAATTTGGACCAGAACAGAGAGGGAAAAACACTAACCAGTTTCCTAGCAACACATTTCTCTCAACCACCCAGACTCAGCAGGGCCAAAATGAATGGCAACACCATCAATTTGTAGAGCTCAGAGCCCTGGAGTTTCTCGCTGAGTCCAGAGCAGCATCACGCAAGGGGAGTCCCTGCCCCTAGCCCCGCACCAACTGGGCACTGCAGTGCAGGGCCAATTCAGACACAACCAGATGGGCAAGTCCAGAGCATGGTACTGACTGCATGGTATTACCATGTGCTGGTCTCTTGGTCACTTTCCTCTCGAAAGCCCAGTCTGGACAGGCTTCCAGCCCAAAGGGGATCAGGTGCTGGGCGATGTCCACCTGGAAGATGTCCTTCCTGCCTCTCCCAGGGACAGGCTGCAGCAGCCAGCGGGGGTTGGCCAGCGCAGTCATGTACTTCTGTCGCAGGTTGGGTAGCAGGGCTTGATTCTCCAGCTCCTGCACCTGGTTGGGACCTAGGTTTTCTAGGCACAGCAAAGTGCCCCCAATGACCACAAGACCTGCGTGCAAAGACAGGACACAGAATGAGAACAAGGTCATTCAAAGTTGCACCTTCCTGAGACTAAGACTGTATCATAGAGGGAACCTGAGGTGAACTGGGTCCTCTGGCTGAGGGCTCACCTCGGCAAAGGGAACTCGGGGCGAGGCCAAGCGAGGGAGGGAGTGAAATGAAAGGGAGAGGCCTGGTGCTCCAGGAACCCACCAGGACACGGGCAGCTTTCAGTCTGCCCACTGCAGGCCACAGGGACAGAGCATGAGGTCCCCAGCGGGGGCCAGCAGACATCAGGTCCCCAAGGGATTTACCAGCAGACAGGTGTTGCTGTGGGGCCTCACCCCTGGGGAGTCAGGGGACTTGCTCAGGCCCAGCTTCAGGCGATGTGGGGATGGAACCCAGGCTGGGTGCTTTACTGCTTCTCATGGTCTCTGCCAGGCACACAGACACACATGTGGGGACACACACATACACACAGACAAGTGCCATGTGCAGTCCTGGACGCGCCACTGCCTCAAGCACAAACGGGGACTGAGGCCCAGAGTGGTGATCAGGCACCTTGTGCCACCAGTTCCCAGCCCATGGACCCTTGCTGTCCCTCTGAAGAAACCTCAGCCCCCACGCCCAACCCTGCCAACTAGTTCAACAGAAAACAAACAAGTACTACCCAGCTGAGATCCAGGGCAGTGCCAGGGCCCATGTGGGCAGCAGGGGACAGGGTGTCACTTTCCCACAGTCACTCCATGGCCGAACTTTTCCCCAGCAAGGCCTGGATCTGGGTGGGGCTCATTCTGAGCCTCTGCTCCAGCAGCTCCCACTAGCCCGAGTCTTTCCAGTCGTGGTACACCATGTGGATGGCCAGGGTACAGTGCCGGTGACCATGTAGCACGGGCCACCATGGCATCTCCAGGTTCTTGACACCATTTAAAACGAAACCCACATAAGGCTGTCGGAAGAACAGATAGCCAAACTTCATCTCCCAGGGCTCCTAGGGCTGCCAGGGCCTCATGTGGCTGCCGAAACACAAAACCACAAAGGTCAGGAGTGTGATTCAGTGGCCTGCAAGGTCACAGCCCTGGGCTGGACCTCAGCCCCACGAGCCCGAGCATCCTCCAAATCTGCTGACACAGAACGCAGGGGTCAGAGAGAGCTGGCTCATTCCATTCTTCCCACACAGGCCACTGATAGGGGGATGGTGACTCAAAGGACCCATCCATTACATGCAGTCTGTGGGGAGGTCAGCAAGGACGGTGGGGCAGTGGGACAGAGGCACAAGATGAGTTCCAAGACAGAGAGCCCTGAAACCCTGCGAGCACTGAAGAGGGAGGGCAAGCCCCCTGGTTTCACAGCCCAGAGGGCTCTGGTCCTCTCCCAGCACAGACAGGTGTTCTCCTGGGCTTGGCTTCCCCTACTCCCTGCCACCACCCCACCCTTCAGCTCCACAACCCCATCACTGCCCATGCTCTGCACATCCCCCATCTTATCCCAGGGATGCTAAGGGCATATCCATGCTAACCAATCTGGACTCGGCCCTGGGGCACCCTGGACCTCAGATGGCCCTGCCAGGTGTCTTCCCCATGCCTTTGGGAGCCACCTTCCTCCTAGCCCTTCCCATACCACTGCCTCCACTGTCAGCAGATGCCCCGGCCCCTGCCCAGAGCCTCGGGAAAGAACCAAGGAGAACAGAAACTAATGGGATGGGTGCACTCCATGTCATTACCAGGGCCTGGGACGGCACCATTCAGGTATCACAGAATTCAGACCTCAAATAATACACTAGGTTACCATCACCTCATTCAATGGCTGAGGTGGCACTGAGGCATAGACTGCAGGGGACCTGAACACACACATCTCCATTCGCACTTCTTTCCCTGTACCTGGATGGGGGTCCCCGTTCACTGGAGGGAGCTGGAGGCAGAGGAGCAGAGCCATGAGCCTGAACCTCTGCAGGGTCTCAGCACCTCGCAAGGGGCCTCCATTTCCACATGGCTATGAGGACAGGAACAAAGTCCCAGGGGCACCCAACCCAGGGCCTTTTGGGCCTTTCCTTCATTTGGCACAGCAGAGCCACAGTTCTCACAGGCCCACAAGGTCCCACATGATCTGGCTCCTACCCTACTGGCCTGCTCTCCTCGCCCCTGGATTCACCTCCGGTAGCCATGAAGTCCGTCCTTCCATCCTTGGAACCTTCCAGTGTGTTCCTACCTCAGACCCTTTGCAGGGTGTGAGGACTCACATCGCACCTCAGTGTGACCTTACAGACAAAGGAAAGGTCTTCACAGAGCTGATGGGGGTCAAGTGAGCTCATTAGGATGGACCCTCCTCTAACAGGATGGCTGTCCCCATACAGAGGACATATTTAGAGACAGACAGAAACACGGGGAAACTGGGGTGAGGAGGAACGCGGAGCTCTCCAAGCCTAGACACACCCAACAAGGCCAGCAATGCCCTGGAAGTGAGGGGGGAGAGATAGGACAGACTCCACAGCCCTCATGAGAGCCAACATCAGCTGACATCTCGACCTCAGCTGCCGAGCCTCCTGAACTAACACGGTTCCTAGTATGAGCCACCCGGTGCAATCCTGATGTGACTGCTGGCAAATGAAGCCAGAGGGTCAGCTCTGTCGGGACATCTCTCCACAGAGGTAAGGGGGGAGTGGGGGATGGCTTCTCCACTCCCGGCACCTCGAGCACACTCCTCCACGTCTGCAAAATTCATGTGTCTGTTTTCACCCTTACACGGTGTCTGTTTACACCTCCCATTGTCAGGGGTCCCACAATTTACTGATGCTTCCCTTCTGGTGGAAGGGAAGGGAAAACTCATTCTGCCAATATAGCCACTCCATGTGACCACACACTCACTGAAGAACCATGCAGGATGCGGCCCAGTGCACATGGCACACACCCGAGGTGCTGACACATGCCAGCAAACAGCCTTCCACAAAGGCTTCCCCTGTTTCCACTCCACCAACCACAGGCAAGGGGGTCATGTCCTCATGCACTGCCTGGTCCCGAGCATCATCATTCAGTTGAATGTTTGCCCATGTGCTGGGTGACAAAGGGTTACACTGTTCATTGGGTCTGGCTTGGTTACAAGGCTGGCCCTTGGGACTTTGCCATTGCTATGTCTTCTACTAGGGTATGTGACTGGATTCCATGCTTGTCCAGTTTGTGCCTTTCAGTATCTCAGCAAATACAACCCCTTCCTCCTGAGAGCCTCTGAATCTCACCTGTGTGGGTGGAATCCCTGAGCAAGAAGTGGCTGCAAGCACTCCTACGGCTGGAAGCAGAAGGTGCCTGCTTGGTGGCCAGAGGAGAAAACACTCTTCGGTTTGCTTGACTGGGCATCTTCCCCTGCACGAGGACCAGAGGAACAGGGAGAAAGTCACCAGTGACAATACAGCAATCTTGGACAACAAGCCACCACTGTCTTCTCCTCACCGGGGACCTCAGACAACGAGGTGCCAGGAGGGCCCAACTCATGAGAAACACACGTGCAGGTTCCCTCAGGGTGGGTTCTGCTCATCACAGCAGCTGGCCTGTCCTCAACGGGCTGGGACAGGGACCCCACGATGTCTCAGTCTGCAGCACATAAACCCATACCCCAGGAGTGATTGTGATTTACAGCCCAGGAGACCCCACAAAGAACAAGAGAAAATGACTCCTCCCCTCACACTGCCACTCTGGAAGGATCCGGGAGCCGCAACAGTCAGTGGGCCGCCCTCCATGGACTCCTGGTTGGGCCCCACCAAGAAGGGAACTGTGGACAAGCAGCTGAGCCCTGCAGTGTCGGGGAGTGGGGGGCGACTTCCAGCGGGAGGGTGGGGCTAGTGTTAGGTCATAGTCCAGGGGCGGGGTAAGAGGTTGGATGGCAGGTCTGGGGCATCTTCCCATGTGTCCCAGGGCATTGCTGGGATGCACATGTGGAAAGAAAGCAGTGGTGGGGGGGGGGTACTGTGCTGTGGAGGGGGCCAGAAAGTCCAGCTTGGCCTCCTGGCAGGCACTCCTGGTCCCAGAGCCTGGAAACCCCTGCCTGGAGGTACCATCTACGCACGAGGCAGGTCCCGCCTTCCTGCAAGCAGAGCGAGTCGTGGGCACTTTGGGATGGTTGCGCTGCGGCCACCAGGCAGGACAGTGGTCCGCCACTAGGACCGAGACAGCTGACAGCACTGGCTGGCTTCAGTCGCATCGTGCCCACAAACACTGACACCTGTCATTTCCGGTGTGTATGGCTGCCATTACTCACATAGGCACGCAGTTACAAAGATACACAAGTACGAACAAAGGTGCATTCCCTCACCGGCCTGTCCACTAGGAGACAAACTAAGATCCGTCAGGCTCTGAGGCACCTGGAAGGTCAGGCAGGGAGGAGCCTCGAGACCAGCAGCCTGAAGCAGGACCCAGAGGAGGACCAGGAAGTGAGCGGCCTGGTGGAAGAGAGGGGGAGGAGGTGGGAGGAGCAGTGTGGGAGGAAGGGTGTGGGAAAGACGGAGCTGAGGTGGAGATTCTGGAGAAGGACTCAACTCAGGGCTGGGGCAGGGCGGGACTGGGACAGAAAGGGGCTAGGCTGGGGCTGGGGCGGGGTTTGGGCATGGCTCTGGGTGGGGTGGAGCCACCAGAGGCAGGGCGTGGCTGACAAGGATGGAGCTGTGGGCCCAGGAAACCCACGGAGAGTGGGCCTGTCCAGCTTCATGGCAGAGGCCAGACTGTGCCCTTTTGAGTCCTTGCCATAGGCGTCCAGTCCGTGAGAATTGGCAAGAGTCAAAGTGACCATGACCCAGTGTCTTCAGTGACTGCATCTGAGCTTCAGAGTGGACCCCAGGCGCCAGGGAAGCAGAGAGAGGCACGACCTCTGGGTAGAGTTCCCCATCTCTGGGCTGAAAACCCAGGCTGTCTCCCCTCCAAGCCACCCTGGGACTGTTGGCCCAGTGCTGAGCAACAGTCTATCTGTTTTTTTGCAGATGCGGAAGAAAATCCTCCCTGTGTTACCTGCTGCCCCTGGGACCTGCAATGTCTCAGAGAAAGGCAGCTTTGGCTTCAAAACTGTTTCCTGAACTCTACCTCTTGTCTGGGGGCTCAGCCCACCCAGGGCAATCACCTGATTGTGCTCCTGAGCGCTGCCCTGGCTGTGTCCCTGCCTCCCAAGTGCCTGATCACAGTAAATGCTCCTCTTCCTGTCCCCACTGCTACTAGTTGAGCTCAGGCCTCATGGCCTGGGGCCAGTGCAGTCAGCCTAGGCTGCCCCCACCAGCTTGGACCCCTCTTGTCTCTCCTCTTCCACTATCGATTCTGTCGATGTGTGTCACACCGCACACACATCTGTCCTCAACCCTGGATGGGAAGTACAGCTGAGCCCAAGCCCCAACCCATCCATGGTGCCCTGGGGGGCTTCCTGTGGTCCCAGGTCTCCTTCCTCATTTCCCAGCACTCTGGATGGCTGTGCTGGCCCTGGGTTCTGTGCAGAGTACATCTGGGACCCCACACTTCAGATCGTGCAGTTCCTGCCCCTGGACTGCTGGCTGCTCTTGTCCTGACAACCTACTGTCCTCCTTCCAAGCCCAGCTCTAACATCCCTTTTCCATCTGCCCGAGTGTCACGTGCTTTCATCTGGTAGTCCTGGGGCACCCTGCATCTTCCTGTTGAAGCCTTTGCCCTGTTCTTCCATCCAGACTGTGGCTGCTGTGCACAAGTCTGGACTGCCAAGGGTCACCAAGTCCCAGGAAGGCAGGGTGGATGTCTCACTGGTTCCCATTAGCCAGGCACCCATGTGACTGCTGCCATGGGAATGTTATTCCGAGCAGTACTTTCCCTTCTAGCATGCTCTCTCCTTGCAGAACTCTCCCGGCTATGAATTGAGGGGCAGAGGCTGCCTCCTGGATTTGAGGCCTCAGTGCTGCAGGGACCCGAGCGAATACCACACCCAATTCCCTCATGCTGGTGCCCCAATCCTTGCCCCAAGAGTGGTTATCAGCTACCTGCATACACCCCAGAACCTCCTGGTAGTGGTCTCAGATCATGAGGGAGGATCCTGTGAATGGTAGGTAGGCTGCTGCTGTTCTTTCTGCATCCTGGTTATGAACTAGACCTTGCCCAGTGAACTGGACACCTATGATGTGTGGCTGCTGATGGAGGCAGCTGTGAGGCCCTGCTCCGTGGCATTTCTCCACACCTGCCCCATCCCTGCTGCTGGCACCAGTTATCCTCATGTGCCCAGATGTGTAGACTGATCCACAGGGGGTGCTGCCTCCTTCCCCACCTGGGTCTCTGAGGCTTGGTGAGGGTTCTACTTTGCTCCTGTTGTGCGTTTGCAGACAGCGCTGACCTGGAAGGGCTTGACACAGATTCTTGGTTTCCCTCATGTCCTCCTTGGCCAATGTGGTTTCCTCTCTGAAATGCCTGTTGCCCATATCTCCACTGAGCTGTGTGTCCTTTCTGTGCTGAGTTGTGGGCACTTCTTTTGGGGTCTGGACACTCATCCCGCCCTGGTGTTTGTATTGCAGATTCGTTCTCTTCTGTTTTCAGGCTAGCAATGGACTCAGTATTCGCCTGGTGTCTCGGAGCTGTAAGTGCCCCGCAGGTCAGCAAGTGTCTGTCAGGTCCTTCCACTGGGGGTTGCCATCCACCCCCAGGCTTGGCACCTGGGGCAAGCAGTCCTCAAGGAGATCCTGCCCTGGTGACCAGCACTCTGCCCATGAGAGAGGGCTCCTTCACCTCCATGTCAGTTCCTCGGTCCCTGCCTAGCTTGGTTTCTGGGCCTTGGACTCCCACACGCGGGACAAACCCAGGGGCAGCTGTGTAGCTCCAGGAGGTCAAGCAGACCTACTTCCCCTCTGTCCCCAGGGCAGCTCCCATTGACCACACCTCTTTGCATACAGCCCAGATGGAGGGGACAGCCTGAGAACCGGACGAGTTTCTGGTTTCATCTCACTTCTGCTGCAGTTCTTTGAGAGGACATGGCACACATATGACCTGTGGACACGGATGGCCACTCTGTTGCTGCTGCTCAGGGTACTGATTGCCTAGGGGATGGGGCACCACTCAGGGGGACCGGGGAAGCTTCTGTGAGCCTCTGTTGCTGCCCTGCTCTCATTCACATCACAGGCCTTTACATCACGTTTGACACGGAAGTGGGAGATGCTGGTTTGCATGTGTCCATCACTCCCAAATTCTGGGGTGTATGTGCTCTTCACTGTCCTCCATCTGGGCAGGATGGCCATGACCCAGGTGCCACGCCCACCAGCACTGGAGGGGACTTCCAGACACCACGCTGCGGCTCACAGAATGGATCCAGCTGTTTAGTTTGCAAGGACAAGGAACAGGGAGGGCGGACTGGAGTGTGCATTTTCATCCCATACCCACGGTGAGAGGACATCAGTGAGGGAATACTCGTGCTCTGGGTGGGAGACCTGTCCAGCTATCCTTTGAGTACTAGTGTGCCCACCATGGTGACTTGGCCAAGCACAGAGTGGGTGTGAGGGGTCAGGAGCAGAGGATGCCCATGAGTTGCCCCCAGAGGTGAGCAGGTTCTTCAGTTCATGAGCGGGGCGTGTATCCCCTCTCTTTTTCTGCGCATTTCTCTTTTACTCACTGGAGTTCATGCAGGGTTTCCGTTCAGCCTTACCATCTTTTCCTTACATCACACGTTCCCCCAGGTTCTGAAGGAGTCCTCAACAGATGTCTCACTAAGCCCTGGACCTGGCTTTGGGGGATATTGCATTCCAGGCCTCCAGGCCCTCGCAGCTCAAGACCGACTGATGAATCCTGGGGACTGGCCCTGTGTCCCTTGACCATTGAGCCCCTGTGCCCAGAAATCCCATCCCAGGGGGTCGTCCCGAAGGGGCCACAGAGTCAGAGTTAACTATGTCTCTCAAGTTGGTGTCAAGTTGACCCTGTGTCTGGCAACCTCCACTCCTCTGGTGGTCCCACCTGCCTGTGTGGGTTCACCATCTCAGTGCCCGAGGTCCCTTTGGGAGGGGCTAGGGTTGTTCCCATGTCTGTTTGCTGTGGTGCTGCAGCGTCCTTCTCCCAGGGACCTTCCCCATCCCTGTTCCTCAGTTGCAGACCTGAGAACTGGCTCAGGGGCCCAACCTGGGCGAGGGATCTTGACCTGTTTACTGGGGTGGCTGCCTTTGGCCTCAGTGTCATTTTGGACTGTACCTTGGTTGGTTGCCGACCTATCAAAGCTCTGAGAGGCTGCGTTGTGTGGACCACCTTCCCTCCTCTGTGGCTCCTGCCTCCTGGGAGGTGGCAGCCCTCATCATGGTCCCTGGCTCCTGGCAGCTCAGTGCAACCCCACGACCTCTGCTGTAGTCCCTGGGCAGCAGGGATGGATGGAGGGGTGTGTCATCCATCTCCTCCATCACCAGGCCTGGTAAGCCTGACCTGTGTTGGACAGTGACTTCACTCTGCTTGGCGGCCGGACAGTAGGTGACCAGCTCTTCCCATGCTTCCTTGGTTCTCATCATGGTAGTGCCGTGTGTCCTGCCACAGATCAGGGCAGCCAGCTCCCCTGCTTCCTGGGATGGAGGGCACCAGTGAGGGAGGCCTCTGGTCCAGTTTGCTCCCTTGAGGGTGGGGGCACCAGCTCTTTATGGGTTGGGAGAGGTGGGCTGCTGTTGCAGGCTCCGAAGTTCAGAGACGTCTTGGATGTCCCAGTCTTCTGGGGCCTGCCTCCCAGTCTCTCTGGCCTTCATGTCAGTGATGCATGTTTTCCCGAGAGGACATCCAATGCCAGTGGGTCAATCCTGCCTTGGTGGAACGTTCAGTGTCTTTGAGGTTCAGCCACACCTGTTGACTCCTGGACTGATGTTTGTCCACTGCCTAAAGCTTTGTCAGCTACTGGGAAGACTCTGCCTGCCCCAACATTGGTCCTCACTGTTCTTCATCCTAGGTTGGTCATCACCCTAGAGACAGCAAAGCAAAGAAGTCACTCCCCTCTATTCCGCCCCCACCACATTCCACACACCTGGATCTTCTCACTTGCCAGGGAATTCCTCTCCCCCTGCCAGCCCAGCACAAGTTCTAGCAGCTGGGCTGTGGCCTTGAGCCCAGGGCTGAGTGCACACAGGCTACTCCCAGGATGGGTCCTTATAACCCGTGGGGCCGGGGATGTCAACCCTGTACCAAGGCCCCATCTTGCCACCTCTCCTCAGACCACTCCAGGGCCAGCCTTCTCAGGATGGGTCCTTTGTGAGGCTGTTCCCCGGGGGTGGGGAGGGTAGGGAGTTGGTGCTGGAGGCTGGCTGGGGACTTACCACCAAGGGGACAGGGAGCAGACATGGTAGGGCAGGGCATCCCATCACCTGCGATGTTGACCTGACAGTTCCTGCCAGCCCATTGGGAGGTGCAGAGCACAGACAGGCATTGGAAGAGTCCACAGTGGGACTTGGTGGTCGCGCCTTCACAGTGCCTGAGACCTCATGATTGGTATTGATCAAGCAGGAAAACTGAAATCAGGAATTGTTGCCCAAGCAGTGGCTGTGTGTACACACAGGACACCAACTGCCCTTGCCCGTGTGGCACCATGCTCTGCCCTGCACACAGCCCAGTGGGAGGATCTCTTGGCATCTTTTACATCAGACAATTGCTGGGTTGGGCAGAACTGCTTCCAGTGCACTGGCCACCCGGCCACCTGCTAGCCCTCATGTAAGCACAGCCTGATGGGAGAGGGCAGGTCTGGGTGCCAGATCTCACAAGACAAAGCGCATTCAAGTCCAAGGACACCCATCCTGCAAGAGGCTCCTCCACTGTGCAAGGCGTCACATGTCCACTCACACCTGCATCACTCAGGGCAGAGGACTGGAAAGGCTGGAGCACATCTTCCAGACAGACCTGTAAAGCACAGAGCCTGAAACGAGGCAGAGTTTGGAGAACATGAAGCATGGGGAACCCACCCCTGACTCACATCGAGGGACCATGGAGGGCTTTTCAGGCGGGAGGGCCGTCTGCCCTGGGGCTTATAGTGAAGAGGGTCTCCTTGGCTGGGAAATGGGGGAGGGGCCCCCAGAAGTGTCAGACCCATGGAGGGAACTGAGCCCAGGTGTGTAGCTGGAGCAGGTGAGCTTGTAGAGGGCCCCCAGCCTGACACTATATGTATAGGTTCCCTGAGGGATTTTTGGCAAAGGATTTCTAGGGATTTTGATGTGCTGTGAAGTTTCATCCATTGCCTGCAGAGGCAAGGCTGCATGCCTGATAGGCTGGGCAGGCTCTGGTCCTCCACAGAGGCAGTGTAGGAGGAAGCAGACACTCTGCCCTGCCATGTCAAACCTGGATTGGTCCCTAGCACCACCATCGCTGGAGCGTGAGTCTCAGCAAATCACTCCCTCTCTGAGTCTCCATTTCTTTATCTGAAGGATGAGCACAGTGTGAAATGTCCCCATTAGGAGTAATCCTATTTGTCGGTGTATCTGATGGGAGTGAGGCAGTCACGGGATGATTCACACAAAAGCAATCTGTAAACCAGAAAGCACCTACTCTGAGTAGTGGTTGAAGAGGCATCTCTTGCAAAGAGAGCTTTCCCCAGAATGAGTGGGAATGCAGGTGTGTACCTTGAAGTCTGCAGCTGGGAGACAGGGAGACAGTGAAGAGCCTCCAATTCGGAAAGGAGGATAACATGGACAGCATTGGCCCCTAGTGCCAAAGGTTCTATAGGATGTGGCCTGGGTTGGGACTTGAGGGCCATCGGTGGATTTTGAGCAAAGATGTATATAGTGGCCCCTGAGACAGAAGGCACTGTGAGCTGAGTCAAACTGCCAGGCTTTGTGAACTGGGGGCTGTAGCAGGACTAGGAATCCATGAAGCTGGGAGCCTCTTCCCTGAACTGTGCAGGAGACAACATCTGCCTGCTACCTCAGGTCCATGACCTGCTTTCTACCATTCCATCACCCAGAACACTTCAGCACCCAAGTATTTTCACCATCTTCACCTAAACACTTTTGGTAGTAAAACCAAGAATGGATGATACAAAGAAGCTATTTATAGTATCCCTAATTTTTCCTATGTAGCTCACTTGGTTCTTCTGTGTATTCTTTCCACCTCTTCTTAATACCTTCTGCTTCTCTTAGGTCCATACCATGTATGTCCTTTATTGAGCCTATATTTTCATGAAATGTTCCCTTTGTATCTCTAATTTTCTTGAAGAGATCCCTAGTCTTTCCCATTCTGTTGTTTTCCTCTATTTCTTTGCATTGATCACCGAGGAAGGCTTTCTTATCTCTCCTTGCTATTCTTTGGAACTCTGCATTCAGATGCTTATTATCTTTCCTTTTCTCCTTTGCTTTTCACTTCTCTTCTTTTCACGGCTATTTGTAAGGCCTCCTCAGACAGCCATTTTGCTTTTTCGCACATCTGTTTCTTGGGGATGGTCTTGATCTCTGTCTCCTGTACAATGTCACGAGCCTCTGTCCATAGTTCATCAGGCACTCTGTCTATCAGATCTAGTCCCTTAAATCTATTTCTCACTTCCAGTGTATAATCATAAGGGATTTGATTTAGGTCATAACTGCATGGTCTAGTGGTTTTCCCTACTTTCTTCAATTTAAGTCTGGACTTGGCAATAAGGAGTTCATGATCTGAGCCACAGTCAGCTCCCAGTCTTGTTTTTGCTGACTGTATAGTGCTTTTCTGCTGGAAGTTGGCGTGAGGAACTCCACCTGTGGCAAAGGTCATGAGGAAGGAGCCTTGACATACGCAAAGATGGTATCGAGCCTCAGGAGTCCCCCTGGAAATTCTCGAGCATCTACCCCCAAATCTAGAGTCTGCCTACTTTACTACCTTGTGCTCTCACCTACACCTCTGACTTTACGGGGGGCTGTCCCCCACCACCTCTTTCAGAGAAGGAGTTAACTTAAGAGCTCCAGTTAATAATAATTCCTGGGCGTGATAGGAGTGTTTCAACCTACAAACTCCTCTGAAGGTTCTCTAGCCTGCCTGACAGGCTTCTCCGGCCACATGTGATTGTTCACAGCCTCTCAACTGTGAGAGGCACGAGATGCTTTAAACCTTCTAAAAATAGGTTCTTTAGAGAAGTTAGAAAACTATTAGTATAGTATAGTGGGCTGATTAGAAATTGTATTGGTGAAGGGTTTTTCATTTGTTAAGCCAATGTTTGCTGCTAAGTCTCCACATCCCCTGCCCTTATACACATTAATGAATATATAGAAGAAATAAGTATTAACCTTTGATATTAATCACGTCAGACCTAAGCAAATCCTTTCCTTAATTAAAACCCACTGCACCCTCACCCTATAGGAATGTAACTTTATCTGGTACCTTCGGAAGGTGGCATCTGTTTTAAGAATAATCACCCCTGGAGAAATAAGTGTTCTGGTAGACTGACCACTGTCACAAGGAGAGGGTCATAAATTGTCAGCAGGCCCCCTGGCCAGAAGATGATGTAACATCCCTAAGACCTCTGTATACATCTGTGTGAAGCACCTGACTTTAATAAAAGTCAGGACTGCTGACCCCGCGTGACTTTTGTATAACATCTCAGTGTATAAAAACAGACTCTGGAAAAATAAAAAAAATGGGATCAGTTCCTCGAAAGACTGGTCTCCCCATGTCATTCTTTCTCTCACCTTCTGGTTGAATCCCCATCTGGAATGTGGAGGCTCGTCAAGCCTACTAATTATGCCTGGGCTTGTAAGATCTGACTGGGGAGGCCTTAGTGTCTCCTCTCCTTTGGGAGAATGGGAGGACGCCTGTGGCCTATGTAGGTGACATAAATTCCTTATTTTGGTATTTTATTAGCTTTCCACATAAACCAAGTTATTCAGCCTCTTTTCTCCACTGAATTTTCCTACTGAGCTATCCTTATTCTATTACTCTTTATACCTCTAATCAATATTTAATTAAAGGTATTGTATCCAGTTCGCCGAAGCTGTCTCCCCTTTGAATTTCCCTGGATCCACCAGGACTGGACCCCAGCACTTTTCCATCTTCGGCTGCAAAGAATATAATCAATCTGATTTCAGTGTTGACCATCTGGTGATGTTCATGTATAGAGTCTTCTCTTGTCTTGTTGGAAGAGGGTGTTTGCTATGACCAGTGAGTTCTCTTGGCAAAACTTTCTTAGCCTTTGCCCTGCTTCATTCTGTACGCCATGGCCAAATTTATTGACTATGCCAAAGCCTTTGACTGTGTGGATCACAATAAATTGTGGAAAATTCTGAAAGAGATGGGCATACCAGACCACCTGACCTGCCTCTTGAGAAATCTGTATGCAGGTCAGGGAGCAACAGTTAGAACTGGACATGGAACAACAGACTGGTTCCAAATAGGAAAAGGAGTGAGTACATCAAGGCTGTATATTGTCACCCTGCTTATTTAACCTATATGCAGAGTATATCATGAGAAACGCTGGGCTGGAAGAAGCACAAGCTGGAATCAAGAGTGCCGGGGGAAATATCAATAACCTAAGATATGCAGATGACACCACCCTGATGGCAGAAAGTGAAGAGGAACTAAAAAACTTCTTAATGAAAGTGAAAGAGGAGAGTGAAAAAGTTGGCTTAAAGCTCAACATTGAGAAAACTAAGATCATGGCATCTGGTCTCATCACTTCATGGGAAATAGATGGGGAAACAGTGGAAAGAGTGTCAGAATTTATTTTGGGGGGCTCCAAAATCACTGCAGATGGTGATTGCAGCCATAAAATTAAAAGACACTTACTCCTTGGAAGGAAATTTATGGCCAACCTAGATAGCATATTAAAAAGCAGAGACATTACTTTGCCAACAAAGGTCCGTCTAGTAAAGGCTATTGTTTTTCCAGTGGTCACGTATGGATGTGAGAAGTGGACTGTGAAGAAAGCTGATCACTGAAGAATTGATGCTTTTTTTTTAATTATAAATTTATTTATTTTAATTGGAGGCTAATTACTTTGCAGTATTGTATTGGTTTTGCCATACATCAACATGAATCCACCACAGGTATACACGTGTTTTGAACTGTGGTGTTGGAGAAGACTCTTAAGAGTCCCTTGGACTGCAAGGAGATCCAACCAGTTCATCCTAAAGGAGATCAGTCCTGGGTGTTCATTGGAAGGACTGATGCTGAAACTGAAACTCCAATACTTTGGCCACCTCATGTGAAGTGTTAACTCATTGGAAAAGACCGTGATGCTGGGAGGGATTGGGGCAAGGAGGAGAAGGGGACAACAGAGGATGAGATGGTTGGATGGCATCACCGACTCGATGGACATGAGTTTGGGTAAACTCCGGGAGTTGATAATGGACAGGGAGGCCTGGTGTCCTGCGCTTCATGGCATCGCAAAGAGTTGGACACGACTGAGTGACTGAACTGAACTGAACTGAGCCCACTTGGTATTAACAGTCACATGGTTCACTGCTGCCATGTCAGTGTTTGCCACCCCCTGCCGGAGTGTTGATGATCTTTGTGTCCCTGTCAATGATTTCTAAATCTGTAAACTCTTGTGGCCCCCAAGGCTTTTGGACAAAGCATTAGGAACAAGTGATCCTAGTCGCTTAAGAGTGAACCCTTTCAGAGGGCGGCCAGAGGCCCAGGGGTAGAGGATGTGTTACCTTCCTCCAGCCTTCAGCCTAGAGGGATGCCCTTCCTGGGACAGGCAGGACCGAGGGCCAGCCCCAGGTCAACCTGGATAACTACACACCCCACCATCTGCCAAACAGCCTCAGGATGTGGTGTCTTTTGGTACCAACCATGGTCTTCTGTGGTAGAAATGGGTGGAACCTAGAGCTAAAAAGAAGGACCCTTGGCAAGCACGTGTATTCACTAGTTTGTAATTCTGGAAACCTGTCCACCATCTTGTTTCAGGACATCTGGAGCCCTGTGCAGTCTCCCAGTACAGCCCCAGAAAACCTTGTTCGACCCACATAATTCTGGAAGGTTAACGTGATTCAGGAGTCTCTGGTTTTGAGATACAGGCAATGCCACCAGAAGCTCAGCAGCATTAGGCTCACATGGTTGACTTGCCTTCATAGCACACTTCTCAAGGACCAATAGGAAATGCAGGTAGAGGAGATGAGCAGAAAGGGCTTTGTGCTGCTGCTGGTGCTTCTTGCCCTGCTGGGCAGCCTCCTCTGTCTCTGAGAAACCTGTGCATTAACTTTGGACAGGATGGAAAGCTGCCTTTAGGAAGTGGCAGTGGGGGCTCACTTGCTCCATGCTTGGTAGCTCATCAGTTTCTTAGGATTAACCTGGACCCTAAATTACAAAGGCCAGGTTTTCCCTGAGCAAAATTGTGGTTTCCGGTCAGCCCATGATCTGGAAGCTGTCTCTTGTTTTCCCACCCCAGCCGGCTTATGTGCCCCAGTGACCCTTGAGGTACCCCAGTTATCCATGAGGGTATATGGCCATCAGCCTCACAGTGCAGGTCTGAGCAGTCCAGATAAGTGTCCTTGCCTGAGTTTGTCTTTAGCATTGTGGCATCGTGACTCAGAAGCCAGGGTTTTAGATCTTGAGCCAGTGATGACTCTTTTCATCAGGCTGACCCTTTTCAGCCTCAGGTTTCACATCTGTATGTTGAGTGTAGTAACAGTGCACAGTCACTAGGCAAGCAGGGAGGGTTCCGTGAGTTGAAAGGCTGGGATAAACTTGGTGCACAACGATGTTATGGGGAAGGCGACCAGGAAAATTATGCTGGGGTCTGTCATCTGCTTTTGGGACCTACCCTTGGCTGACAAGGGCAGAAGAAAGTGCTTCATTGTCACCAGCCTGCTATCATGTCCCTCTGGGGTTCTGGGGACTGTTTTTAAGCAGTTTGCTATTGGCATAGCAATATTGCTGGGAGAAATATCAATTACCTCAGATAGGCAGAGGACACAAACCTTATGACAGAAAACAAAGAGGAGCTGAGGACCATCTTGGTAAAAGTAAAAGAGGAGGGTTAAAAAGCTGGCTAAAAACTCCACATTCAAAAAAGTAAGATCATGGCATCCGGACCCATCACTTCATGGCAAATAGATGGGGAAACAATGGAACCAGTGAGGGATTTTATTTTCTTGGACTCCAAAAATCACTTCAGATGGTGACTGCAGCCATGAAATTAAAAGACACTTGCTCCTCAGAAGAAAAGCTATGACCAATCTAAACCACATAGTAAAAAGCAGAGACACTTTTTGCTGACATAGGTCTGTCTAGTCAAAGTTATGATTTTGCCAGTAGTCATGTATGGATGTAAGAATTGGATCATAAAGAAGGCTGAAGGCTGAAGAACTGATACTTTTGAACTGTGGAGTTGGAGAAGACTCTCGAAAGTCCCTTAGACTGCAAGGAGATCCAACCAATCAATCCTAAAGGAAATCAGTCCTAAATTCATTATAAGGACTGATGTTGAAGCTGAAACTCCAGTACTTTGGCACCTGATACAAAGAACTGACTCTTTGGGAAAAAAAAAAAAAAAGGCAAAAGCAAAACCAAAACCCTGATGATAGGAAACACTGAAGGCAGGAGAAGGGGGTGACAGAGGATGAGATGCTTGGATGGCATCACTGACTCGATGGACATGAGTTTGACCAAGCCCTGGGAGTTGGTGATGGACAGGGAAGCCTGGTGTTCTGCAGTCTATGGGGTCACAAAGAGTTGGACAGGACTGAGCAACTTAACTCAACTGATGGGTCCAGATGCTATGCTAAGCAAATTACACATACTGAGTGGTTGCTATATATTTGAGTATACTAGTACACCCACTTAACAGATGAGGAAGCTAAGGTAACAGGTAGTAAAATCGTAGTGACAAGATTTATGCACAGAACCTGTTGACCTTTTTAGTCCTCTGACTGACCATGAGACTCAGCCAAGTGACAGTGTCCCTGCTGCTCCAGGGCCCTGTCAAGCAACTTGAAGTGAGGTCAGCGGGTGCAAACCACAGGGAGTGAGGGGGCTAGAACACACGGAGAGGGCATGATCTAGCCCAGGAGGAGATGCCACTCACAATAGGAGGGTGTGCAGCCCAGGTGCCAGGCCTTTTGATTTGTCCAGAATGGCTTAAAAAGCTGAAGTTCAGTAAGAGATCTCCTGATTTTTGAATGTTAGCTCCTTATTTTATAAAGGCACTCTCTATGCCAACTGACTACCTTTGGCACTCACTCAGAGACTACAGGTGGCCCTTTCCTTTCTCCACAGCACTGGCTCCACACAGCGTGCCCCTTACCAGAAGTTTGCTCTCAGACGCTGATCTTCTGTCTGCCAGTGCTCCCGCCTGGGCTCAATGTGTCTGCTCAGCTTCATGAACTCATGCTGTTAAAGAATGGAGACAGACTCAGGGAACACGCCTGCTTCCATGTCTCCTCTTGTGGTTTACTCAGCTCAGTTTGGACTGCATCTCCGAGCTTTCCCACATCCTCTCTGCAGCAATCAGTGTCCTCTTGGCCAAAGTTCTCCCGAGGCATTGCACTGTGTCTGGCTATATCCTTTCTTCCTTTCACCTGGTCCATTTTTACTCTCTCCCAGCTACACAGTCAGCCTCTTGAGACAAATCCAGTTCAGTTCAGTTGTGCCCGGATTTTTGTGACCCCATGGACAGCAGAATGCCAGGCTTTCCTGTCCACCACCAACTCCCACATTTTACCCAAAATCATGTCCAATGAGTCGGTGATGCCATCCAACCATCTCATCCTCTGTCTTCCCTTTCTCCTTCTGCCTTCAATCTTTCCCATCATCAGGGTCTTTTCAAATGAGTCAACACTTTGCATCACGTGGCCAAAGTATTGGAGTTTCAGCTTCAACATCAATCCTTTCAATGAACATTCAGGACTGATCTCCTTTAGGATGGACTGGTTGGACCTCCTTGCAGTCCAAGGGACTCTCAAGAATCTCATCCAACACCACAGTTCAAAAACATCAATTCTTCGGTGCTCCACTTTCTTTATAGTAGAACTCTCACATCCATACATGACTTCTGGGAAAACCATAGCATTGACTAGACGGACCTTTGTTTGTGAAGTAATGTCTCTGCTTTTTAATATGCTGTCTAGGTTTGTCATAACTTTTCTTCCAGCGAATAAGTGTTTTTTTTTTTTTTTTTAATTTCATGGCTGGAGTCACCATCTGCAGTGATTTTAGAGTCCCCAAAAATAAAGTCAGCCACTGTTTCCACTGTTTACCCATCTATTTCCCATGAAGTGATAGGACCGGATGCCATGATCTTAGTTTTCCGAATGTTGAGCTTTAAGCCAACTTTCCCACTCTCCACTTTCACTTTCATCAAGAGGCTCTTTAGTTCTTCACTTTCTGCCATAAGGTTCCTGTCATCTGTGTATCTGAGGTTATTGATATTTCTCCCGGCAATCTTGATTCCAGCTTGTGCTTCTTCCAGCCCAGCGTTTCTCATGATACACTCTGTATATAAGTTAAATAAGCATTGTGACAATATGCAGCCTTGACATATGCTTTTCCTATTTGGAACCAGTCTGTTGTTCCATGTCCAGTTCTAACTGATGCTTCCTGACTTGCATACAGGTTTCTCAAGAGGCAGGTCAGGTAGTCTGGTATTCCCATCTCTTTCAGAATTTTCCACAGTTTATTGTGATCCACACAGTCAAAGGCTTTGGCATAGTCAATAAAGCAGAAGTAGATGTTTTTCTGGAACTCTCTTGCTTTTTTGATGATCCAGCAGATGTTGGCAAATTGGTCTCTGGTTCCTCTCTCTTTTCTGAAACCAGCTTGAACATTGGAAGTTCACATTTCACGTACTGCTGAAGCCTGGCTCAGAGGCTTTGGGGCATTACTTTAATAGCGTGTGAAATGAGTGCAATTGAGCAGGAGTTTGAGCATTCTTTGGCATTCGCATTTGGGACAAGTCCAAAGTCTTGCTAATTACCTCACTCTTCCCATCTTCTCCCAAGGCTGATCTCAGTGCCTAATAGGTTTACCTTTCTAATATTTGCTGAATTAAACATAAAAATTCACAGGAGACTTGTCCATAGACCAAGCCTCTGACTCCCTGTGTTCACTGAGGATGCCAGGCGAGGGGGTTAATTTGACAGGCTGGCCCAGGGTCCTCAGGAGTCCCAGTAGGCATGAAGTTGTATTCTATGGGACCCTCCCTCTGGGGTGACTGGATCCTCTTGTTCCCACTGGAGGGGGCCTCCATGACCCTTTAGAGAAGGCTGCAGTCCCAAAACAGCCTGATGGCACAGATGCTTGTTGGGGGGCTACAGCATCCATGACACGGGGACACAGGGAACCACACATCTTCTCATGCGGGCCCCTCAACAGGCACCAGATTTCAGAAACTTTTTGTGGAAAAGATGTTTTAGCTGAAGAGGGTTAACAGCAGCAGGTATCTGTCCATCACCAACGGCCAGAGTTTATTCAAACTCGTCCATTGAGTAGGTTATGCCATCCAACTATCTCATCCTCTGTTGTCCCCTTCTCCTTCCACCTTCAATCTTTCCTAGCATCAGGGTCTTTCCAAATGAGTCAGCTCTTCTCATCAGGTGGCCAAAGTTTTGTAGTTTCAGCTTCAACATCAGTTCTTCCAATGAATATTCAGGACTGATTTCCTTTAGGATGGACTGGTTGAATCTCCTTGCACTCCAAGGGACTCTCAAGAGTCTTCTCCAACACCACAGTTCAAAAGCATCCATTCTTCAGCACTCAGCTTTCTTTATATTCCAACTCTCACATCCATACATGACTACTAGGAAAATCATACCCTTAACTAGACAGATCATTGTTGGCAAAGTAATGTCTCTTCTTTTAAATATGCTGTCCAGGTTGGTCATAAATTTCCTTCCAAGGAGTAAGCGTCTTTTTGTTTCATGGCTGCAGTGACCATCTGCAGTGATTTTGGAGCCCCCAAAAGTAAATCCTGCCACTGTCACTGTTTCTCCATGTCACTATTTGCCATGAAGTGATGGGAACAGATGCCATGATCTTTGTTTTCTGAATGTTGAGCTTTAAGCCAACTTTTTCACTCTCCTCTTTCACTTTCATCAAGAGGCTCTTTAGTTCTTCTATGCTTTGGTGTCCCAAAGAATCAGACACAACGGACAAACTCAACTGACTTCCTCTTAGTCTTTCAGTGGAGACCAGTCCTTCTGTCTTCCCATTTGTCTCTGCCTCTCTGAATTTAAGTGCATCAATTATCTATGATGGTCTTGAAGGGGTGATCATGTCGGGGAGCATTACTGTACAGTCTGTACCATAGTCAGCAGGGGGTGGGGGTGGGGTGGGGCTGGATTTGATGGACCACAAGTCACATTTTTCCTTAGGGTGTGGCAGTACCTATGCCTGGGAAGTTCAGTGGTACCACGTCTGAAGCCAGATGTGAGCCAGTGACTTCCTTTTCCTCATTGGATTTCACTGTCCTATTGGGGGCAGGGTGGGATCCCAAGTTTCCGGAGCAGAGGCCCTGAATGTAAGGCCAGATCTGGCTGTGTTCCCTCAAGTATGTAGGCTCCCCTCTCCCAGCAGTGCAACCCTTGCCACAGAGGGACAAGAGGAGCGTGTTCTGGTTAGAAAAATAACAAAAGGGGCAAATCTCCAGGCTGGCTGCTTACAGAGATACAAGCTACCTCCAACGTGCCATCTGTGCATTCACCATCAGTAGCGTCTCCTGCCCTGCTTAAACATACCTTCTGATCTGAGACCTCTTGGTCCCTCACAGCTGATCACTTCCCCCTGCTTCTGCTCTCCCTGCACTGTTGAAGAGGGGTGCTATTGGGCAGGTGAGGCCTTCATGTGCTCTGGACACATACTGGGTTATCTGCTTTGGCAGTCTGGCCTCCACCAGAGATCAGGACTTCTCCTGATACGCTGCCTATGTAAGTGCCCTCCATGAGCATGACCCTGACTCTTCCACCCACATGCTGCCCTGGGCCAGATGCACCTCTGTTTCCCACATTCCAGCTGTCTGCCTGGTCATGGCAGCGCCTGTTCCAGTGCAGATAGGCCACACGGACTAAGCAGGGCATGTGTAAGGGTGGGCAGTTGATGGGAAAACAGGCATCCACAAATGTGTTCTCAATCTGTCCTCTTCAATGTGGCTTGGGAGCAAGCCCCTGAGCAAATGCTCCTGGAAGGGGGAGTCCGGACTTCCCACAGACCTCCTGTTAGTCCACATAGCCCTGCAACCATCTAAGGGTGTTTCTCTTTCCTGTGTCAGACCCAGGACTTGTGTGTCTAATATATGGCAGGAACCACTCACACCCAGGGCATATCTCAAACCGTGTAATCTCCCTTATATTCTGAGTCCTCTCCCATGGGCACATGTGAGGACTTGGGTCATCCTTTTCCTTTCATATCCTGTTCCCTGTGGATCTTTCTTTGAGAGTACATTTGGGAATCTTTCTGCATGTTCCAATTAGTTCTTTGAGCTAATTGTTCTACATGTTGATGGATTCTTTTTATTTTTATTCATTCGAGGATATTTGATTTAACATGTTGTGTTTCAGGTGTTCAGCAAAGTGATTCAGCTTTACATATACATGTATTTGGGCTTCCCACTTGGCTCAGTTGTTAAAGAATCACCCTACAATGAAGGAGATTTGAGTTCAATCCCTGGGTTGGGAAGATATGCTCAGAGGGACATGATGAGCCTCTCCAGGATTCTTGCCTGGAGAATCTCATGGACAGAGGAGCCTAGCAGGCTACAGTCCATAGAGTCACAAAGAGTAGGGCACATCTGAATCAAATGAGCTTGCACAAGCACACATACATATATCTATTCCTTTACAAATCCTTTCTTCATTTATGTTGTTACAGAATTTCTAGCAGAGTTGCCTGTGGTTTTGTAGTACGTCCTTGTTGGCTATCTATGTTATAGATAGTGGTGTCTATATATATGTCAATACCCAACTCCCAATTCCTTACCCCGCCCCAACTTGGAATTTGGTAACCATCAGCTTGGCTTCTATGTAGATGTGTTCTTAATGTTCTTTGGGAGAGGCAGTTTAATCTTTTGAAGTCATCCTACTTTTCTATTTTTGCTTTTGTTGCCTATGCTTTTGGTGTCACATACATAAAATCACTTCTAAGACCAGTGTTTACAACTTCTCCAAGATGTTTTCTTCTAGTTGATTTATAGTTTCAGATCTTGCATTTAAATCTTTTATCAACTCTGAGTTTAGTTTTTTATGTGGCATAAGGTAAGAGTCCTATTTTAATCTTTTGCATTCTGATTTCTAGTTGCCCACGGCAGTTAATTGAAGAGATGGTGAGGTGAAACTTCATCATGATCATCTCAAGGCAGTAAAGAGTGACAAGCTTGTAGAAAAGGTACTGGAGTGAGGAACTTGGCCTGGAACATGAAAAGTTTGGGGACTCCCACTTGATTCCCACTGACACGTAGATGTGACCCTGGGCAGATGTGTTCTGACCCTAGGCACATAGACTTGCTTTTGAGCTCTTCCAATTAAGAGAAATCTCTGGGCCAGCATTATTGTGCACTCATCATGAGTCCATGGGCCTTACTTTGGCTTTTGCATTTGGTGACATGCAAAAGGGTTTTCTTAATACAAAGACATAGAGCTCCTCTTGACTACTGTTAAAATAAGCTTCTCATTTAAGTGCCTTTGACTTCAGATCCACTCTTTAGTTTACGGGTTTTACTATATTTTCAAACAGATTCTTGGACATACTTGGCAGAAGAGAGTGATTCTCTCCCTTAAGTCTTAGATAATCCAACTTCTGATAATATTTTATATCACCACCCTGATGATTTCTAATCTCTTTACCTCTCTGACATGCATTTCTGATAAGATACATACTTCAAAACCTATCCTACAAACTGCATGTAATGAATTGCAAGTGATTAGAGAATGTGAAAATATTAATACACAAGAGAATGATTAAGAACATTTCCTTGGGAGCTGACCATTCAGCTGGCCTCAGAAGGTTGCTAGTATCTGAGTCACAGAAGATAGGATGGACACAGGCATAGAGGAAAGGAGGTCTTAGGGAAATCATTGTATCAGGCAATAAAAGTTGTTATGGACACAGCTAGAAGGGTCAGGTGGAATTTATTCATAGCGAGCCTGTATAAGTGGAAGTATAAAGAGTTTCTACTACTCTTTGTGATTGCTAATGAGCAAACCCCCCACCCCATACAACACAGCGTTTTCAATAGGACTTGTTATGTTTGAATCACAACATACTGTCTTTTTCCAGGAGAGCTACAGACGCCTAATATTGATTTATTTTTGTTGACCAAAATGGATATACCCTTTCTCAACCCATGACTTAATGTTTATGTTTTTCTCTTTTAACCCTAAGGGTCTTTGGATCCTTTTTAAACTCTATGCATCCTCAATTCTTTCTGAAAGGTGGCAGTATATCCACAGATATTAAAATATGTACCAGCGCTATTTTAGTGAAACAAGGCCCTCTAATCTCCACTTTTGGTCCACCTCAGGACTTTCTTTATAGCTCACTTGGGAAAGATTCTGCCTGCAAAACTGTAGACATCAATTCAATTCCTGGGTAGGGAAGCTCTGCTGGAGCAAGGAAAAGCTACCCACTCTAGCATTATTTGGCTTCCCTGGTGGCTCAGCGGGTGAAGAATCTGCCTTCAAATTGGGATGCCTGGGCTTGATCCCTGGGTTGGGAAGACCCCTAGAGTAAGGAAAGGCTACCCCCTGCAGTATTCTGGCCTGGAGAAATCCATGGACTGTATAGTGCATGGGGTCACCAGCCTTCGGACACGACTGAGCAACTTTCAGTTTCAGCTCTTCAGGCCTAGGAATCTGTTACCTTCCCCTAACAGCAGGTATATTAGTCAATCCTGCAGCAAGGCATTAAAGTGTGATAGTGTTAAATGGTGATAATATTTACAGATCTGGAATCACAGCACCCACCTATCAGTGCTCTCTGTCCATATCATCCTGGTGCTGCTTTCCTGACTGATTTTCACAGGCAGAGTTGATAGTTCTCCCACTTCCTTTGAAAGGACAACAAACACAGGGTCTCCTTCACTCTTAATGATTTTAAATCACATTCAGTGTCTGACTTTGAATCATCAACTGTGTCTCTCAGGAGTTAAACTGCCAGAAAGATTTAACAAGGGAGCTACAGCCCAGAAAAAAGATACCGTAGCACTGACTTAAAATCTGAACTTAACTCTTTTGATGCTGATGGTGAAAATCTGTTTTAATTGTTTCTAAAAGTTTTTCTGAAAAGACACGGGATTTCTTTATTAGAGACTCTGCCTTATATATCTCCATATTTTATTGACTACTCCTTGAAACTCTTCAAACACTTTAAAATTAAAGTTAACACCAAATTAAATATTTGATACTCTTCTTTTAAAACCACGAAAAGTTGTAGAATCTGGAATAACAAAAGATTATACTGGGGAAGAATATTTTACGATGTTAGTTATTTAGAAATACTAGGGGATGGTGATAGATATAAAACCAGCTTTTACCCAGTTTTATATTAATGCTTTTATCAAAAGTCTCTGTCCTGACTTCTCTGGCTGTCCAGTGGTTAGGACTTCATGCTTTCACTAGAAGCAGAACCGGTTCAATCCCTGGTCAGGGAACTAAGATCCCACAAACTGCATGGTGCCCCCCACTCAAAAACATTATCTGTGTGTCGTGATCCTGTTAGTCATCTGCACCAGGATTGGGCCACGTCCACTGCCCTGCCCTTGGGAACACACTGCTTCCACAAATTTCTTAGGATAACAGTGGCCTAATTGATATTTGGTCTGATCCCTCCAAACATTATTTTAAACTTTGGGAGTGCTAATTTTGGGTTAGTTGTATCAGCATTTTGTGCCTCCTGGGCTTATAGCATAGGTAAATGATGCATCAAAGCCCGTAATGACATAAGTGGCGAGGAGGTGATTTCTGCCTGCCTTACTCAGGGTAACTATGACATTCCCCATCCCCATGTGAAGCCCTCTTCCCATCTGGGTTCTGGTAATCTAGACCTTAATGTCACTCCACTACCCAAACAATGGCAGGAGCACCGCATCACTACTCCTTGCCACTGAGATCAATTGTTAAGCAGGGTTATTCACCTTCAGTGCAGACTCCTGATCCAGTCGAGACATGTAATCTCTGGCTAACTGGGGACCTGAGGGTCTGTTCCCTCAGTTCTTGGGACCCCACATCCCTCCACACTCAGGTGCCCACCTCATTGCTTCCTTCCCTCCTTTCCCATCAGAAAATTCACACACACACAAATATCATCTTTTCACCATTTGATGTGTATTTCAATCGCAGCCATCAGTTTCCTATGTTAGTGTGAGAGTAAGTCTGTTCCTGGTTGGCCATTTCTAAGAAAGTAGACCTCTGGAGACACAATTCTAAATGTCTGACCTTCTATTTAGTTTCTGGCTGCCCAGCTTCTACTTCTCCAGAGACTGTCATTCTGGGGTGGCTGAGCTTACGTTCTCTTTTGCTTCTGCCTCCTTCTTTGATTCTGCCTCATATTTTGGTACCCTTTTTGGTTTTGATTCCGTTTCTTACGTGCACAGGAACAGAAAAAAAGTTTGGTTTTCTTGTTTTCTTCACCTTCTTCGACAGAGTGGCATATGATCGGATTTTCTTTCTCAAGGTTCCTTTTAGAGTTCCTCTGACCCTCATGGACATATTCCGTGCCTTGAAAGACAAGAGAAGGGTATCAGCTTTGATGAAAGGGTATAAAATTGGAGTTTGAAGGGAGATTTCATGAAAAGGGATGTCGGCTGATGAGGGCTTTTGTGACAGGCAAGGGCAGTGTAGAAGTCTTGGGCAGCAAAGCCAATGGAGAAAGTGGGGAGCATAGTTGGAATCTTGTTACATTCACACTGCCTCTGTATCTCTGGGACAAAGGGTCTTCTTTCGTCCTTTCGCCCTTGTAGGATACCGCATTGGAACTCTTCTTGGCTGCCGGTGCTTCCTGGATACCTTATGATGATAGTATGAAATGCCCTAATCCAGAATCTCTGCCTCTGACCTCCGTGTATATACCTTCTCAGAACAATGAGGAGCCACACCCTTCAATCCGATTGGTCAGCTAGGCACTCCCCCAGCCAATGGCAGTGGTGGGGTCTTAGACGTCACAATGTACCACTGTTCCCATCAACATAGGTTAGTGGGTGCTGAGGGAGGCCATGATTCAACTTTCTCAACCCTGCCACCTCTGTGTGTCTGATTCTGGGGAGTGGTGATTCAGGGGCATGCTGTTTCTTCTCATGACTCTCAGACTTTCCTTCAGTGCCCTTTATTCTTTGACTTGTATGTCCCTCTTCAACACTCCTGGTCATCCATCCCTGTATGAACCTCTACCAAACACTTTTCCCTCCAAATCTTTTCCTCAGAGTCATCTAGTCGTTTCATCTTTCGACCACCCTCTTCCTAGTGGGCGTTCTTGAGGGTCTTAAGGAACTTAAGAACAAGCACTTAATTTGGAAAAAGGTAATTAAGAACAGGTTGGATGTTTTTGCTAGTCCAATGAGCTTTAGAGACCCCACGACTTGGTGAATCCTCAGTCTGTTGACCCAAGGTCTATACACCATCTCCATAAAACTACACATCAGAGCCAAGAAAGTCATACATGTCTCCTCCACTAATATTGTTGGGGACACTTCAACTCTCATATTGAGTAGGAAAACTCAACTTGCCCCATCTACTAGAAACACATTCCCGATTAAAAAAGTAATAATAATAATAAGTAAGGTGCCCAAAAACAAAAGTCAGACGACCAATGCACCACTGTCTCTTAACTGAATCACTTCCCCACTGTCTCTTAACTGAATCACTTCCCCAATGGCCCTACCTGCTGATAACTCATTGACAGTTATCATCAGGTAGGGCCCAATGTGGAGCTGACCAATAGCTGTGCAGAAGTACCAGTAGGTATCTCACTGAGAGTTGCTTGCTTATTGGCAGGGCCGAGCGATGCACTGCCCAATTGCTGGGCAAGACCTGCTGCTTAGTAACAGGATGTGGAGTAATATAATAAAGCAATGGCTACCTGCTAATGGCTGTGCTCATGCTGCTCTGTTCCAGAAGGATACTTTGGGTCTAGTGTGCTTTAATTTTTTTTTTTTTTAACTTTACAATATTGTATTAATTTTGCCAAACATCAAAAGGAATCCGCCACAGGTATACCCATGCTCCCCATCCTGAACCCTCCTCCCTCCTCCCTTCCCATACCCTCCCTCTGGGTCGTCCCAGTGCACCAGGCCCAAGTATCCAGTTTCGTGCATCGAACTTGGACTGGTGACTCGTTTCATACATGATATTATACATGTTTCAATGCCATTCTTCCAAATCTCCCACCCTCTCCCTCTCCCACAGAGTCCACAAGACTGATCTATACATCGGTGTCTCTTTTGCTATCTCGTATACAGGGTTATTCTTACCATCTTTCTAAATTCCATATATATGCGTTAGTATACTGTATTGGTGTTTTTCTTTCTGGCTTACTTTACTCTGTATAATAGGCTCCAGTTTCATCCACCTCATTAGAACTGATCCAAATATATTCTTTTTAATGGCTGAGTAATACTCCATTGCATATATGTACCACAGCTTTCTTATCCATTCATCTGGTGATGGACATCTAGGTTGCTTCCATGTCCTGGCTATTATAAACAGTGATGCGATGAACATTGGGGTACACGTGTCTCTTTCCCTTCTGGTTTCCTCAGTGTGTATGCCCAGCAGTGGGATTGCTAGATCATAAGGCCTTTCTATTCCCAGGTTTTTAAGGAATCTCCACACTGTTCTCCATAGTGGCTGTGCTTGTTTGCATTCCCTCCAAGAGTGTAAGAGGGTTCCCTTTTCTCCACACCCTCTCCAGCATTTATTGCTTGTAGACTTTTGGATCGCAGCCATTCTGACTGGCGTGAAGTGCTACCTCATAGTGGTTTTGATTTGCATTTCTCTGATAATGAGTGATGTTGAGCATCTTTTCATGTGTTTGTTAGCCATCTGTATGTGTTCTTTGGAGAAATGTCTATTTAGTTCTTTGGCCCAGTTTTTGATTGGGTCCTTTATTTTTCTGGAATTGAGCTGTATGTGTTACTTGTATATTGTTGAGATTAGTTGTTTGCAGGTTGCTTCATTTGCTATTATTTTCTCCCATTCTGAAGGCTGCCTCTTCACCTTGCTAATAGTTTCCCTTGTTGTGCAGAAGCTTTTAAGTTTAATTAGGTCCCATTTGTTTGTTTTTGCTTTTATTTCCAATTTTCTGGGAGGTGGGTCATAGAGGATCCTGCTGTGATGTATGTTGGAGAGTGTTTTGCCTATGTTCTCCTCTAGAAGTTTTATAGTTTCTGGTCTTACATTGAGATTTTTAATCCATTTTGAGTTATTTTTGTGAATGGTGTTAGAAAGTGTTCTAGTTTCATTCTTTTACAAGTGGTTGACCAGTTTTCCCAGCACCACTTGTTAAAGAGATTGTCTTTAATCCATTGTATATTCTGACCTCCTTTGTCAAAGATAAGGTGTCCATATGTGCGTGGATTTATCTTTGGGCTTTCTATTTTGTTCCATTGATCAATATTTTTGTGTTTGTGCCAGTGCCATACTGTCTTGATAAAACTGGCTTTGTAATAGAGCCTGACATCAGGTAGGTTGATTCCTCCGGTTCCATTCTTCTTTCTCAAGACAGCTTTGGCTATTCGAGGGTTTTTGTATTTCCATACAAATTGTTAAATTATTTGTTCTAGCTCTGTGAAGAATACCGTTGATAACTTGATAGGTATTGCATTGAATCTATAAATTGCTTTGGGTAGTATACTCTTTTTCACTATATTGATTCTTCCAATCCATGAACATGGTATATTTCTCCATCTGTTAGTGTCCTCTTTGATTTCTTTCACCAGTGTTTTATAGTTTTCTATATATAGGTATTTAATTTCTTTAGGTAGATATATTCCTAAGTATTTTATTCTTTCCGTTGCAATGGTGAATGGAATTGTTTCCTTAATTTCTCTTTCTGTTTTCTCATTATTAGTTTATTGGAATGCAAGGGATTTCTGTGTGTGGATTTTATATCCTGCAACTTTACTATAGTCATTGATTAGTTCTAGTAATTTTCTGGTGGAGTCTTTAAGGTTTTCTATGTAGAGGATCATGTCAACTGCAAATAGTGAGAGTTTTACTTCTTCTTTTCCTATTTGGATTATTTTTATTTCTTTTTCTGCTCTCATTGCTGTGGCCAAAACTTCCAAGACTATGTTGAATAGTAATGGTGACAGTGGGCACCCTTGTCTTGTTCCTGACTTTAGAGGAAATGCTTTCAATTTTTCACCATTGAGGATAATGTTTGCTGTGGGTTTGTCATATATAGCTTTTATTATGTTGAGGTATGTTCCTTCTATTACTGCTTTCTGGAGAGTTTTTATCATAAATGGATGTTGAATTTTGTCAAAGGCTTTCTCTGCATCTATTGAGAAAATCATATGGTTTTTATTTTTCAGTTTGTTAGTGTGGTGCATTACATTGATTGATTTGCGGATATTGAAGAATCCTCGCATCCCTGGGATAAAGCCCAATTGGTCCTGGTGTATGATCTTTTTAATGTGTTATTGGATTCTGATTGCTAGAATTTTGTTAAGGATTTTTGCATCTATGTTCATCAGTGATATTGGCCTGTAGTTTTCTTCTTTTGTGGGATCTTTGTAAGGTTTTGGTATTAGGGTGATGGTGGTCTCATAGAATGAGTTTGGATGTTTACTTTCCTCTGCATTTTTCTGGAAGGGTTTGAGCAGGATAGGTGTTAGCTCTTCTCTAAATTTTTGATAGAATTCAGCTGTGAAGCCGTCTGGACCTGGGCTTTTGTTTGCTGGAAGACTGTTGATTACAGCTTCAATTTCCGTGCTTGTGATGGGTCTGTTAAGATTTTCTATTTCTTCCCGGTCCAGTTTTGGAAAGTTGTACTTTTCTAAGAATTTGTCCATTTCTTCCACGTTGTCCATTTTATTGGCATATAATTGTTGATAGTAGTCTCTTATGGTCCTTTGTATCTCTGTGTTGTCTGTTGTGATCTCTCCATTTTCATTTCGGATTTTATTGATTTGATTTTTCTCCCTTTGTTTCTTGATGAGTCTGGCTAATGGTTTGTCAATTTTATTTATCCTTTCAAAGAACGAGCTTGAGGCTTTGTTGATTTTTGCTGTGGTCTCTTTTGTTTCTTTTGCATTTATTTCTGCCCTAATTTTTAAGATTTCTTTCCTTCTTCTAACCCTGGGGTTCTACATTTTTTCCTTTTGTAGTGGCTTTAGGTGTAGGGTTAGGTTATTTATTTGACCTTTTTCTTGTTTCTTGAGGTATGCCTGTATTGCTATGATCTTTCCCCTTAGGACTGCTTTTAAAGTGTCCCATAGGTTTTGGGTTGTTGTGTTTTCATTTTCTTTAGTTTCTATGCAAATTTTATTTCTTTTTTTATTTCTTCTGTGATTTGTTGGTTATTCTGCAGCGTGTTGTTCAGTCTCCATATGTTGAAATTTTTAATAGTTTTTCTCCTGTAATTGAGATCTAATCTTACCGCATTGTGGTCAGAAAAGATGCTTGGAATTATTTCTATTTTTTCTGAAGTTACCAAGGCTAGATTTATGGCCCAGGATGTGATCTATCCTGGCGAAGGTTCCATGTTCGCTTGAGAAAAAGGTGAAATGCATTGTTTTGGGATGAAATGTCACATAGATATCATTTAGGTCTAACTGGTCTATTGTATCATTTAAAGTTTGTGTTTTCTTGTTAATTTTCTGTTTAGTTGATCTATCCGTAGTGTGAGTGGGGTATTAAAGTCTCCCACTATTATTGTGTTATTCTTAGTTTCTCCTTTAATACTTGTTATAAAAGCGAACCCAAAACAATAAAGTAAATGACATTGGGATCATATTTATCAGTAATTACCTTAAACGTAAATGGGTTGAATCCTCAACCAAAAGACAAAGACTGGCTGAATCGATACAAAAACAAGACCCCTACCTGTGTTGTCTACAAGAGACCCACCTCAAAACAGGGGACACATACAGACTGAAAGTGAAGGGCTGGAAAATGATTTTCCATGCAAATAGGGACCAAAAGAAAGCAGGAGTAGCAATACTTATATCAGATAAATTAGACTTTAAAACAAAGGCTGTGAAAAGAGACAAAGATGGTCACTACATAATGATCAAAGGATCAATCCAAGACGAAGATATAACAATTTTAAATATATATGCACCCAACACGGGAGGGCCACAATATGTAAGGTAAACCCTAGTTAAATCTTTCTGGCACTTTAACTCCTGTGAGACACAGTGGATGATTCAAAGTCAGTCACTGAATGTTATTTAAAATCATTAAGAGTGAAGGAGACCCTGGGTTTGTTGACCTTTCAAAGGAATTGGGAGAACTATCAACCCTGCCTGTGAAAACTAGTCACGTAAGCAGCTACCAGGATGATATGGACAGAGAGCCCTGATAGATGGGTGCTGTGATTCTAGATCTGTATATATTATCACCATTTAACACTATCACACTTTAATGCCCTGTTGTAGGACTGACTGAAATACTTGCTGTTAGGGGAAGGTAACAGATTACTAGGCCTGAAGAGCTGAAAGTGAAAGTTGCTCAGTCGTTTCTGATGGTTGGTGACCCCATGGACTATACAGTCCATGGAATTCTCCAGGCCAGAAAACTGAAGTGGGTAGTCTTTCCTTATTCCAGTGGATCATCCCAACCCAAGGATCAAGCCCAGGCATCCCACAATGAAGGTGGATTCTTCACCAGATGAGCCACCAGGGAAGCCAGATAATGCTAGAGTGGGTAGCTTATCCCTTCTACAGCAGAGCTTCCCTACCCAGGAATTGAACTGATGTCTTCAGGTTTGTAGGCAGAATCTTTCCCAAATGAGCTACCAGGAAAGTCCTGAGGTGGAACAAAAGTGGAGGTTAGAGGGTGTTGTTTCCCTAAAATAGCGCTGGTATATATTTTAATATCCGTGGATATACTGCCACCTTGCAAAAAGAATTGACGATGCACAGAGTTTAAAAAGGATCCAAAGACTCTTAGGGTTAAAAGAGAAAAACATAAACACTAAGGCATGAGTTGAGAAAGGTATATCCATTTAGATCAATAACACCAAATAAATATCAGACGCCTGTAGCTCTCCTAGAAAAGGACAGTATATTGTAATTCAAACATGACAAGTCCTATTGAAAACGCTGTGTTGTATGGGGGTGGGGGGTTTGCTCATTAGCACTCAAAAAGAGTAGTAGAAACTCTTTCTACTTTCACTTATACAGGTTCGGTATTAATAGATTGCAACAGACCCTCTAGCTGTGGCCATAACAACCTCTATTGACTGATACAATGATTTCCCTAAGACATTCTACTTTCCTCTATGCCTGTGTCCATCCTATCTTCTGTGACTCAGAAATTAGCAATCATCTGAGGCCAGCCTAATGGTCACTTCCCAAGGAAATGTTCTTAATCATTGTCTTGTGTATTAGTATTTTCACGTTCTCTAATCACTTGTAGTCCATTATATGTAGTTTGTAGGATATTTTTTGTGTATGTATCTTATCAGAAATGCATGCCAGAGAGGTTATTGGATTAGAAATCAGCAGTTTGGTGATATAAAATATTATCAAAAGTTGGATTACCTAAGACTGTAAGGGAGAGAATCACTCTCTTCTGCCAAGTATGTCCAAGAATCTGCTTGAAAATATAGTAAAAGCCATAAACTAGAGAGTGGATCAGAAGACAAAGGAACTTAAATGAGAAGCTTATTTTTTCAGTAGTCAAGAGGAACTCTATGTCTTTGTATTAAGACCACCCATTTACATGACACCAAATGGAAAAGGCAAAGCATTGCACATTGCCTCATGATGAGTGCAGAATCCTGCTGGCCCAGCGACTTCTCTTGATTGTCAGAGGTCAAGAGCAAGTCTATGTGCCTAGGGTCAGAACGCATCTGCCCAGGATCACATCCACGTATCAGCGGGAATCAAGTGGGACTCCACAAACGTTACATGCTCCTGGCCAAGTCCCTCACTCCAGAGACTTTCCTACAGGCTTGTCAGTCATTACTGCCTTGAGATGATCATGATTAAGTTTCTCCTCACCATCTCTTCAATTAACTGCCGTGGGCAACTAGAAATCTGAATGCAAAAGAGTGAAATAGGACCCTTACCTTATAGCACATAAAAAACTAAACTCAGTGTTGATTATAGATTCAAATGCACGATCTGAAACTATAAATCAACTAGAAGAAAACATCCTGGAGAAGTTGTAAACATTGGTTTTAGAAGTTATTTTATGTAAGTGACACCAAAAGCATAGGCAACAAAAGCAAAAGAGAAAAGTAGGACAACTTCAAACGATTAAACTGCCTCCCCCAAAGAACATCAAAACACATCCACATAGAAGCCAAGCTGATGAGTACCAAATGACAAGTTGGGGCAGGAGGAGGAATTGGGAGTTGGGGATTAACATATATAAAGACACCACTATATATAAAATAGTTAACCAACAAGAACCTACTACAAAACTACAGGGAACTCGGCTAGAATATCTGAAAAAACATAAATGGAAAATGAATTTGTAAAGGAATAGATATATGGATGTGTGCCTGTGCAAGCTCAGTTGATTCAGATGTGCCCTATTCTTTGTGACCCTATGGACTGTAGCCTGCTAGGCTCCTCTCTCCATGAGATTCTCCAAAAAGAATACTGGAGAGGCTCGTCATGTCCCTCTGAGCATATCTTCCCAACCCAGGCATTGAATCCAAATCTCCTTCATTGCAGGGTGATTCTTTAACAACTGAGCCAAGTGGGAAGCCCAAATACATGTACAGGTTAAGCTGAATCACTTTGCTGGACACCTGAAACACAACATGGTAAATCAAATATACTCAAATGAAAAAAAAATAAAAATATTCCATCAACATGTAGAAAAATTAGCTCAAAAAACTAATTGGAAAATGCAGATAGATTCCCAAACTTACTCTCAAAGAAAGATCCACAGGGAACAGGGTATGAAGGGATAAGGACTACCCAAGGCCTGATGTGTGCCCATGGGAGAGGACTCTGAATATAAGGGAGTTTACACGGTTGGAGATATGCCCTGGGTGTGAGTGGTTCAAGCCATATATTGGACACACAAGTCCTGGGGTCTGACACAGGGAAGAGTAACACCCTTAGATGGTTGCAGGGCTATGTGGACTAACAGGAGGTCAGTGGGAAGACCAGACTCCCCCACCAGGAGCATGTGCTCAAGGGCTAGCTCCCAAGCCACAATGAAGAGGACAGATTGAGATCACATTTGTGGATGCCTGTTTTCCCAACAACTTCCCACACTTACACACGCCCTGCTTAGTCCTCGTGGGTGATCTGCACTGGAGCAGAGGTTGCCATGACCAGGCAGACAGCTGGGATATGGGAAACAGGGGTGCATCGGGCCCAGGGCGGCATGTTGGTGGAAGAGCCTGGGTCATGCTCATGAAGGGCACTTACATAGGCAGTGTATCAGGAGAAGTCCTGATCTCTGATGGAGGCCAGACTGCCACAGCAGATGACCTAGTAGGGGCCCAGATACCAGGAGACCCTCATCTGCAAAATAGCACCCCTCTTCCAAAGGGCAGGGAGAGCAGAAGCTAGGGAAAGTGATCAGCTCTAAGGGACCAAGAGGTCTCAGACCAGAAGGTATGTTTAAGGAGGGCAGGAGATGCTACTGATGGTGACAGCACAGACGGCACGTTGGAGGTAGCCTGGATCTCTGTAAGCAGCCAGCCTGGAGATTTGCTCCTTTTGTTATTTTTCTAACCAGAACATGCTCCTCTTGTCCCTCTGTGGAAAGGGTTGCAGTGCTGGGAGAGGGGAGCATACATACCTGAGGTAACACAGCCAGATCTGGCCTGACATTCAGGGCTTCTGCTCCAGAAAGATGGCATCGCACCCTGCCCCCAATAGGACAGTAAAAGCCACTGAGGAAAAGGAAGTCTCTGCCTCACTTCTGGCTTCAGACCTGGTACCACTGAACTTCCCAGCCATAGGTGCTGGCACATCCTAAGGAAAGATGTGACTTGTAGCCCATCAAACTCAGCCCCCCCACACCCCACCCCCAGCTGACTATGGTGCAGACTGTACAGTGATGCTCCCCCACAAGATCACCCCTTCAAGACCATAATAGATAATTGATGCACTTAAATTCGGAGAGGCAGAGACTAATGGGAAGACAGAAGGACTGGTCTCCCCTGAAAGACTGAGAGGAAGTCAGTTCAGTTTGTCAGTCGTGTCTGATTCTTTGCGACACCATGAACCGCAGCACACCAGGCCTCCCTGTCCATCACCAACTCTCGGAGTCCACCCAAACCCATGTCCATTGAGTTGGTGATGCCATCTAACCATCTCTTCCTCTGTCGTCCCCTTCTCCTCCTGCCCTCAATTTTTCCCAGCATCAGGGTCTTAACAATGAGTCAGCTCTTTGCATCAGGTGGCCAAAATATTGGAGTTTCAGTTTCAACATCAGTCTTTCCAATGAATACTCAAGACTGATATCCTTTAGGATGGACTGGTCGATCTCCTTGCAGTCCAAGGGATTCTAAAGAGTCTTCTCCAACATCACAGTTCAAAAACATCAATTCTTTGTGCTCATCTTTTTTATACTCCAACTCTCAATCCATACCTGGCCACTGGAAAAACCATACCCTTGACTAGACAGACCTTTGATACCAAAGTAATGTCTCTGCTTTTTATTTTTAATATAAATGTATTTATTTTAATGGGAGGTTACTTATTTTACCTATGGTATTGCTTTTGCCATATATCCACATGAACCTGCCACAGGTGTACATGTGTTCCCCATCCTGTACCCCCCTCCTACCTCCTTCCCCGTACATTCCCTCTGGGTCATCCCAGTGCACCAGGCCAAGCATCCAGTATTATTCATCAAACCTGGACTAGCGATTCGTTTCATATATGATAATATACATGTTTCAATGCCATTCTCCCTAATCACCCCACCCTCTCCCACAGACTCATTGCTTTTTTATATTCTGTCTAGGTTAGTCATAACTCTACTTCCAAGGAGTTAGCTCCCTTTAATTTCTTGGCTGCAGTCACCATTCTGCAGTGATTTTGGAGCCCAAAAAATAAACTCAGCCACTGTTTCCACTATTTCCCCTATACTTCCCATGAAGTGATGGGACCAGATGCCATGATCTTCGCTTTCTGAATGTTGAGCTTTAAGCCAACTTTTTCACTGTCTTCTTTCACTTTCACAAGAGGCTCTACAGTTCTTTATCACTTTCTGCCATAACGGTGGTGTCATCTGCGTATTTGAGTTTATTGATATTTCTCTCAGCAATCTTGATCCCAGCTTGTGCTTCCTCAAGCCCAGCGTTTCTCATGATGCATTCTGCAAATAAATTAAATAAGCAGAGTGACAATATACAGCCTTGATGTACTCTTTTTCCTACTTGGAACCAGTCTCTTGTTCCATGTCCAGGTCAAACTGTTTCTTCCTGACCTGCATAGAGGTTTTTCAAGAGGCAGGCCTGGTGGTCTGGTATTCCCATCTTTTTCAAAATTTCCAGTTTCCTGTGATCCACACAGTCAAAGGCTTTGGCATAGTCAATAAAACAGAAATAGATATTTTTATGGAACTCTCTTGCTCTTTCCGTGATCCAGCGGATGTTGGCAATTTTATCTCTGATTCCTCTGCCTTTTTTATAACCAGCTTGAACATCTGGAAGTTCAAGATTCACACATTGCTGGAGCCTCCATTGGAAAACTTTAAGAATTACTTGACTGGCATGTGAGATGAGTGATATTGTGTGGTAGTTTGAGCCTTCTTTGGCATTGCCATTCTTGGGTTTTGGAGTGAAAACTGACCTTTTCGAGTTCTGTGGCCACTGCTGAGTTTTCCAAATTACCTGCCATATTGAGTGCAGCACTTTCACTGCATCGTCTTTCCGGATTTGAAAAAGCTCACCTGGAACGGCATCACCTCCACTAGCTTTGTTCGTAGAGATGCTTTCTCAGGCCCACTTGACTTCACATTCCAGGATGTCTGGCCCTAGGTGTGTGAACACAACATCATGATTATCTGGGTCATGAAGATTATTTTTCTACAGTTCTTCTCGGCATTCTTACCACTTCTTGTTAATATCTTCTGCTTCTGTTAGGTCCATACCATTTCTGTCCTTTATCGAGCCCATCTTTGCATGAAATATTCCCTTGGTATCTGCAATTTTCTTGAAGAGATGTCTAGTCTTTCCCATTCCGTTGTTTTCCTCTAATTCTTTGCATTGATCACTGAGGAAGGCTTTCTTATCTCTTCTTGCTATTATTTGGAATTCTGGATTCAGATGTTTATATCTTTCTTTTTCTTCTGTACTTTTCGCTTCTCTTCTTTTCACAACTATTTGTAAGGCCTCCCCAAACAGCCCTTTTGCTTTTTGGCATTTCTTTTCCATGGGGATGATCTGGATCCCTGTCTCCTGTACAATGTCACGAACCTCCGTCCAGAATTTATGAGGCACTCTATCTGTCAGGTGTAGTCCCTTAAATCTATTTCTCACTTCCACTGTATAATCATAAGGGATTGGATTTACGTAATACCTGAATGGACTAGTGCTTTTCCCTACTTTCTTCGATTTAAATCTGAATTTGGCAATAAGGAGTTCATGAGCTGTGCTAGAGGCAGCTCCCAGTCTTGTTTTGCTGACTATATAGACTTTCCTCATCTTTGGCTGCAAACGATATAATCAATCTGATTTCAGTGTTGACCATCTGGTGATGTCCATATGTACAGTCCTTTCTTGTGTTGTTGGAAGAGAGTGTTTTCTATGACCAGTGTGTTCTCTTTGGAAACTCTATTAGCCTTTGTCCTGCTTCATTCCATACTCCAGAGCCAAATTTTCCCGTTACTCCCTGTGTTTCCTGACTTCCTTCTTTAGTGTTCCAGTCCACTATAATGTAAAGTATATTTTTTTTGATGTTGGTTCTAAAAGGCATTGTCGGTCTTCATACAACCGTTAAACTTCAGCTTCTTCATCGTTACTCATTGGGTCATAGTCCTGGATTACTTTTATATTGAATGATTTGCCTTGAAAATGAACAGAGATCATTCTATAGTTTTTGAGATTGCATCCAGCTTCTGCATTTTAGACTCTTTTTTTGACCCTGATGGCTACTCCATTTCTTCTAAGAGATTCCTGCCTGCCGTAGTAGATATATTGGTCATCTGAGTTAAATTCACCCACTCCAGTCCATTTTAGATCACTGATTCTTAGAATGTTGATGTTCACTCTTGTTTGACCACTTCCAATTTGCGTTGATTCATGGACTTAACATTCAATTTCCTATGCTGTATTGTTCCTTATAGCATTGGACCTTTCTTCTGTCACCAGTCACATCCACAACTGGGTATTTTTTTCTGCTTTGGCTCAATCTCTTCATTCTTTCTGGAGTTATTTCTCCACCATTCTACAGTAGCATATTGGCACCTACTGACCTGGGGAGTTCCTCTTTCAGTATCCTATCATTTTGGCTTTTCATACTGTTCATGCTGATCTCAAGGCAAGAACACTGAAGTGGATTGCCCTTCCCTTCTCCAGTGGACCACACTCTGTCAGTCCTCTGCATCATGACCCTCCCAACTTGGGACGCCCCACAGGGCCTGGCTTCATTTCATTGAGTTAGACAAGGCTGTGGTTCTAGTGTGATTAGATTGACTAGATACCTGTGATTCTGTTTTCAGTGTGTCTGCCCTCTGATGCCGTCTTGCAACACCTACCATCTTACGTGAGTTTCTCTTACCTTGGACTTGGGGTATCTCTTCACGGCTACTCCAGCAAAGCGCATCCACTGCTCCTTACCTTGTACTAGGTGTATCTCCTCAATGCCACCACTCCTGATCTTGAACCTGGACTAGCTCCTCTAGCCCCTCCTTTGCCCATGCAGCCTCCACTCCATGGACGTGTGGTATCAGTCCTGATTATTCACTAGAAGGACTGACGCTGAAGCTGCAACTCCAGTACTTTGTCCACCTGATGCAAAGAACTGTCTCATTGGAAAAGATCCTGATGCTAGGAAGGAATGAAAGACAAGGACAAGGGGATGAGAGAGGATGAGATGGTTGGATGGCATCGGGGATTCCATGGACTTGACTTTCAGCAAGCTCTGGGAGTTGATGATGGACAAGGAATCCTGGTGTACTGCAGTCCATGGGGTTGCACACAGTCGGACACAACTGAACAAATGAAATGAAATGATTGCCATAGGGAAAATGCTTTGAATACAAGATGTTAACGTGGCTCAAAATGGAACAGAAAAAGATCTTTCGTTAACATGGAAGATAAGGAGGGTGCGCAGCAACTATTTGTGTGTGTGTAAGTTTGTGTATATGTGCGTGTGTGTGTGTGTGTGTGTGTGTGTGTGTGTGTGTGTGACTGAGACGGGAAAAGACGTGAGATGGATGAACAGACAGCATGATGGAGCAGTTTGACAGGAAGTGTTTCTTTCTGTAGTGAGCTGATTCTTAGAAGGAGCTGTTAAAGGAGTCAGAAAGGTCTGACTCTTAGCGCTTGCTCCAGCGTGGGGGAAAGTTGAAGTTCAGAGGAGAGAAGCATGGCTAAAATTTAGCCAAGCCTAGTCAGTGGGCAGGTTATGGATGACTATGAGCACTTGGCCAGTCTCTGCTGTTGTTTAAGAGGGGCCAAGTCAGCCCTTCCACAGTATGGTTATTATCAAAAGTGCAAATTCATGTGCTTCATGCAGAATGAGGCCCATCAAAATGAAATGTTAGAATTTGGAACAGGGAAAGGTTTTTTTCAGATTCATACAAGGATATGGGTGGCTCTTGCCCTAAGAACTCAAAGTTACTGAACGTTTTCAGTTAAGTACATTTAAAATAAATGTCAGAGAGATTTGTGGTAAGTTGTTACAGAATTCTTGCTGTCACATCCTTTGTACTTAAAGTTAGGTCATGGTCAGGTAATAATGTTCCTATATATCTCTACCAGATGAATGTTGTTTTTTTATCATTCTTGCCCTGTCAAGAGAGGGCAGAGTCTAAAGGCAGAACTTTCACCTTGAAATGTCCCATCTTGGATAATCAGAAACAGATCTCATTTGGCAGCTCCTTCAGGGCAAGGTTCCCACATTCTGCCCAGCTCTCATCTTTGATGGAGCCAGACATCCAACCCAACAGGTCCTGTCTCCTCAGGCTCTCCAAGTGTGGAGACCAATTCTCAGAGACTGAGGCCCAGGAAAATGGTCACTGCTAGTAGGTTTCAGAGACAGTGATGGGGGAGAGGTTCACCACTCCTCAAAGCCTGGTCCAAGGCTACTGGAGGGCCTTAGTTAGGGCTCTGGTGCACTACAGGATGTCATCCACAGTCTATTCCCTGGGACCTGCAGCTCACCCACTGGCCCAAGGCTGGGTGATCACCAGGCCCCCCAAAAGAATGCCTGAATCTGACCCTTCTCTCACTTTCCAGCTGATGACCACCACACCATCTTTACTTAAACATTTCCCCAAGACTACCTTCTTGAGCGTAACTGGGGGCAGGGCCCACTGTGATGCTGATCAATAGCTGAGCAGGACAACGAATGGTCACTCATTTACAGTTGGCTGCTTGTGAATGGGGCCATCTGAGGCACCAAGTAAGGCTGAGCTACACCTGTTGCCTAGGAACAGGGTGGGTTGAAACGAAGCACATCAATGGCTAACTGCATAGGGCTGTGCTCACCCTGCTCTGTTACATTGTGAATAAAATAAGAATCACTGTGAGGTAAAGGTTTGTCAAAGTAGTTTTCAAGGTGGGCTGGCTTTGACATTCTTGTTGGCTTTGAAATATTAGCTGTAATATATGTGGCACATGCAATCATGTTGCAGGGGAGGGGCATATAGATAAGCACTGCTGACTGGCATGCCTGGGAATTCAATGAGAAGAATGATGTACAAAAGGTAAACAAGCATGTGAAATCAAAATCTGAGGTGGGAAAGGAGTCAGTCAAAAAGATTAAAGCAGGAGGAGGAGCTAAGATGATGGAGGAGTAGGAAGGGGAGAACACTTTCTCCCCCACAAATTCATCGAAAGAACATTTAAACACCAAGTAAATTCCACAAAACAACTTCTGAATGCCAGCAGAGGACGTCAGGCACCCAGAAAAGCAACCCAAGTCTTCAAAAGGAAGTAGGAAAAAATATAAAAGACAAAGAAAGAGACAAATGAGGGAGGAACGGAGTTCCATCCTGGGAAGGGAGTCTTAAAAAGAGAGAAGTTTCCAAACACCAGAAAACCTTCTCACTGCCGAATCTGTGCCGAGCCTTGGAAGCACAGAGGGCAACATAACAGGGAGGAAAAATAAATATACAATTAAAACCCGCACATTGCGAGCCCTATGGTAACTCCCCCAGCAGAGAAGCAGCGCAGACGCCTGCATCCGCCATTAGCAAGCCGGAGCTGGTCGAGAAGGCGCAGCGTGGACAGGGAGGGGTGGCGGGGGCTGCATTGCAAGGATCTGGCCTGAATACCCCAAGCGCTATCTGAGTGAAATAATTTGGGCTAGCAAACCAGACTGTGGGATATCTAACACGCGAAAAGCCAGCTCCAACCTAAGACACCACCAGGCCCATGCATGGAACAAAGGACTGAACAGAGATAGCCTGCGGAAGACCATCCCTCTCCAGTGATAGGCAGCCAGAGCTGGAAGGGGACAATCACAGCCCCAGAAAGACATTATCTATAAAACTGTAAGCAGGCGTCTTTGCTAACTAAAACTTCTTGGGGGTCTGGACGGTCAACATCTGCCTGAGAAGGTGCGCCAGTGCACACCTAGATAACCGAGCAGCGGGCAGGGGATAAGTCGCAGCAATCGCATGCACCAAACACCAAATGACCTGAGCTGCTGGGATTTGGGAAGGGCACAAAACACAGGCCGAACCGAGAGTCTGCGCCTCTGAGGACTACCCGAGTGCCTGAACCTGAGCGGCTTGGACCTGGAAGTGCAGGGCTGGCCACGGATGGTTCCCGGCGGAGCATCCTAGAGCCTGAGCAGCGTGGGCAGGGAGGCTATACGCGCCATGAACCGGGGTCAGACCCAGTGTGGCTGAGGCACTGTGAGCACACGCCAGTGTTATTTGATTGCAGCATCCCTCCCTACCTCCCCTCAGTGCGACTGAATAACTGAGCTTAAAGAAAAAAAAAAAAAAAAAAAGAAGTGTCCTCTACCGTCCCCTTTGTATCAGGGCGGAAACCAGACACTGAAGAGACCAGCAAACAGAAAAAGCTATAACAGAGGGAACTGCCTTGGAAGCTACAGGCAATAGATTAAAACCCTGTGGTTAGTACCAACTACAAAGGAAGGGGCCTATAGATCTTGAGAAGTATAAGTCGGGCCAAGGAACTAGCCCAAAATGAACTGAACCCGCAATACTCACAACAAAAACAGAGAAAGTCCTAGATATAGTTTTACTATTTTTACAATCATTCATTCTTTCTTATTTTTATTTTTTATTAATTTAAAAAAATTAAGGCCTCTATTATTCCTTTAATTTCCACTTTTATACCTGATTACTTTGTAAAAAAAAAAAAAAAAAGACACCTTTTTTTTTTTTCTTTTTAAAGCAAACTTCATATATATATATATATATATATATATATATATATATATATATATATATTGACCTTGGATTTCTTTTTTTTTTCCTTCTTTTCTTTAACATTGTATTTTTGAAATTCCAAACTCTAGTGTAGATTTTTAATTTTAGCTTTTTGGCATTTGTTATCAATTTTGTACCTATAGTTTTTTTTTTATAATTTCTCTGACCCATTTTTATTTTCTCTTTTTCTTTTTCTCTGTTTTTTTTTTCATCTTATTTTAAGTATCATTGTATATCTGAAATTCCAAACCCTACTCTAGATTTTTAATTTATGCTTTTTGATATTTGTTATGAATTTTGTACCTGTATTTTCTTTATAATTTATGCGACTGTGTTTGTTCTTGTTTGTTTTTTTTTCTCTCTCTCTTTATTTTTCTTCTTCTTTTTTTAGCATTGTGTTTTAGAAATTCCAAACTCTACTCTAGATTTTTAACTTTTGCTGTTTGATATTAGTTATCAATTTTGTACCTATATTTTCTTTATAATTTTCACGACCTTGTTTGTTTTTGTTTGTTCGTTTTTTTCTCTCTTTCTTTTCCTTCTTCTTTTCTTTAACATCGTATTTTTGAATTTCCAAACTCTAATCTAGATTTTTAATTTTTGCTTTTATGTATTTCTTACCAATTTTGTACCTTTAAGAACCCAATCTTCAGTACCCATTTATCACTAGGGAGCGAGATTACTGGCTTAACTGCTCTCTCTCCCTTTGGACTCTCCTTTTCCTCCACCAGGTCGCCTGTGTCTCCTCCCTAACCCCTCTCTACTCTACCCAACTCTCTGAATTTCTGTGTGTTCCAGACGGTGGAGAACACTTAAGGAACTGATTACTGGCTGGATCTGTCTCCCTCCTTTTCACTCCCCTCTTTTATCCTCCTGGCCACCTCTGTCAACTTCCTCCTTCTCTTCTTTGTATAACTCCGTGAAAAACTCTGAGTGGTCCAGTTGTGGAGTGCACATAAGGAAGAGGTTACTGGAAAGCCCACTCTCTCCTCTACTGATTTCATCTCATCTCATTCAGATCACCTCTAACTCCCTCCTCCCTCTTCTTTTCTCCATATACTGCTGTGAACCTCTCTGCGTGACCCTCACGGGAGAGAAACTTTTCATCTTTAACGTAGATATTTTATAAGTGGTGCTGTATAGAAGGAGAAGCTATTAAACTACTGTAAAAATAAAAGTGATAACTGGAAGCAGGAGGTTTAAGTCCAAACCCTGACTCCAGGGAGCTCCTGACTCCAAGGAACATTAATTGACAGGAGCTCATCAAATGCCTCCATACCTGCACTGAAACCAAGCACCACACAAGGACCAACAAGTTTCAGGGCAAGACATACCAAGCATAGTCTCCAGCAACAAGGAACACAGCCCTGAGCTCCAAGATACAGACAGCCCAAAGTCACTCCAAAACCATAGACATCCCATAACTCATTACTGGACATTTAATTGCACTACAGAGAGAAGAAATACAGCTCCCACCACCAGAACTCCGACACAAGCTTCCCTAACCAGGAAACCTTGACAAGCCACCTGTACAAACCCACACAGAGCGAGAAAATGCCACAATAAAGAGAACTCCACAAACTGTCAGAAAACAGAAAGGACACTCCAAACTCAGCAATTTAAACAAGATGAAGACACAGAGGAATACCCAGCAGATAAAGGAACAGGATGAATGCCCATCAAACCAAAAAAAAGAAGAAGTGATAGGGAATCTACCTGATAAAGAATTCCGAATAATGATAGTGAAATTGATCCAAAATCTTGAAATCTAAATGGAATCACAGATAAATAGCCTGGAGACAAAGATTGAGAAGATGCAAGAAAGG